>NW_027189210.1:0-317030 GCF_040958095.1 Procambarus clarkii | reverse complement strand
CTCAGGCCTCGAAATTGGGATGTTTGAGAAATTTTAAAAACTGCAGGGAGGTTTGGGAAAAATGTGACCAAACGCTGCTTTCAGTACTTGGCATATGTTGGGTATAAAAAAGTCGCAATTTCAAAATGCGAATACGTGCAGAGAGCCAGAATTTGGCTCCAAAATATGGCTCAGGCCTCGATATTGGGATGTTTGGAATATTTAGAAAAATGCAGGGGAGTTTGTGCAAAATGTGTCTCATTGCCGCTTTCAGTACTTGGCATATGTTGGGTATAATAAGTCGTAATTTCAACCTGCGAATACGTGCAGAGAGCCAGAATTTGGCTCCAAAATATGGCTCAGGCCTCGAAATTGGGACGTTTGGATATTTTAAAAATTGCAGGGGAGTTTGTGCAAAATTTGACTCACTGCCGCTTTCAGTACTTGGCATATGTTGGGTATAAAAAGTCGAAATATTAAACTGCGAATACGGGCAAAGAGCCAGAATTTGGCTCCAAAATATGGGTCAGGCCTCGATATTGGGATATTTTGGATATTTTGAAAACTGCAGGAAGGTTTGGGACAAATGTGACCAAACGCCGCTTTCAGTCCTTCGCATATGTTGGGTATAAAAAAGTCGTAATTTCAAACCGCGAATACGTGCAGAGAGCCAGAGTTTGGCTCCAAAATATTGCTCAGGCCTCGAAATTGGGATGTTTAGGATATTTAGAAAACTGCTGGGGAGTTTGTGCAAAATGTGACTCACTGCCGCTTTCAGGGCTTGGCATATGTTGGGTATAAAAATTTGTAATATCAAACAGCGACTACATGCATAGAGCCAGAATTTGCCTCTAAATTATGGCTCAGGCCTCGAAATTGGGATGTTTGAGATATTTTGAAAACTGCAGGGAGGTTTGGAACCAATGTGACCAAACGCTGCTTTCAGTACTTGGCATATGTTGGTATAAAAAATCGCAATTTTAAAATGCGAATACGTCCAGAGAGCCAGAATTTGGCTCGAAAATATGACTCAGGCCTCGAAATTGGGAAGTTTGGGATATTTTGAAAACTGCAGGGAGGTTTGAGACAAATGTGACCAAACGCCGCTTTCAGTACTTTGCATATGTTGGGTATAAAATTCGTAATTTCAAACTGGGAATACGTGCAGAGAGCTAGAATTTGGCTCCAAAATATGGCTCAGTCCTCGAAATTGGGATGTTTGGGATATTTTGAAAACTGGAGGAAGGTTTGGGACAAATGTGCCAAAACGCCGCTTTTAGTACTTGGCATATGTTGGGTATAAAAATCGCAATTTCAAACTGCGAATACGTGCTGAGAGCCAGAATTTGGCTCCAAAATATGGCTCAGGGCCTTGAAATTGGGATATTTGGGATATTTTGAAAACTACAGGGGAGTTTGTGCAAAATGTGACTCACTGCCGCTTTCAGTCCTTCGCATATGTTGGGTATAAAAAGTTATAATATCAAACTGCGAATACATGCAGAGAGCCAGAATTTGGCTCCAAAATATGGCTCAGGCCTCGAAATTGGGATATTTGGGATATTTTGAAAACTGCGGGGAGGTCTGGGACAAATGTGACCAAACGCCGCTTTCAGTACTTGGCATATGTTGGGTATAAAAAGACATAATTTCGAGCTGCGAATACGTGCAGATAGCCAGAATTTGGCTCCAAAATATGGCTCAGGCCTCGAAATTGGGATATTTGGAATATTTTGAAAACTGCAAGGATGTTTGGGACAAATGTGACCAAACGTCGCTTTCAGTACTTGGCATATGTTGGGTATAAAAAGATGTAATTTCTAACTGCGAATACGTGCAGAGAGCCAGAATTTGGCTCCAAAATATGGCTCAGGCCTCGAAATTGGGATATTTCCGTTATTTTGAAAACTGGAGGGGAGTTTGGGTAAAATGTGACTCACTGCCGCTTTCCGTACTTGGCATATGTTGGGTATAAAAAAGTCGCAATTTCAAACTGCGAATACGTGCAGAGATCCAGAATTTGGCTCCAAAATATGGCTCAGGCCTCGAAATTGGGATGTTTGAGAAATTTTGAAAACTGCAGGGAGGTTTGGGACAAATGTGACCAAACGCTGCTTTCAGTACTTGGCATATGTTGGGTATAAAAAAGTCGCAATTTCAAAATGCGAATACGTGCAGAGAGCCAGAATTTGGCTCCAAAATATGGCTCAGGCCTCGATATTGGGATGTTTGGGATATTTCGAAAACTGCAGTTAGATTTGGGACAAATGTGACCAAACGCCGCTTTCAGTACTTGGCATATATTGGGTATAAAAAGTCAATATTTCAAACTGCGAATACTTGCAGAGAGCCAGAATTTGGCTCCAAAATATAGCTCAGGCCTCGAAATTGGGATGTTTGGGTTACTTTGAAAACTGCAGGGGGGATTGGGACAAATGTGACCAAACGCTGCTTTCAGTACTTGGCATATGTTGAGTATAAAAAAGTCGCAATTTCAAACTGCGAATACGTGCAGAGAGCCAGAATTTGGCTCCAAAATATGGCTCAGGCCTCGAAATTGGGATATTTGGGATATTTCGAAAACTGCAGGGGAGTTTGTGCAAAATGTGACTCACTGCCGCTTTCAGGACTTGGCATATGTTGGGTATAAAAAGTCGTAATATCAAACTGCGAATACGTGCAGAGAGCCAAAATTTGGCTCAAAAATATGGCTCAGGCCTCGATATTGGGATGTTTGGGATATTTTGAAAACTGTAGTTAGATTTGGGACAAATGTGACCAAACGCCGCTTTCAGTACTTGGCATATGTTGGGTATAAAATTCAATATTTCAAACTGCGAATTCGTGCAGAGATCCAGAATTTGGCTCCAAAATATGGCTCAGGCCTCGAAATTGGGATATTTGCGTTATTTTGAAAACTGGAGGGGAGTTTGGGTAAAATGTGACTCACTGCTGCTTTCAGTACTTGGCATATGTTGGGTATAAAAAAGTCGCAATTTCAAACTGCGAATACGTGCAGAGAGCCAGAATTTGGCTCCAAAATATGGCTCAGGCCTCGATATTGGGATGTTTGGGATATTTCGAAAACTGCAGTTAGATTTGGGACAAATGTGACCAAACGCCGCTTTCAGTACTTGGCATATGTTGGGTATAAAAAGTCAATATTTCAAACTGCGAATACGTGCAGAGAGCCAGAATTTGGCTCCAAAATATAGCTCAGGCCTCGAAATTGGGATGTTTGGGTTATTTTGAAAACTGCAGGGGGGATTGGGACAAATGTGACTAAACGCCGCTTTCAGTACTTCGCATATGTTGGGTATAAAAAAGTCGTAATTTCAAACTGCGAATACGTGCAGAGAGCCAGAATTTGGCTCCAAAATATGGCTCAGGCTTCGAAATTGGGATGTTTGGGAAATTTTGAAAACTGCAGGGGAGTTTGTGCAAAATGTGACTCACTGCAGCGTCCATTACTTGGCATATGTTGGGTATAAAAAGTCGTAGTACCAAACTGCGAATACGTGTATAGAGCCAGAATTTGGCTCCAAAATATGGCTCAGGCCTCGATATTGGGATGTTTGCGATATTTTGAAAACTGCAGGAAAGTTTGGGACAAATGTGACCAAACGCCGTTTTCAGTTCTTTGTATATGTTGGGTATAAAAAATTCGTAATTTCAAACTGCAAATACGTCCAGAGAGCCAGAATTTGGCTCCAAAATATGGCTCAGGCCTTGAAATTGGGATGTTTGGGATATTTTGAAAACTGGAGGGAGGTTTGGGACAAATGAGACCAAACGCCGCTTTCAGCACTTCGTATATGTTGGGTATAAAAATTCGTAATTTCAAACTGCGAATACGTGCAGAGAGCCAGAATTTGGCTCCAAAATATGGCTCACGCCTTGAAATAGGGATGTTTGGGATATTTAGAAAAATGCAGGGGAGTTTGTGCAAAATGTGTCTCATTGCCGCTTTCAGTACTTGGCATATGTTGGGTATAATAAGATGTATTTTCAACCTGCGAATACGGGCAAAGAGCCAGAATTTGGCTCCAAAATATGGGTCAGACCTCGATATTGGGATATTTTGGATATTTTGAAAACTGAAGGGAGGTTTGGGACAAATGTGACCAAACGCCGCTTTCAGTCCTTCGCATATGTTGGGTAAAAAAAAATCGTAATTTCAAACCGCGAATACCTGCAGAGAGCCAGAGTTTGGCTCCAAAATATTGCTCAGGCCTCGAAATTTGGATGTTTAGGATATTTAGAAAACTGCAGGGGAGTTTGTGCAAAATGTGACTCACTGCCGCTTTCAGGACTTGGCATATGTTGGGTATTAAAATTCGTAATATCAAACAGCGACTACATGCATAGAGCCAGAATTTGGCTCCAAATTATGGCTCAGGCTTCGAAATTGGGATGTTTGAGATATTTTGAAAACTGCAGGGAGGTTTGGAACAAATGTGACCAAACGCTACTTTCAGTACTTGGCATATGTTGGTATAAAAAATCGCAATTTCAAACAGCGAATACGTGTAGAGAGCCAGAATTTGGCTCCAAAATATGGCTCAGGCCTGGAAATTGGGATATTTGCGATATTTTGAAAACTGCAGGGATGTTTGTGACAAATGTGACCAAACTCCGCTTTCAGTACTTGGCATATGTTGGGTATAAAAAGATGTAATTTCTAACTGCGAATACGTGCAGAGAGCCAGAATTTGGCTCCAAAATATGGCTCAGGCCTCGAAATTTGGATATTTGCGTTATTTTGAAAACTGGAGGGGAGTTTTGGCAAAATGTGACTCACTGCCTCTTTCAGTACTTGGCATATGTTGGGCTTAAAAAAATCGCAATTTCAAACTGTGAATACGTGCAGAGATCCATAATTTGGCTCCAAAATATGGCTCAGGCCTTAAAATTGGGTTATTTTGGATATTTCGAAAACTGCAGGGGAGTTTGTGCAAAATGTGACTCACTGCCGCTTTCAGTCCTTCGCATATGTTGGGTATAAAAAGTTGTAATATCAAACTGCGAATACATGCAGAGAGCCAGAATTTGGCTCCAAAATATGGCTCAGGCCTCGAAATTGGGATATTTGGGATATACTGAAAACTGCGGGGAGGTTTGGGACCAATGTGAACAAACGCCGCTTTCAGTACTTGGCATATGTTGGGTACAAAAGGACATAATTTCGAACTGCGAATACGTACAGATAGCCAGAATTTGGGTCCAAAATATGGCTCAGGCCTCGAAATTGGGATATTTAGGATATTTTGAAAACTGCAAGGATGTTTGGGACAAATGTGACCAAACGCAGCTTTCAGTACTTGGCATATGTTGGGTATAAAAAGATGTAATTTCTAACTGCGAATACGTGCAGAGAGCCAGAATTTGGCTCCAAAATATGGCTCAGGCCTCGAAATTGGGATGTTTGAGATATTTTTAAAACTGCAGGCAGTTTTGGGACAACTGTGACCAAACGCTGCTTTCAGTACTTGGCATATGTTGGGTATAAAAAAAGTCGCAATTTCAAACTGCGAATACGTGCAGAGAACCAGAATTTGGCTCCAAGTTATGGCTCAGGCTTTGAAATTGGGATGTTTGAGATATTTTTAAAACTGCAGGGAGGTTTGGGACAAATGTGACCAAACGCTGCTTTCAGTACTTGGCATATGTTGGGTATAAAAAAGTCGCAATTTCAAACTGCGAATACGTGCAGATATCCAGAATTTGGCTCCAAAATATGGCTCAGGCCTCGAAACTGGGATATTTGGGATATTTCGAAAACTGCAGGGAAGTTTGTGCAAAATGTGACTCACTGCTGCGTCCAGTACTTTGCATATGTTCGGTATAAAAAGTCGTAATATCAAACTGCGAATACGTGCAGAGAGCCAGAATTTCGCTCAAAAATATGGCTCAGGCCTCGAAATTTGGATATTTGGGATATTTCGAAAACTGCAGGGGAGTTTGTGCAAAATGTGACTCACTGCTGCTTTCAGGACTTGGCATATGTTGGGTATAAAAAGTCGTAATATCAAACTGCGAATACGTGCATAGAGCAAGAATTTGTCTCCAAAAATGGCTCAAGCCTAGAAATTGGGATGTTTGGGATATTTTGAAAACTGGAGGGAGGTTTGGGACAAATGTGACCAAACGCCACTTTCAGTCCTTCGCATATGTTGGGTATAAAAAGGCGTAATATCAAACTGCGAATACGTGCATAGAGCCAGAATTTGGCTCCAAAATATGGGTCAGGCCTCGATATTGGGATATTTGGGATATTTTGAAAACTGCAGGGAGGTTTGGGACATATGTGACCAAACGCCGCTTTCAGTCCTTCGCATATGTTGGGTATAAAAAAATCGTAATTTCAAACTGCGAATACGTGCAGAGAGCCAGAATTTGGCTCCAAAATATTGCTCAGGCCTCGAAATTGGGATGTTTAGGATATTTTGAAAACTGCAGGGGAGTTTGTGCAAAATGTGACTCACTGCCGCTTTCAGTACTTAGCATATGTTGGGAATAAAAAGTCGTAATATCAAACTGCGAATACGTGCAGAGAGCCAGAATTTGGCTCCAAAATACGGCTCAGGCCTCGATATTGGGATGTTTGGGATAATTTGAAAACTGCAGTTAGATTTGGGACAAATATGACCAAACGCCACTTTCAGTACTTGGCATATGTTGGGTATAAAAAGTCAATATTTCAAACTGCGAATACGTGCAGAGAGCCTGAATTTGGCTCCAAAATATGGCTCAGGCCTCGAAATTGGGATATTTTGGATATTTTGAAAACTGCAGGGAGGTTTGGGACAAATGTGACCAAACGCCGCTTTCAGTCCTTCGCATATGTTGGGTAAAAAAAAGTCGTAATTTCAAACCGCGAATACGTGCAGAGAGCCAAAGTTTGGCTCCAAAATATTGCTCAGGCCTCGAAATTGGGATGTTTAGGATATTTAGAAAACTGCAGGGGAGTTTGTGCAAAATGTGACTCACTGCCGCTTTCAGGACTTGGCATATGTTGGGTATAAAAATTCGTAATATCAAACAGCGACTACATGCATAGAGCCAGAATTTGGCTCCAAATTATGGCTCAGGCCTCGAAATTGGGATGTTTGAGATATTTTGAAAACTGCAGGGAGGTTTGGAACAAATGTGACCAAACGCTGCTTTCAGTACTTGGCATATGTTGGTATAAAAAATCGCAATTTTAAACTGCGAATACGTGCAGAGAGCCAGAATTTGGCTCCAAAATATGACTCAGGCCTCGAAATTGGGAAGTTTGGGATATTTTGAAAACTGCAGGGGAGTTTGTGCAAAATGTGACTCACTGCCGCTTTCAGTACTTCGCATATGTTGGGAATAAAAAGTCGTAATATCAAACTGCGAATACGTGCAGAGAGCCAGAATTTGGCTCCAAAATATGGCTCAGGCCTCGATATTGGGATGTTTGGGATATTTTGAAAACTGCAGTTAGATTTGGGACAAATGTGACCAAACGCCACTTTCGGTACTTGGCATATGTTGGGTATAATAAGTCAATATTTCAAACTGCGAATACGTGCAGAGAGCCTGAATTTGGCTCCAAAATATGGCTCAGGCCTCGAAATTGGGATATTTTGGATATTTTGAAAACTGCAGGCAGGTTTGGGAGAAATGTGACCAAACGCCGCTTTCAGTCCTTCGCATATGTTGGGTAAAAAAAAGTCGTAATTTCAAACCGCGAATACGTGCAGAGAGCCAGAGTTTGGCTCCAAAATATTGCTCAGGCCTCGAAATTGGGATGTTTAGGATATTTAGAAAACTGCAGGGGAGTTTGTGCAAAATGTGACTCACTGCCGCTTTCAGGACTTGGCATATGTTGGGTATAAAAATTCGTAATATCAAACAGCGACTACATGCATAGAGCCAGAATTTGGCTCCAAATTATGGCTCAGGCCTCGAAATTGGGATGTTTGAGATATTTTGAAAACTGCAGGGAGGTTTGGAACAAATGTGACCAAACGCTGCTTTCAGTACTTGGCATAAGTTGGTATAAAAAATCGCAATTTTAAACTGCGAATATATGCATAGTGCCAGAATTTGGCTCCTAAATATGGCTCAGGCCTCGAAATTGGGATGTTTGGGATATTTTGAAAACTGCATGGGGGGTTTGGGACAAATGTGACCAAACGCTGCTTTCAGTACTTGGCATATTTTAGGTATGAAAATTCGCAATTTCAAACTGCGAATACGTGCAGAGAGCAAGAATTTGGCTCTAAAATATGGCTCAGGCTTCGAAATTTGGATATTTTGAAAACTGCAGGGGAGTTTGTGCAAAATGTGACTCACTGCCGCTTTCAGGACTTGGCATATGTTGGGTATAAAAAGTCGTAATATCAAAATGCGAATACGTGCAGAGAGCCAGAATTTGGCTCCAAAATATGGCTCAGGCCTCAAAATTGAGATGTTTGGGATATCTTGAAAACTGCAAGGGGGATTGGGACAAATGTGTCCAAACGCCGCTTTCAGTCCTTGGCATACATTGGGTATAAAAAGTCGTAAATTCAAACTGCGAATACGTGCAGATAGCCAGAATTTGGCTCCAAAATATGGCTCTGGCTTCAAAATTGGGATATTTGGGATATTTTAAAAGCTGCAGGGGAGTTTGTGCAAAATGTCACTCACTGCCGCTTTCAGGACTTGGCATATTTTGCTTATAAAAAAGTCGTAATTTCAAACTGCGAAGATGTGCATAGAGCTAGAATTTGGCTCCAAAATATGGCTCTGGCCTCGAAATTGGGATGTTTTGGATATTTTGAAAACTGCAGGGGAGTTTGTGCAAAATGTGACTCACTGCCGCTTTCAGTGCTTGGCATATGTTGGGTATAAAAAGTCGTAATATCAAACTGCGAATACGTGCAGAGAGCCAGAATTTGGCTCCAAAATATGGATCAGGCCTCGAAATTGGGATGTTTCGGATATTTTGTAAACTGCAGGGAGGTTTGGGACAAATGTGACCAAACGCCGCTTTCAGTACTTCGCATATGTTGGGTATAAAAATTCGTAATTTCAAACTGCGAATACGTGTATAGAGCCAGAATTTGGCTCCAAAATATAGCTCAGGCCTCGAAATTAGGATGTTTGGGATATTTTGAAATTTGCAGGGAAGTTTGGGACAAATATGACCAAACGCCGCTTTCAGTACTTGGCATATGTTGGGTATAGAAAAGTCGCAATTTCAAACTGCGAATACGTGCAGAGAGCCAGAATTTGGCTACAAAATATGGCTCAGGCCTGGAAATTGGGATGTTTGGGATATTTTGAAATTTGCAGGGGAGTTTGGGACAAATATGACCAAACGCCGCTTTCAGTACTTGGCATATGTTGGGTATAAAAAAGTCGCAATTTCAAACCGCGAATACGTGCAGAGAGCCAGAAATTGGCTCCAAAATATGACTCAGGCCTCGAAATTGGGATATTTGGGATATTTCGAAAACTGCAGGGGAGTTTGTGTAAAATGTGACTCACTGCCGCTTTCAGGACTTGGCATATGTTGGGTATAAAAAGTCGTAATATGAAAATGCGAATACGTGCAGAGAGCCAGAATTTGGCTCCAAATATGGCTCATTCCTCGAAATTGGGATATTTGGGATATTTTGAAAACTGCAGGGGAGTTTGTGCAAAATGTGACTCACTGCCGCTTTCAGTACTTTGCATATGTTGAGTATAAAAAGTCGTAATATCAAACTGCGAATACGTGCAGAGAGCCAGAATTTGGCTACGAAATATGGCTCAGGGCTTGAAATTGGGATGTTTGGGATATTTTGAAAACTGCAGGGAGGTTTGGAACAAATGTGACAAAATGCCGCTTTCAGAACTTGGCATATGTTGGGTATAAAAAGTTGTAATTTTAAACAGGGTATTCGTGCAGAAAGGCAGAATATGGCTCAGGCCTCGAAATTGGGATATTTGCGATATTTTGAAAGCTGCATGGGAGTTTGTGCAAAATGGGACTCACTGCCGCTTTCAGTACTTGTCATATGTTAGGTATAAAAAGTCGTAATTTCAAACTGCGAATACGTGCATAGAGCCAGAATTTGGCTCCAAAATATGGCTCAGGCCTCGAAATTGGGATGTTTGGGATATTTTGAAAGCTGCATGGGGGGTTTGGGACAAATGTGACCAAACGCTGCTTTCAGTACTTGGCATATGTTGGGTATGAAAAGTCGCAATTTCAAACTGCGAATACGTGCAGAGAGCCTGAATTTGGCTCCAAAATATGGCTCAGGCCTCGAAATTGGGATGTTTGGGAGATTTTAAAAACTGCAGGGGGGATTGGGACAAATGTGACCAAACGCCGCTTTTAGTACTTGGCTTATGTTGGGTATAAAAAGTCGTTATTTTAAACTGCGAATACGAGCAGAGAGCCAGAATTTGAATTCAAAATATGGCTCAGGCCTCGAAATTGGGATATTTGAGATATTCTGGAAACTGCAGGGGAGTTTGTGCAAAATGTGACTCACTGCCGCATTCAGTACATGGCATATGTTGGGTATAAAAATTCGTAATTTCAAACTGCGAATACATGCAGATAGCCAGAATTTGGATCCAAAATATTGCTCAATCCTCGAAATTGGGATATTTTGAAAACTGCAGGGGAGTTTGTGCAAAATGTGACTCACTGCCGCTTTCAGTACTTGGCGTATGTTGGGTATAAAAATTCGTTATTTCAAACTGCGAATACGTGCAGAGAGCCAGAATTTGGCTCCAAAATATGGCTCTGGCCTCAAAATTGGGATATTTTGGATATTTTAAAAACTGCAGAGGAGTTTGTGCAAAATGTGACTCACTGCCGCTTTCAGGACTTGGCATATGTTGGGTATAAAAAGTCGTAATATCAAAATGCGAATACGTGCAGAGAGCCAGAATTTGGCTCCAAAATATGGCTCAGGCCTCAAAATTGAGATGTTTGGGATATCTTGAAAACTGCAGGGGGGATTGGGACAAATGTGTCCAAACGCCGCTTTCAGTCCTTGGCATACATTGGGTATAAAAAGTCGTAAATTCAAACTGCGAATACGTGCAGATAGCCAGAATTTGGCTCCAAAATATGGCTCTGGCTTCAAAATTGGGATATTTGGGATATTTTAAAAGCTGCAGGGGAGTTTGTGCAAAATGTCACTCACTGCCGCTTTCAGGACTTGGCATATTTTGCTTATAAAAAAGTCGTAATTTCAAACTGCGAAGATGTGCATAGAGCTAGAATTTGGCTCCAAAATATGGCTCTGGCCTCGAAATTGGGATGTTTTGGATATTTTGAAAACTGCAGGGGAGTTTGTGCAAAATGTGACTCACTGCCGCTTTCAGTGCTTGGCATATGTTGGGTATAAAAAGTCGTAATATCAAACTGCGAATACGTGCAGAGAGCCAGAATTTGGCTCCAAAATATGGATCAGGCCTCGAAATTGGGATGTTTCGGATATTTTGTAAACTGCAGGGAGGTTTGGGACAAATGTGACCAAACGCCGCTTTCAGTACTTCGCATATGTTGGGTATAAAAATTCGTAATTTCAAACTGCGAATACGTGTATAGAGCCAGAATTTGGCTCCAAAATATAGCTCAGGCCTCGAAATTAGGATGTTTGGGATATTTTGAAATTTGCAGGGAAGTTTGGGACAAATATGACCAAACGCCGCTTTCAGTACTTGGCATATGTTGGGTATAGAAAAGTCGCAATTTCAAACTGCGAATACGTGCAGAGAGCCAGAATTTGGCTACAAAATATGGCTCAGGCCTGGAAATTGGGATGTTTGGGATATTTTGAAATTTGCAGGGGAGTTTGGGACAAATATGACCAAACGCCGCTTTCAGTACTTGGCATATGTTGGGTATAAAAAAGTCGCAATTTCAAACCGCGAATACGTGCAGAGAGCCAGAAATTGGCTCCAAAATATGACTCAGGCCTCGAAATTGGGATATTTGGGATATTTCGAAAACTGCAGGGGAGTTTGTGTAAAATGTGACTCACTGCCGCTTTCAGGACTTGGCATATGTTGGGTATAAAAAGTCGTAATATGAAAATGCGAATACGTGCAGAGAGCCAGAATTTGGCTCCAAATATGGCTCATTCCTCGAAATTGGGATATTTGGGATATTTTGAAAACTGCAGGGGAGTTTGTGCAAAATGTGACTCACTGCCGCTTTCAGTACTTTGCATATGTTGGGTATAAAAAGTCGTAATATCAAACTGCGAATACGTGCAGAGAGCCAGAATTTGGCTACGAAATATGGCTCAGGGCTTGAAATTGGGATGTTTGGGATATTTTGAAAACTGCAGGGAGGTTTGGAACAAATGTGACAAAATGCCGCTTTCAGAACTTGGCATATGTTGGGTATAAAAAGTTGTAATTTTAAACAGGGTATTCGTGCAGAAAGGCAGAATATGGCTCAGGCCTCGAAATTGGGATATTTGCGATATTTTGAAAGCTGCATGGGAGTTTGTGCAAAATGGGACTCACTGCCGCTTTCAGTACTTGTCATATGTTAGGTATAAAAAGTCGTAATTTCAAACTGCGAATACGTGCATAGAGCCAGAATTTGGCTCCAAAATATGGCTCAGGCCTCGAAATTGGGATGTTTGGGATATTTTGAAAGCTGCATGGGGGGTTTGGGACAAATGTGACCAAACGCTGCTTTCAGTACTTGGCATATGTTGGGTATGAAAAGTCGCAATTTCAAACTGCGAATACGTGCAGAGAGCCTGAATTTGGCTCCAAAATATGGCTCAGGCCTCGAAATTGGGATGTTTGGGAGATTTTAAAAACTGCAGGGGGGATTGGGACAAATGTGACCAAACGCCGCTTTTAGTACTTGGCTTATGTTGGGTATAAAAAGTCGTTATTTTAAACTGCGAATACGAGCAGAGAGCCAGAATTTGACTCCAAAATATGGCTCAGGCCTCGAAATTGGGATATTTGAGATATTCTGGAAACTGCAGGGGAGTTTGTGCAAAATGTGACTCACTGCCGCATTCAGTACTTGGCATATGTTGGGTATAAAAATTCGTAATTTCAAACTGCGAATACATGCAGATAGCCAGAATTTGGATCCAAAATATTGCTCAATCCTCGAAATTGGGATATTTTGAAAACTGCAGGGGAGTTTGTGCAAAATGTGACTCACTGCCGCTTTCAGTACTTGGCGTATGTTGGGTATAAAAATTCGTTATTTCAAACTACGAATACGTGCAGAGAGCCAGAATTTGGCTCCAAAATATGGCTCTGGCCTCAAAATTGGGATATTTTGGATATTTTAAAAACTGCAGAGGAGTTTGTGCAAAATGTCACTCACTGCCGCTTTCAGGACTTGGCATATTTTGCCTATAAAAAGTCGTAATTTCAAACTGCGAATATGTGCATAGAGCCAGAATTTGGCTCCAAAATATGGCTCTGGCCTCGAAATTGGGATGTTTGGGATATTTTGAAAACTGCAGGGGAGTTTGTGCAAAATGTGACTCACTGCCGCTTTCAGTACTTGGCATATGTTGGTTATAAAAAGTCGTAATATCAAACTGCGAATACGTGCAGAGAGCCAGAATTTGGCTCCAAAATATGGATCAGGCCTCGAAATTGGGATATTTGGGATATTTTGAAAACTGCAGGGAGGTTTGGGACAAATGTGACCAAATGCCGCTTTCAGTACTTGGCATATGTTGGGTATAAAAATTCATTATTTCAAACTGCGAATACGTGCAGAGAGCCAGAATTTGGCTCCAAAATATGGCTCAGGCCTCGAAGTTGGGATAATTGGGATATTTCGAAAACTGCAGGGGAGTTTGTGCAAAATGTGACTCACTGCCGCTTTCAGTGCTTGGCATATGTTGGGTATAAAAAGTCGTAATATCAAACTGCGAATACGTGCAGAGAGCCAGAATTTGGCTCCAAAATATGGATCAGGCCTCGAAATTGGGATGTTTCGGATATTTTGTAAACTGCAGGGAGGTTTGGGACAAATGTGACCAAACGCCGCTTTCAGTACTTCGCATATGTTGGGTATAAAAATTCGTAATTTCAAACTGCGAATACGTGTATAGAGCCAGAATTTGGCTCCAAAATATAGCTCAGGCCTCGAAATTAGGATGTTTGGGATATTTTGAAATTTGCAGGGAAGTTTGGGACAAATATGACCAAACGCCGCTTTCAGTACTTGGCATATGTTGGGTATAGAAAAGTCGCAATTTCAAACTGCGAATACGGGCAGAGAGCCAGAATTTGGCTACAAAATATGGCTCAGGCCTGGAAATTGGGATGTTTGGGATATTTTGAAATTTGCAGGGGAGTTTGGGACAAATATGACCAAACGCCGCTTTCAGTACTTGGCATATGTTGGGTATAAAAAAGTCGCAATTTCAAACCGCGAATACGTGCAGAGAGCCAGAATTTGGCTCCAAAATATGGCTCAGGCCTCGAAGTTGGGATAATTGGGATATTTCGAAAACTGCAGGGGAGTTTGTGCAAAATGTGACTCACTGCCGCTTTCAGTACTTGGCATATGTTAGGTATAAAAAGTCGTAATTTCAAACTGAGAATACGTGCAGTGCCAGAATTTGGTTCCAAAATATGGATCAGGCCTCGAAATCTGGATATTTGGGATATTTTGAAAACTGCAGGGGAGTTTGGGACAAATTTGACCAAATGCCGATTTTAGTACATGGCATATGTTGAGTATAAAAAAGTCGCAATTTCAAACTGCGAATACGTGCAGAAAGCCAGAATTTGGCTCCAAAATATGGCTCAGGCCTCGAAATTTTGATGTTTGGGATATTTTGAAAACTGCAGATGAGTTTGAGACATATATGACCAAACGCCGCTTTCAGTACTTGGCATATGTTGGGTATAAAAGTCGTAATTTCAAACTGCGAATACGTGCAGAGAGCCTGAATTTGGCTCCAAAATATGGCTCAGGCCTCGAAATCGGGATGTTTGGAAGATTTTGAAAACTGCAGAGTGGATTGGGACAAATGTGACCAAATGCCGCTTTCAGTACTTGGCATATGTTGGGTATAAAAAGTCGTAATTTTAAACTGCGAATACGTGCAGATAGCGAGAATTTGGTTCCAAAGTATGGCTCAGGTCACGAAATTGGGATATTTGGGATATTTTGAAAACTGCAGAGGAGTTTGTGCAAAATATGACTCACTGCCGCTTTCAGTACTTGGCATATGTTTGGTATAAAAAGTCGTAATTTCAAACTGCAAATACGTGCATAGAGCCAGAATTTGGCTCAAAAATATGGCTCAGGCCTCGAAATAGGGATGTTTGGGACATTTTTGAAAATTGTAGGGGAGTTTGGGACAAATATGACCAAACGCCGCTTTCAGTACTTGGCAGAATTTGGGTATAAAAAAGTCGCAATATCAAACTGCGAATACGTGCAGAGAGCCAGAATTTGGCTCCAAAATATGGCTCAGGCCTCGAAATTGGGATATTTTGAAAACTGCAGTGGAGTTTGTGCAAAATGTGACTCACTGCGCTTTCAGTACTTGAAATATGTTGGGTATAAAAAAGTCGCAATTTCAAACTGCGAATACGTGCAGAGAGCCAGAATTTGGCTCCAAAATATGGCTCAGGCCTCGAAATTGGGATGTTTGGGATATTTTAAAAACTGCAGGGGAGTTTGGGACAAATATGACCAAACGCCGCTTTCAGTACTTCGCATATGTTGGGTATAAAAATTCGTAATTTCAAACTGCGAATACGTGCAGAGAGCCTGAATTTGGCTCCAAAATATGGCTCAGGCCTCGAAATTGAGATGTTTGGGATATTTTGAAATCTGCAGGGGGGGATTGGGACAAATGTGTCCAAACGCTGCTTTCGGTACTTGGCATATGTTGGGTATAAAAAGTCGTAATATCAAACTGCGAATACGTGCAGAGAGCCAGAATTTGGCTCCAAAATATGGCTCAGGCCTTGAAATTGGGATGTTTGGGATATTTTGAAAACTGCAGGGAGGTTTGGGACAAATGTGACAAAACGCCGCTTTCAGAACTTGGCATATGTTGGGTATAAAAAGTCGTAATTTCAAACTGCGAATACGTGCATAGAGCCAGAATTTGGCTCCAAAATATGGCTCAGGCCTCGAAATTGGGATGTTTGGGATATTTTGAAAACTGCATTCGGGGTTTGGGACAAATGTGACCAAACGCCGCTTTCAGTACTTGGCATATTTTGGGTATGAAAAGTCGCAATTTCAAACTGCGAATACGTGCAGAGAGCCTGAATTTGGCTCCAAAATATGGCTCAGGCCTCAAAATTGGGATGTTTGGGATATTTTGAAAACTGCAGGGAGGTTTGGGACAAATGTGACCAAACGCCGCTTTCAGTACTTCGAATAGGTTGGGTATAAAAAAGTCGTAATTTCAAACTTCGAATACATGCAGAGAGCCAGAATTTCGCTCCAAAATATGGCTCAGGCCTTGAAATTTGGATATTTGGGATATTTTGAAAACTGCAGGTGAGTTTGTGCAAAATGTGACTCACTGCCGCTTTCAGTACTTGGCATATGTTGGGTATAAAAAGTCGTAATTTCAAACTGAGAATACGTGCAGAGAGCCAGAATTTGGTTCCAAAATATGGCTCAGGCCTCGAAATCTGGATATTTGGGATATTTTGAAAACTGCAGGGGAGTTTGGGACAAATATGACCAAACGCCAATTTCAGTACATGGCATATGTTGAGTATAAAAAAGTCGCAATTTCAAACTGCGAATACGTGCAGAGAGCCAGAATTTGGCTCCAAAATATGGCTCAGGCCTCGAAATTTTGATGTTTGGGATATTTTGAAAACTGCAGGTGAGTTTGGGACATATATGACCAAACGCCGCTTTCAGTACTTGGCATATGTTGGGTATAAAAGTCGTAATTTCAAACTGCGAATACGTGCAGAGAGCCTGAATTTGGCTCCAAAATATGGCTCAGGCCTCGAAATTGGGATGTTTGGGAGATTTTGAAAACTGCAGAGGGGATTGGGACAAATGTGACCAAACGCCGCTTTCAGTACTTGGCTTATGTTGGGTATAAAAAGTCGTTATTTTAAACTGCGAATACGAGCAGAGAGACAGAATTTGACTCCAAAATATGGCTCAGGTCTCGAAATTGGGATATTTGAGATATTTTGAAAACTGCAGAGGAGTTTGTGCAAAATGTGACTCACTGCCACATTTAGTACTTGGCATATGTTTGGTATAAAAAGTCGTAATTTCAAACTGCAAATACGTGCATAGAGCCAGAATTTGGCTCAAAAATATGGCTCAGGCCTCGAAATAGGGATGTTTGGGACATTTTGAAAATTGCAGGGGAGTTTGGGACAAATATGACCAAACGCTGCTTTCAGTACTTGGCTTATGTTGGGTATAAAAAGTCGTTATTTTAAACTGCGAATACGTGCAGAGAGACAGAATTTGACTCCAAAATATGGCTCAGGTCTCGAAATTGGGATATTTGAGATATTTTGAAAACTGCAGAGGAGTTTGTGCAAAATGTGACTCACTGCCGCTTTCAGTACTTGGCATATGTTTGGTATAAAAAGTCGCAATTTCAAACTGCGAATACGTGCAGAGAGCAAAAATTTGGCTCCAAAATATGGCTCAGGCCTCGAAATTGGGATATTTTGAAAACTGCAGGGGAGTTTGTGCAAAATGTGACTCACTGCCGCTTTCAGTACTTGACATATGTTGGGTATAAAAAGTCGTAATATCAAACTGCGAATACGTGCAGAGAGCCAGAATTTGGCTCCAAAATATGGATCAGGCCTCGAAATTGGGATGTTTGGGTTATTTTGAAAACTGCAGGGAGGTTTGGGACAAATGTGACCAAACGCCGCTTTCAGTACTTCGCATATGTTTGGTATAAAAAGTCGTAATTTCAAACTGCGAATACGTCCATAGAGCCAGAATTTGGCTCCAAAATATAGCTCAGGCCTCGAAATTGGGATGTTTGGGATATTTTGAAAATTGCAGGGAAGTTTGGGACAAATATGACCAAACGCCGCTTTCAATACTTGCCATATGTTATGTATAAAAAAGTCGCAATTTCAAACTGCGAATACGTGCAGAGAGCCTGAATTTGGCTCCAAAATATGGCTCAGGCCTCGAAACTAGGATATTTGGGATATTTCGAAAACTGCAGGGAAGTTTGTGCAAAATGTGACTCACTGCTGCGTCCAGTACTTTGCATATGTTCGGTATAAAAAGTCGTAATATCAAACTGCGAATACGTGCCGAGAGCCAGAATTTCGCTCAAAAATATGGCTCAGGCCTCGAAATTTGGATATTTGGGATATTTCGAAAACTGCAGGGGAGTTTGTGCAAAATGTGACTCACTGCTGCTTTCAGGACTTGGCATATGTTGGGTATAAAAAGTCGTAATATCAAACTGCGAATACGTGCATAGAGCAAGAATTTGTCTCCAAAAATGGCTCAAGCCTAGAAATTGGGATGTTTGGGATATTTTGAAAACTGGAGGGAGGTTTGGGACAAATGTGACCAAACGCCGCTTTCAGTCCTTCGCATATGTTGGGTATAAAAAGGCGTAATATCAAACTGCGAATACGTGCATAGAGCCAGAATTTGGCTCCAAAATATGGGTCAGGCCTCGATATTGGGATATTTGGGATATTTTGAAAACTGCAGGGAGGTTTGGGACATATGTGACCAAACGCCGCTTTCAGTCCTTCGCATATGTTGGGTATAAAAAAATCGTAATTTCAAACTGCGAATACGTGCAGAGAGCCAGAATTTGGCTCCAAAATATTGCTCAGGCCTCGAAATTGGGATGTTTAGGATATTTTGAAAACTGCAGGGGAGTTTGTGCAAAATGTGACTCACTGCCGCTTTCAGTACTTAGCATATGTTGGGAATAAAAAGTCGTAATATCAAACTGCGAATACGTGCAGAGAGCCAGAATTTGGCTCCAAAATACGGCTCAGGCCTCGATATTGGGATGTTTGGGATAATTTGAAAACTGCAGTTAGATTTGGGACAAATGTGACCAAACGCCACTTTCAGTACTTGGCATATGTTGGGTATAAAAAGTCAATATTTCAAACTGCGAATACGTGCAGAGAGCCTGAATTTGGCTCCAAAATATGGCTCAGGCCTCGAAATTGGGATATTTTGGATATTTTGAAAACTGCAGGGAGGTTTGGGACAAATGTGACCAAACGCCGCTTTCAGTCCTTCGCATATGTTGGGTAAAAAAAAGTCGTAATTTCAAACCGCGAATACGTGCAGAGAGCCAAAGTTTGGCTCCAAAATATTGCTCAGGCCTCGAAATTGGGATGTTTAGGATATTTAGAAAACTGCAGGGGAGTTTGTGCAAAATGTGACTCACTGCCGCTTTCAGGACTTGGCATATGTTGGGTATAAAAATTCGTAATATCAAACAGCGACTACATGCATAGAGCCAGAATTTGGCTCCAAATTATGGCTCAGGCCTCGAAATTGGGATGTTTGAGATATTTTGAAAACTGCAGGGAGGTTTGGAACAAATGTGACCAAACGCTGCTTTCAGTACTTGGCATATGTTGGTATAAAAAATCGCAATTTTAAACTGCGAATACGTGCAGAGAGCCAGAATTTGGCTCCAAAATATGACTCAGGCCTCGAAATTGGGAAGTTTGGGATATTTTGAAAACTGCAGGGGAGTTTGTGCAAAATGTGACTCACTGCCGCTTTCAGTACTTCGCATATGTTGGGAATAAAAAGTCGTAATATCAAACTGCGAATACGTGCAGAGAGCCAGAATTTGGCTCCAAAATATGGCTCAGGCCTCGATATTGGGATGTTTGGGATATTTTGAAAACTGCAGTTAGATTTGGGACAAATGTGACCAAACGCCACTTTCGGTACTTGGCATATGTTGGGTATAATAAGTCAATATTTCAAACTGCGAATACGTGCAGAGAGCCTGAATTTGGCTCCAAAATATGGCTCAGGCCTCGAAATTGGGATATTTTGGATATTTTGAAAACTGCAGGGAGGTTTGGGAGAAATGTGACCAAACGCCGCTTTCAGTCCTTCGCATATGTTGGGTAAAAAAAAGTCGTAATTTCAAACCGCGAATACGTGCAGAGAGCCAGAGTTTGGCTCCAAAATATTGCTCAGGCCTCGAAATTGGGATGTTTAGGATATTTAGAAAACTGCAGGGGAGTTTGTGCAAAATGTGACTCACTGCCGCTTTCAGGACTTGGCATATGTTGGGTATAAAAATTCGTAATATCAAACAGCGACTACATGCATAGAGCCAGAATTTGGCTCCAAATTATGGCTCAGGCCTCGAAATTGGGATGTTTGAGATATTTTGAAAACTGCAGGGAGGTTTGGAACAAATGTGACCAAACGCTGCTTTCAGTACTTGGCATATGTTGGTATAAAAAATCGCAATTTTAAACTGCGAATATATGCATAGAGCCAGAATTTGGCTCCTAAATATGGCTCAGGCCTCGAAATTGGGATGTTTGGGATATTTTGAAAACTGCATGGGGGGTTTGGGACAAATGTGACCAAACGCTGCTTTCAGTACTTGGCATATTTTAGGTATGAAAATTCGCAATTTCAAAATGCGAATACGTGCAGAGAGCAAGAATTTGGCTCTAAAATATGGCTCAGGCTTCGAAATTGGGATATTTTGAAAACTGCAGGGGAGTTTGTGCAAAATGTGACTCACTGCCGCTTTCAGGACTTGGCATATGTTGGGTATAAAAAGTCGTAATATCAAAATGCGAATACGTGCAGAGAGCCAGAATTTGGCTCCAAAATATGGCTCAGGCCTCAAAATTGAGATGTTTGGGATATCTTGAAAACTGCAGGGGGGATTGGGACAAATGTGTCCAAACGCCGCTTTCAGTCCTTGGCATACATTGGGTATAAAAAGTCGTAAATTCAAACTGCGAATACGTGCAGATAGCCAGAATTTGGCTCCAAAATATGGCTCTGGCTTCAAAATTGGGATATTTGGGATATTTTAAAAGCTGCAGGGGAGTTTGTGCAAAATGTCACTCACTGCCGCTTTCAGGACTTGGCATATTTTGCTTATAAAAAAGTCGTAATTTTAAACTGCGAAGATGTGCATAGAGCTAGAATTTGGCTCCAAAATATGGCTCTGGCCTCGAAATTGGGATGTTTTGGATATTTTGAAAACTGCAGGGGAGTTTGTGCAAAATGTGACTCACTGCCGCTTTCAGTGCTTGGCATATGTTGGGTATAAAAAGTCGTAATATCAAACTGCGAATACGTGCAGAGAGCCAGAATTTGGCTCCAAAATATGGATCAGGCCTCGAAATTGGGATGTTTCGGATATTTTGTAAACTGCAGGGAGGTTTGGGACAAATGTGACCAAACGCCGCTTTCAGTACTTCGCATATGTTGGGTATAAAAATTCGTAATTTCAAACTGCGAATACGTGTATAGAGCCAGAATTTGGCTCCAAAATATGGCTCAGGCCTCGAAATTAGGATGTTTGGGATATTTTGAAATTTGCAGGGAAGTTTGGGACAAATATGACCAAACGCCGCTTTCAGTACTTGGCATATGTTGGGTATAGAAAAGTCGCAATTTCAAACTGCGAATACGTGCAGAGAGCCAGAATTTGGCTACAAAATATGGCTCAGGCCTGGAAATTGGGATGTTTGGGATATTTTGAAATTTGCAAGGGAGTTTGGGACAAATATGACCAAACGCCGCTTTCAGTACTTGGCATATGTTGGGTATAAAAATATCGCAATTTCAAACCGCGAATACGTGCAGAGAGCCAGAAATTGGCTCCAAAATATGACTCAGGCCTCGAAATTGGGATATTTGGGATATTTCGAAAACTGCAGGGGAGTTTGTGTAAAATGTGACTCACTGCCGCTTTCAGGACTTGGCATATGTTGGGTATAAAAAGTCGTAATATGAAAATGCGAATACGTGCAGAGAGCCAGAATTTGGCTCCAAATATGGCTCATTCCTCGAAATTGGGATTTTTGGGATATTTTGAAAACTGCAGGGGAGTTTGTGCAAAATGTGACTCACTGCCGCTTTCAGTACTTTGCATATGTTGGGTATAAAAAGTCGTAATATCAAACTGCGAATACGTGCAGAGAGCCAGAATTTGGCTACGAAATATGGCTCAGGGCTTGAAATTGGGATGTTTGGGATATTTTGAAAACTGCAGGGAGGTTTGGAACAAATGTGACAAAATGCCGCTTTCAGAACTTGGCATATGTTGGGTATAAAAAGTTGTAATTTTAAACAGGGTATTCGTGCAGAAAGGCAGAATATGGCTCAGGCCTCGAAATTGGGATATTTGCGATATTTTGAAAGCTGCATGGGAGTTTGTGCAAAATGGGACTCACTGCCGCTTTCAGTACTTGTCATATGTTAGGTATAAAAAGTCGTAATTTCAAACTGCGAATACGTGCATAGAGCCAGAATTTGGCTCCAAAATATGGCTCAGGCCTCGAAATTGGGATGTTTGGGATATTTTGAAAGCTGCATGGGGGGTTTGGGACAAATGTGACCAAACGCTGCTTTCAGTACTTGGCATATGTTGGGTATGAAAAGTCGCAATTTCAAACTGCGAATACGTGCAGAGAGCCTGAATTTGGCTCCAAAATATGGCTCAGGCCTCGAAATTGGGATGTTTGGGAGATTTTAAAAACTGCAGGGGGATTGGGACAAATGTGACCAAACGCCGCTTTTAGTACTTGGCTTATGTTGGGTATAAAAAGTCGTTATTTTAAACTGCGAATACGAGCAGAGAGCCAGAATTTGACTCCAAAATATGGCTCAGGCCTCGAAATTGGGATATTTGAGATATTCTGGAAACTGCAGGGGAGTTTGTGCAAAATGTGACTCACTGCCGCATTCAGTACTTGGCATATGTTGGGTATAAAAATTCGTAATTTCAAACTGCGAATACATGCAGATAGCCAGAATTTGGATCCAAAATATTGCTCAATCCTCGAAATTGGGATATTTTGAAAACTGCAGGGGAGTTTGTGCAAAATGTGACTCACTGCCGCTTTCAGTACTTGGCGTATGTTGGGTATAAAAATTCGTTATTTCAAACTGCGAATACGTGCAGAGAGCCAGAATTTGGCTCCAAAATATGGCTCTGGCCTCAAAATTGGGATATTTTGGATATTTTAAAAACTGCAGAGGAGTTTGTGCAAAATGTCACTCACTGCCGCTTTCAGGACTTGGCATATTTTGCCTATAAAAAGTCGTAATTTCAAACTGCGAATATGTGCATAGAGCCAGAATTTGGCTCCAAAATATGGCTCTGGCCTCGAAATTGGGATGTTTGGGATATTTTGAAAACTGCAGGGGAGTTTGTGCAAAATGTGACTCACTGCCGCTTTCAGTACTTGGCATATGTTAGGTATAAAAAGTCGTAATTTCAAACTGAGAATACGTGCAGTGCCAGAATTTGGTTCCAAAATATGGATCAGGCCTCGAAATCTGGATATTTGGGATATTTTGAAAACTGCAGGGGAGTTTGGGACAAATTTGACCAAATGCCGATTTTAGTACATGGCATATGTTGAGTATAAAAAAGTCGCAATTTCAAACTGCGAATACGTGCAGAAAGCCAGAATTTGGCTCCAAAATATGGCTCAGGCCTCGAAATTTTGATGTTTGGGATATTTTGAAAACTGCAGATGAGTTTGAGACATATATGACCAAACGCCGCTTTCAGTACTTGGCATATGTTGGGTATAAAAGTCGTAATTTCAAACTGCGAATACGTGCAGAGAGCCTGAATTTGGCTCCAAAATATGGCTCAGGCCTCGAAATCGGGATGTTTGGAAGATTTTGAAAACTGCAGAGTGGATTGGGACAAATGTGACCAAATGCCGCTTTCAGTACTTGGCATATGTTGGGTATAAAAAGTCGTAATTTTAAACTGCGAATACGTGCAGATAGCGAGAATTTGGTTCCAAAGTATGGCTCAGGTCTCGAAATTGGGATATTTGGGATATTTTGAAAACTGCAGAGGAGTTTGTGCAAAATATGACTCACTGCCGCTTTCAGTACTTGGCATATGTTTGGTATAAAAAGTCGTAATTTCAAACTGCAAATACGTGCATAGAGCCAGAATTTGGCTCAAAAATATGGCTCAGGCCTCGAAATAGGGATGTTTGGGACATTTTTGAAAATTGTAGGGGAGTTTGGGACAAATATGACCAAACGCCGCTTTCAGTACTTGGCAGAATTTGGGTATAAAAAAGTCGCAATATCAAACTGCGAATACGTGCAGAGAGCCAGAATTTGGCTCCAAAATATGGCTCAGGCCTCGAAATTGGGATATTTTGAAAACTGCAGTGGAGTTTGTGCAAAATGTGACTCACTGCGCTTTCAGTACTTGAAATATGTTGGGTATAAAAAAGTCGCAATTTCAAACTGCGAATACGTGCAGAGAGCCAGAATTTGGCTCCAAAATATGGCTCAGGCCTCGAAATTGGGATGTTTGGGATATTTTAAAAACTGCAGGGGAGTTTGGGACAAATATGACCAAACGCCGCTTTCAGTACTTCGCATATGTTGGGTATAAAAATTCGTAATTTCAAACTGCGAATACGTGCAGAGAGCCTGAATTTGGCTCCAAAATATGGCTCAGGCCTCGAAATTGAGATGTTTGGGATATTTTGAAATCTGCAGGGGGGGATTGGGACAAATGTGTCCAAACGCTGCTTTCGGTACTTGGCATATGTTGGGTATAAAAAGTCGTAATATCAAACTGCGAATACGTGCAGAGAGCCAGAATTTGGCTCCAAAATATGGCTCAGGCCTTGAAATTGGGATGTTTGGGATATTTTGAAAACTGCAGGGAGGTTTGGGACAAATGTGACAAAACGCCGCTTTCAGAACTTGGCATATGTTGGGTATAAAAAGTCGTAATTTCAAACTGCGAATACGTGCATAGAGCCAGAATTTGGCTCCAAAATATGGCTCAGGCCTCGAAATTGGGATGTTTGGGATATTTTGAAAACTGCATTCGGGGTTTGGGACAAATGTGACCAAACGCCGCTTTCAGTACTTGGCATATTTTGGGTATGAAAAGTCGCAATTTCAAACTGCGAATACGTGCAGAGAGCCTGAATTTGGCTCCAAAATATGGCTCAGGCCTCAAAATTGGGATGTTTGGGATATTTTGAAAACTGCAGGGAGGTTTGGGACAAATGTGACCAAACGCCGCTTTCAGTACTTCGAATAGGTTGGGTATAAAAAAGTCGTAATTTCAAACTTCGAATACATGCAGAGAGCCAGAATTTCGCTCCAAAATATGGCTCAGGCCTTGAAATTTGGATATTTGGGATATTTTGAAAACTGCAGGTGAGTTTGTGCAAAATGTGACTCACTGCCGCTTTCAGTACTTGGCATATGTTGGGTATAAAAAGTCGTAATTTCAAACTGAGAATACGTGCAGAGAGCCAGAATTTGGTTCCAAAATATGGCTCAGGCCTCGAAATCTGGATATTTGGGATATTTTGAAAACTGCAGGGGAGTTTGGGACAAATATGACCAAACGCCAATTTCAGTACATGGCATATGTTGAGTATAAAAAAGTCGCAATTTCAAACTGCGAATACGTGCAGAGAGCCAGAATTTGGCTCCAAAATATGGCTCAGGCCTCGAAATTTTGATGTTTGGGATATTTTGAAAACTGCAGGTGAGTTTGGGACATATATGACCAAACGCCGCTTTCAGTACTTGGCATATGTTGGGTATAAAAGTCGTAATTTAAAACTGCGAATACGTGCAGAGAGCCTGAATTTGGCTCCAAAATATGGCTCAGGCCTCGAAATTGGGATGTTTGGGAGATTTTGAAAACTGCAGAGGGGATTGGGACAAATGTGACCAAACGCCGCTTTCAGTACTTGGCTTATGTTGGGTATAAAAAGTCGTTATTTTAAACTGCGAATACGAGCAGAGAGACAGAATTTGACTCCAAAATATGGCTCAGGTCTCGAAATTGGGATATTTGAGATATTTTGAAAACTGCAGAGGAGTTTGTGCAAAATGTGACTCACTGCCACATTTAGTACTTGGCATATGTTGGGTATAAAAATTCGTAATTTCAAACTGCGAATACGTGCAGATAGCCAGAATTTGGTTCCAAAATATGGCTCAGGTCTCGAAATTGGGGTATTTGGGATATTTTGAAAACTGCAGAGGAGTTTGTGCAAAATATGACTCACTGCCACTTTCAGTACTTGGCATATGTTTGGTATAAAAAGTCGTAATTTCAAACTGCAAATACGTGCATAGAGCCAGAATTTGGCTCAAAAATATGGCTCAGGCCTCGAAATAGGGATGTTTGGGACATTTTGAAAATTGCAGGGGAGTTTGGGACAAATATGACCAAACGCTGCTTTCAGTACTTGGCTTATGTTGGGTATAAAAAGTCGTTATTTTAAACTGCGAATACGTGCAGAGAGACAGAATTTGACTCCAAAATATGGCTCAGGTCTCGAAATTGGGATATTTGAGATATTTTGAAAACTGCAGAGGAGTTTGTGCAAAATGTGACTCACTGCCGCTTTCAGTACTTGGCATATGTTTGGTATAAAAAGTCGCAATTTCAAACTGCGAATACGTGCAGAGAGCAAAAATTTGGCTCCAAAATATGGCTCAGGCCTCGAAATTGGGATATTTTGAAAACTGCAGGGGAGTTTGTGCAAAATGTGACTCACTGCCGCTTTCAGTACTTGACATATGTTGGGTATAAAAAGTCGTAATATCAAACTGCGAATACGTCCATAGAGCCAGAATTTGGCTCCAAAATATAGCTCAGGCCTCGAAATTGGGATGTTTGGGATATTTTGAAAATTGCAGGGAAGTTTGGGACAAATATGACCAAACGCCGCTTTCAATACTTGCCATATGTTATGTATAAAAAAGTCGCAATTTCAAACTGCGAATACGTGCAGAGTGCCAGAAATTGGCTCCAAAATATGACTCAGACTTCGAAATTGGGATATTTGGGATATTTCGAAAACTGCAGGGGAGTTTGTGTAAAATGTGACTCACTGCCGCTTTCAGGACTTTGCATATGTTGGGTATAAAAAGTCGTAATATCAAAATGCGAATACGTGCAGAGAGCCAGAATTTGGCTCCAAAATATGGCTCAGACCTCGAAATTGGGATGTTTGGGATATTTTGAAAACTGCATTGGGGGGTTTGGGACAAATGTGACCAAACGCCGCTTTCAGTACTTGGCATATGTTGGGTATGAAAAGTCGCAATTTCAAACTGCGAATACGTGCAGAGAGCCTGAATTTTTCTCCAAAATATGGCACAGGCCTCGAAATTGGGATGTTTGGGAGATTTTGAAAACTGCAGGGGGGATTGGGACAAATGTGACCAAACGCCGCTTTTTCAGTACTTGGCTTATGTTGGGTATAAAAATTCGTTATTTCAAACTGCGAATACGTGCAGAGGTCCAGAATTTGGCTCCAAAATATGGCTCAGGCCTCGAAGTTGGGATATTTGGGATATTTCGAAAACTGCAGGGGAGTTTGTGCAAAATGTGACTCACTGCCGCTTTCAGGACTTGGCATATGTTGGGTATAAAAAGTCGTAATATCAAAATGCGAATGCGTGCAGAAAGCCAGAATTTGGTTCCAAAATATGGCTCTGGCCTCAAAATTGGGATATTTGGGATATTTTAAAAACTGCAGGGGAGTTTGTGTAAAATGTCACTCACTGCCGCTTTCAGGACTTGGCATATTTTGCGTATAGAAAGTCGTAATTTCAAACTGCGAATATGTGCATAGAGCCAGAATTTGGTTCCAAAATATGGCTCTGGCCTCGAAATTGGCATGTTTGGGATATTTTGAAAACTGCAGGGGAGTTTGTGCAAAATGTGACTCACTGCCGCTTTCAGGGCTTGGCATATGTTGGCTATAAAAAGTCGTAATTTCAAACTGCGAATACGTGCATGGCGCCAGAATTTGGCTCCAAAATATAGCTCAGGCCTCGAAATTAGGATGTTTGGGATATTTTGAAAATTGCAGGGAAGTTTGGGACAAATATGACCAAACGCCGCTTTCAGTACTTGGCATATGTTAGGTATAAAAAAGTCGCAATTTCAAACTGCGAATACGTGCAGAGAGCCAGAATTTGGCTCCAAAATATGGCTCAGGCCTCGAAATTGGGATGTTTGGGATATTTTGAAAACTGTAGGGGAGTTTGGGACAAATATGACCAAACGCCGCTTTCAGTACTTGGCATATGTTGGGTATAAAAAAGTCGCAATTTCAAACTGTGAATACGTGCAGAGAGCCAGAAATTGGCTCCAAAATATGACTCAAGCCTCGAAATTGGGATATTTGGGATATTTTGAAAACTGCAGGGAAATTTGTGCAAAATGTGACTCACTGCCACTTTCAGTACTTTGCATATGTTGGGTATAAAAAGTCGTAATATCAAACTGCGAATACGTGCAGAGAGCCAGAATTTGGCTCCAAAATATGGCTCAGGCCTTGAAATTGGGATGTTTAAGATATTTTGAAAACTGCAGGGAGGTTTGGGACAAATGTGACAAAACGCCGCTTTCAGAACTTGGCATATGTTGGGTATATAAAGCCGTAATTTTAAACAGCGTATTCGCGCAGAAAGCCAGAATTTGGCTCCAAAATATGGCTCAGGCCTCGAAATTGGGATGTTTGGGATATTTTGAAAACTGCAGGGGAGTTTGGGACAAATATGACCAAACGCCGCTTTCAGTACTTGGCATATGTTGGGTATAAAAAGTCGTAATATCAAACTGCGAATACGTGCAGAGAGCCCGAATTTGGCTCCAAAATATGGCTCAGGCCTCGATATTGGGTTGTTTGGGATATTTTGAAAACTGCAGAGGGGATTGGGACAAATGTGACCAAACGCCGCTTTCAGTACTTGGCATATGTTGGGTATAAAAGTCGTAATTTCAAACTGCGAATACGTGCAGAGAGCCTGAATTTGGCTCCAAAATATGGCTCAGGCCTCGAAATTGGGATGTTTGGGAGATTTTGAAAACTGCAGAGGGGATTGGGACAAATGTGACCAAACGCCGCTTTCAGTACTTGGCTTATGTTGGGTATAAAAAGTCGTTATTTTAAATTGCCAATACGAGCAGAGAGACAGAATTTGACTCCAAAATATGGCTCAGGTCTCGAAATTGGGATATTTGAGATATTTTGAAAACTGCAGAGGAGTTTGTGCAAAATGTGACTCACTGCCACATTCAGTACTTGGCATATGTTGGGTATAAAAATTCGTAATTTCAAACTGCGAATACGTGCAGATAGCCAGAATTTGGTTCCAAAATATGGCTCAGGTCTCGAAATTGGGGTATTTGGGATATTTTGAAAACTGCAGAGGAGTTTGTGCAAAATATGACTCACTGCCGCTTTCAGTACTTGGCATATGTTTGGTATAAAAAGTCGTAATTTCAAACTGCAAATACGTGCATAGAGCCAGAATTTGGCTCAAAAATATGGCTCAGGCCTCGAAATAGGGATGTTTGGGATATTTTGAAAACTGCATGGAGGGTTTGGGACAAATGTGACCAAACGCCGCTTTCAGTACTTGGCATATGTTGGGTATGAAAAGTCGCAATTTCAAACTGCGAATACGCGCAGAGAGAGTGAATTTGGCTCCAAAATATGGCTCAGGCCTCGAAATTGGGATATTTGAGATATTTTGAAAACTGCAGGGGAGTTTGTGCAAAATATGACTCACTGCCGCATTCAGTACTTGGCATATGTTGGGTATAAAAATTCGTAATTTCAAACTGCGAATACGTGTAGATAGCCAGAATTTGGTTCCAAAATATGGCTCATGCCTCGAAATTGGGATATTTTGAAAACTGCTGGGGAGTTTGTGCAAAATGTGACTCACTGCCGCTTTCAGTACTTGGCATATGTTGGGTATAAAAATTCGTTATTTCAAACTGCGAATATGTGCAGAGAACCAGAATTTGGCTCCAAAATATGGCTCAGGCCTCGAAGTTGGGATATTTGGATATTTCGAAAACTGCAGGGAAGTTTGTGCAAAATGTGACTCACTGCCGCTTTCAGGACTTGGCATATGTTGGCTATAAAAAGTCGTAATTTCAAACTGCGAATACGTGCATAGAGCCAGAATTTGGCTCCAAAATATTGCTCAGGCCTCGAAATTAGGATGTTTGGGATATTTTGAAAATTGCAGGGAAGTTTGGGACAAATATGACCAAACGCCGCTTTCAGTACTTGGCATATGTTGGGGTATAAAAAAGTCGCAATTTCAAACTGCGAATACTTGTAGAGAGCCAGAATTTGGCGTCAAAATATGGCTCAGGCCTCGAAATTGGGATGTTTGGGATATTTTGAAAACTGCAGGGGAGTTTGGGACAAATATGACCAAACGCCGCTTTCAGTACTTGGCATATGTTGGGTATAAAAAAGTCGCAATTTCAAACTGCGAATACGTGCAGAGAGCCTGAATTTGGCTCCAAAATATGGCTGAGGCCTCGAAATTGGGAGATTTGGGATATTTCGAAAACTGCAGGGGAGTTTGTGCAAAATGTGACTCACTGCCGCTTTCAGTACTTGGCATATGTTGGGTATAAAAAGTCGAAATATCAAACTGCGAATACATGCAGAGAGCCAGAATTTGGCTCCAAAATATGGCTCAGGCCTCGAAATTGGGATGTTTGGGATATTTTGAAAACTGCTTGGGGGGTTTGGGACAAATGTGACCAAACGCCGCTTTCAGTACTTGGCATATGTTGGGTATGAAAAGTCGCAATTTCAAACTGCGAATACGTGCAGAGAGCCTGAATTTGGCTCCAAAATATGGCACAGGCCTCGAAATTGGGATGTTTGGGAGATTTTGAAAACTGCAGTGGGGATTGGGACAAATGTGACCAAACGCCGCTTTTTCAGTACTTGGCTTATGTTGGGTATAAAAAGTCATTATTTTAAACTGCGAATACGAGCAGAGAGCCAGAATTTGACTCCAAAATATGGCTCAGGCCTCGAAATTGGGATATTTTGAAAACTGCAGGGGAGTTTGTGCAAAATGTGACTCACTGCCGCTTTCAGTACTTGACATATGTTGGGTATAAAAAGTCGTAATATCAAACTGCGAATACGTGCAGAGAGCCAGAATTTGGCTCCAAAATATGGATCAGGCCTCGAAATTGGGATGTTTGGGATATTTTGAAAACTGCAGGGAGGTTTGGGACAAATGTGACCAAACGCCGCTTTCAGTACTTCGCATATGTTTGGTATAAAAAGTCGTAATTTCAAACTGCGAATACGTGCATAGAGCCAGAACTTGGCTCCAAAATATAGCTCAGGCCTCGAAATTGGGATGTTTGGGATATTTTGAAAATTGCAGGGAAGTTTGGGACAAATATGACCAAACGACGCTTTTTCAGTATTTGGCTTATGTTGGGTATAAAAAGTCATTATTTTAAACTGCGAATACGAGCAGAGAGCCAGAATTTGACTCCAAAATATGGCTCAGGCCTCGAAATTGGGATATTTGAGATATTTTGAAAACTGCAGGGGAGTTTGTGCAAAATGTGACTCACTGCCGCTTTCAGGACTTGGCATATGTTGGGTATAAAAAGTCGTAATATCAAAATGCGAATACGTGCAGAGAGCCAGAATTTGGCTCCAAAATATGGCTCAGGCCTCGAAATTGGGATGTTTGGGATATTTTGAAAACTGCATGGGGGGTTTGGGACAAATGTGACCAAACGCCGCTTTCAGTACTTGGCATATGTTGGGTATGAAAAGTCGCAATTTCAAACTGCGAATACGTGCAGAGAGCCTGAATTTGGCTTAAAAATATGGCACAGGCCTCGAAATTGGGATGTTTGGGAGATTTTGAAAACTGCAGGGGGGATTGGGACAAATGTGACCAAACGACGCTTTTTCAGTACTTGGCTTATGTTGGGTATAAAAAGTCATTATTTTAAACTGCGAATACGAGCAGAGAGCCAGAATTTGACTCCAAAATATGTCTCAGGCCTCGAAATTGGGATATTTGAGATATTTTGAAAACTGCAGGGGAGTTTGTGCAAAATGTGACTCACTGCCGCTTTCAGTACTTGGCATATGTTTGGTATAAAAATTCGTTATTTCAAACTGCGAATACGTGCAGAGGTCCAGAATTTGGCTCCAAAATATGGCTCAGGCCTCGAAGTTGGGATATTTGGGATATTTCGAAAACTGCTGGGGAGTTTGTGCAAAATGTGACTCACTGCCGCTTTCAGGACTTGGCATATGTTGGGTATAAAAAGTCGTAATATCAAAATGCGAATACGTGCAGAGAGCCAGAATTTGGCTCCAAAATATGGCTCAGGCCTCAAAATTGAGATGTTTGGGATATTTTGAAAACTGCAAAGGGGATTGGGACAAATGTGTCCAAACGCCGCTTTCAGTACTTGGCATACGTTGGGTATAAAAAGTCGTAATTTCAAACTGCGAATACGTGCAGAAAGCCAGAATTTGGTTCCAAAATATGGCTCTGGCCTCAAAATTGGGATATTTGGGATATTTTAAAAACTGCATGGGAGTTTGTGTAAAATGTCACTCACTGCCGCTTTCAGGACTTGGCATATTTTGCGTATAAAAAGTCGTAATTTCAAACTGCGAATATGTGCATAGAGCCAGAATTTGGTTCCAAAATATGGCTCTGGCCTCGAAATTGGCATGTTTGGGATATTTTGAAAACTGCAGGGGAGTTTGTGCAAAATGTGACTCACTGCCTCTTTCAGTACTTGGCATATGTTGGGTATAAAAAGTCGTGATATCAAACTGCGAATACGTGAAGAGAGCCAGAATTTGGCTCCAAAATATGGATCAGGCCTCGAAATTAGGATGTTTGGGATATTTTGAAAACTGCAGGGGAGTTTGGGACAAATATGACCAAACGCCGCTTTCAGGACTTGGCATATGTTGGGTATAAAAAGTCGTAATATCAAACTGCGAATACGTGCATAGAGCCCGAATTTGGCTCCAAAATATAGCTCAGGCCTCGATATTGGGTTGTTTGGGATATTTTGAAAACTGCAGAGGGGATTGGGACAAATGTGACCAAACGCCGCTTTCAGTACTTGGCATATGTTGGGTATAAAAAGTCGCAATTTCAAACTGCGAATACGCGCAGAGAGAGTGAATTTGGCTCCAAAATATGGCTCAGGCCTCGAAATTGGGATATTTGAGATATTTTGAAAACTGCAGGGGAGTTTGTGCAAAATATGACTCACTGCCGCATTCAGTACTTGGCATATGTTGGGTATAAAAATTCGTAATTTCAAACTGCGAATACGTGTAGATAGCCAGAATTTGGTTCCAAAATATGGCTCATGCCTCGAAATTGGGATATTTTGAAAACTGCAGAGGAGTTTGTGCAAAATGTGACTCACTGCCGCTTTCAGTACTTGGCATATGTTGGGTATAAAAATTCGTTATTTCAAACTGCGAATATGTGCAGAGAGCCAGAATCTGGCTCCAAAATATGGCTCAGGCCTCGAAGTTGAAATATTTGGATATTTCGAAAACTGCAGGGAAGTTTGTGCAAAATGTGACTCACTGCCGCTTTCAGGACTTGACATATGTTGGGTATAAACAGTCATAATATAAAAATGCGAATACGTGCAGAGAGCCATAATTTGGCTCTAAAATATGGCTTAGGCCTCAAAATTGAGATGTTTGGGATATTTCGAAAACTGCAGGGGGGATTGGGACAAATGTGTCCAAACGCCGCTTTCAGTACTTGGCATACGTTGGGTATAAAAAGTCGTAATTTCAAACTGCGAATACGTGCAGAAAGCCATAATTTGGCTCCAAAATATGGCTCTGGCCTCAAAATTGGGATATTTGGGATATTTTAAAAACTGCAGGGGAGTTTGTGCAAAATGTCACTCACTGCCGCTTTCAGGACTTGGCATATTTTTCGTATAAAAAGTCGTAATTTCAAACTGTGAATATGTGCTTAGAGCCAGAATTTGGCTCCAAAATATGGCTCTGGCCTCGAAATTGGGATGTTTGGGATATTTTGAAAATTGCAGGGGAGTTTGTGCAAAATGTGACTCACTGCCGCTTTCAGGACTTGGCATATGTTGGCTATAAAAAGTCGTAATTTCAAACTGCGAATACGTGCATAGAGCCAGAATTTGGCTCCAAAATATTGCTCAGGCCTCGAAATTAAGATGTTTGGGATATTTTGAAAATTGCAGGGAAGTTTGGGACAAATATGACCAAACGCCGCTTTCAGTACTTGGCATATGTTGGGTATAAAAAAGTCGCAATTTCAAACTGCTTTTACGTGCAGAGAGCCAGAATTTGGCTCCAAAATATGGCTCAGGCCTCGAAATTGAGATGTTTGGGATATTTTGAAAACTGCAGGGGAGTTTGGGTCAAATATGACCAAACGCCGCTTTCAGTACTTTGCATATGTTGGGTATAAAAAAGTCGCAATTTCAAACTGCGAATACGTGCAGAGAGCCAGAATTTGGCTCCAAAGTATGGCTGAGGCCTCGAAATTGGGAGATTTGGGATATTTCGAAAACTGCAGGGGAGTTTGTGCAAAATGTGACTCACTGCCGCTTTCAGGACTTAGCATATGTTGGGTATAAAAAGTCGTAATATCAAACTGCGAATACGTGCATAGAGCAAATATGGCTCAGGCCTCGATATTGGGTTGTTTGGGATATTTTGAAAACTGCAGAGGGGATTGGGACAAATGTGACCAAACGCCGCTTTCAGTACTTTGCATATGTTGGGTATAAAAAGTCGTAATTTCAAACTGCGAATACGTGCAGAGAGCCAGAATTTGGCTCCAAAATATGGCTCATTCCTCGAAATTGGGATATTTGGGATATTTTGAAAAATGCAGGGGAGTTTGTGCAAAATGTGACTCACTGCCGCTTTCATGACTTGGCATATGTTGGCTATAAAAAGTCGTAATTTCAAACTGCGAATACGTGCATAGAGCCAGAATTTGGCTCCAAAATATTGCTCAGGCCTCGAAATTAGGATGTTTGGGATATTTTGAAAATTGCAGGGAAGTTTGGGACAAATATGACCAAACGCCGCTTTCAGTACTTGGCATATGTTGGGTATAAAAAAGTCGCAATTTCATACTGCGAATACTTGTAGAGAGCCAGAATTTGGCGTCAAAATATGGTTCAGGCCTCGAAATTGGGATGTTTGAGATATTTTGAAAACTGCAGAGGAGTTTGGGACAAATATGACCAAACGCCGCTTTCAGTACTTGGCATATGTTGGGTATAAAAAAGTCGCAATTTCAAACTGCGAATACGTGCAGAGAGCCTGAATTTGGCTCCAAAATATGGCTGAGGCCTCGAAATTGGGAGATTTGGGATATTTTGAAAACTGCAGGGGAGTTTGTGCAAAATGTGACTCACTGCCGCTTTCAGTACTTTGCATATGTTGGGTATAAAAAGTCGTAATATCAAACTGCGAATATGTGCATAGAGCCAGAATTTGGCTCCAAAATATGGCTCAGGCCTTGAAATTGGGATGTTTGGGATATTTTGAAAACTGCAGGGAGGTTTGGGACAAATGTGACTCACTGCCGCTTTCAGTACTTGGCATATGTTGGGTATAAAAAGTCGTAATATCAAACTGCGAATACATGCAGAGAGCCAGAATTTGGCTCCAAAATATGGCTCAGGCCTCGAAATTGGGATGTTTGGGATATTTTGAAAACTGCATGGGGGGTTTGGGACAAATGTGACCAAACGCCGCTTTCAGTACTTGGCATATGTTGGGTATGAAAAGTCGCAATATCAAACTGCGAATACGTGCAGAGAGCCTGAATTTGGCTCCAAAATATGGCACTGGCCTCGAAATTGGGATGTTTGGGAGATTTTGAAAATTGCAGGGGAGTTTGTGCAAAATGTGACTCACTGCCGCTTTCAGGACTTGGCATATGTTGGCTATAAAAAGTCGTAATTTCAAACTGCGAATACGTGCATAGAGCCAGAATTTGGCTCCAAAATATTGCTCAGGCCTCGAAATTAAGATGTTTTGGATATTTTGAAAATTGCAGGGAAGTTTGGGACAAATATGACCAAACGCCGCTTTCAGTACTTGGCATATGTTGGGTATAAAAAAGTCGCAATTTCAAACTGCTTTTACGTGCAGAGAGCCAGAATTTGGCTCCAAAATATGGCTCAGGCCTCGAAATTGAGATGTTTGGGATATTTTGAAAACTGCAGGGGAGTTTGGGTCAAATATGACCAAACGCCGCTTTCAGTACTTGGCATATGTTGGGTATAAAAAAGTCGCAATTTCAAACTGCGAATACGTGCAGAGAGCCAGAATTTGGCTCCAAAGTATGGCTGAGGCCTCGAAATTGGGAGATTTGGGATATTTCGAAAACTGCAGGGGAGTTTGTGCAAAATGTGACTCACTGCCGCTTTCATGACTTAGCATATGTTGGGTATAAAAAGTCGTAATATCAAACTGCGAATACGTGCATAGAGCAAATATGGCTCAGGCCTCGATATTGGGTTGTTTGGGATATTTTGAAAACTGCAGAGGGGATTGGGACAAATGTGACCAAACGCCGCTTTCAGTACTTTGCATATGTTGGGTATGAAAAGTCGCAATATCAAACTGCGAATACGTGCAGAGAGCCTGAATTTGGCTCCAAAATATGGCACTGGCCTCGAAATTGGGATGTTTGGGAGATTTAGAAAACTGCAGGGGGGATTGGGACAAATGTGACCAAACGCCGCTTTTTCAGTACTTGGCTTATGTTGGGTATAAAAAGTAATTATTTTAAACTGCGAATACGAGCAGAGAGCCAGAATTTGACTCCAAAATATGGCTCAGGCCTCGAAATTGGGATATTTGAGATATTTTGAAAACTGCAGGGGAGTTTGTGCAAAATGTGACTCACTGCCGCTTTCAGTACTTGGCATATGTTTGGTATAATAATTCGTTATTTCAAACAGCGAATACATGCAGAGGTCCAGAATTTGGCTCCAAAATATGGCTCAGGCCTCGAAGTTGGGATATTTGGGATATTTCGAAAACTGCTGTGGAGTTTGTGCAAAATGTGACTCACTGCCGCTTTCAGGACTTGGCATATGTTGGGTATAAAAAGTCGTAATATCAAAATGCGAATACGTGCAGAGAGCCAGAATTTGGCTCCAAAATATGGCTCAGGCCTCAAAATTGAGATGTTTGGGATATTTTGAAAACTGCAAAGGGGATTGGGACAAATGTGTCCAAATGCCGCTTTCAGTACTTGGCATACGTTGGGTATAAAAAGTCGTAATTTCAAACTGCGAATACGTGCAGAAAGCCAGAATTTGGTTCCAAAATATGGCTCTGGCCTCAAAATTGGGATATTTGGGATATTTTAAAAACTGCATGGGAGTTTGTGTAAAATGTCACTCACTGCCTCTTTCAGGACTTGGCATATTTTGCGTATAAAAAGTCGTAATTTCAAACTGCGAATATGTGCATAGAGCCCGAATTTGGCTCCAAAATATGGCTCAGGCCTCGATATTGGGTTGTTTGGGATATTTTGAAAACTGCAGAGGGGATTGGGACAAATATGACCAAACGCCGCTTTCAGTACTTGGCATATGTTGGGTATAAAAAAGTCGCAATTTCAAACTGTGAATACGTGCAGAGAGCCAGAAATTGGCTCCAAAATATGACTCAGGCCTCGAAATTGGGATATTTGGGATATTTTGAAAACTGCAGGGAAATTTGTGCAAAATGTGACTCACTGCCGCTTTCAGTACTTTGCATATGTTGGGTATAAAAAGTCGAAATATCAAACTACGAATACGTGCAGAGAGCCAGAATTTGGCTCCAAATTATGGCTCAGGCCTTGAAATTGGGATGTTTGGGATATTTTGAAAACTGCAGGGAGGTTTGGGACAAATGTGACAAAACGCCGCTTTCAGAACTTGGCATATGTTGGGTATAAAAAGTCGTAATTTCAAACAGCGTATTCGTGCAGAAAGCCAGAATTTGGCTCCAAAATATGGCTCAGGCCTCGAAATTGGGATGTTTGGGATATTTTGAAAACTGCAGGGGAGTTTGGGATAAATATGACCAAACGCCGCTTTCAGTACTTGGCATATGTTGGGTATAAAAAGTCGTAATTTCAAATTGCGAATACGTGCAGAGAGCCAGATTTTGGCTCCAAAATATGGCTCATTCCTCGAAATTGGGATATTTGAGATATTTTGAAAACTCCAGGGGAGTTTGTGCAAAATGTGACTCACTGCCGCTTTCAGTACTTTGCATATGTTGGGTATAAAAAGTCGTAATATCAAACTGCGAATACGTGCAGAGAGCCAGAATTTGGCTCCAAAATATGGCTCAGGCCTTGAAATTGGGATGTTTGGGATATTTTGAAAATTGCAGGTAGGTTTGGGACAAATGTGACAAAACGCCGCTTTTAGAACTTGGCATATGTTGGGTATAAAAAGTCGTGATTTCAAACAGCGTATTCGTGCAGAAAGCCAGAATTTGGCTCCAAAATATGGCTCAAGCCTCGAAATTGGGATATTTGCGATATTTTGAAAACTGAATGGGAGTTTATGCAAAATGTGACTCACTGCCGCTTTCAGTACTTTGCATATGTTGGGTATAAAAAGTCGTAATATCAAACTGCGAATACGTGCAGAGAGCCAGAATTTGGCTCCAAAATATGGCTCAGGCCTTGAAATTGGGATGTTTGGGATATTTTGAAAACTGCAGGTAGGTTTGGGACAAATGTGACAAAACGCCGCTTTCAGAACTTGGCATATGTTGGGTATAAAAAGTCGTGATTTCAAACAGCGTATTCGTGCAGAAAGCCAGAATTTGGCTCCAAAATATGGCTCAGGCCTCGAAATTGGGATGTTTGGGTTATTTTGAAAACTGCAGGGGAGTTTGGGACAAATATGACCAAACGCCGCTTTCAGTACTTGGCATATGTTGGGTATAAAAAAGTCGCAATTTCAAACTGCGAATACGTGCAGAGAGCCAGAAATTGGCTGAAAAATATGACTCAGGCCTCGAAATGTGGATATTTGGGATATTTCGAAAACTGCAGGGGAGTTTGTGTAAAATGTGACTCACTGCCGCTTTCAGGACTTGGCATATGTTGGGTATAAAAAGTCGTAATATCAAAATGCGAATACGTGCAGAGAGCCAGAATTTGGCTCCAAAATATGGCTCTGGCCTCAAAATTGTGATATTTGGGATATTTTAAAAACTGCAGGGGAGTTTGGGACAAATATGACCAAACGCCGCTTTAGGTACTTGGCATATGTTGGGTATAAAAAAGTCGCAATTTCAAACTGCGAATACGTGCAGAGAGCCAGAGTTTGGCTCCAAAATATGGCTCAGGCCTCGAAATTAGGAGATTTGGGATATTTCGAAAACTGCAGGGGAGTTTGTGCAAAATTTGACTCACTGCCGCTTTCAGGACTTAGCATATGTTGGGTATAAAAAGTCGTAATATCAAACTGCGAATACGTGCATAGAGCCCGAATTTGGCTCCAAAATATGGCTCAGGCCTCGATATTGGGTTGTTTGGGATATTTTGAAAACTGCAGAGGGGATTGGGACAAATGTGACCAAACGCCGCTTTCAGTACTTGGCATATGTTGGGTATAAAAAGTCGTAATTTCAAACTGCGAATAAGTGCAGAGAGCCAGAATTTGGCTGCAACATATGGCTCATTCCTCGAAATTGGGATATTTGGGATATTTTGAAAACTGCAGGGGAGTTTGTCCAAAATGTGACTCACTGCCGCTTTCAGTACTTTGCATATGTTGGGTATAAAAAGTCGTAATATCAAACTGCGAATACGTGCAGATAGCCAGAATTTGGTTCCAAAATATGGCTCAGGCCTCGAAATTGGGATATTTTGAAAACTGCAGCGAAGTTTGTGCAAAATGTGACTCACTGCCGCTTTCAGTACTTGGCATATGTTGGGTATAAAAATTTGTTATTTCAAACTGCGAATGTGTGCAGAGAACCAGAATTTGGCTCCAAAATATGGCTCAGGCCTCGAAGTTGGGATATTTGGGATATTTAGAAAACTGCAGGGGAGTTTGTGCAAAATGTGACTCACTGCCGCTTTCAGGACTTGGCATATGTTGGTATAAAAAGTCGTAATATAAAAATGCGAATAAGTGCAGAGAGCCAGAATTTGGCTGTAAAATATGGCTCAGGCCTCAAAATTGAGATGTTTGGGATATTTTAAAAACTGCAGGGGGGATTGGGACAAATGTGTCTAAACGCCGCTTTCAGTACTTGGCATACGTTGGGTATAAAAATTCGTAATTTCAAACTGCGAATACGTGCAGAAAGCCAGAATTTGGCTCCAAAATATGGCTCTGGCCTCAAAATTGTGATATTTGGGATATTTTAAAAACTGCAGGGGAGTTTGTGCAAAATGTCACTCACTGCCGCTTTCAGGACTTGGCATATTTTGCGTATAAAAAGTCGTAATTTCAAACTGCGAATATGTGCATAGAGCCAGAATTTGGCTCCAAAATATGGCTCTGGCCTCGAAATTGGTATGTTTGGGATATTTTGAAAACTGCAGGGGAGTTTGTGCAAAATGTGACTCACTGCCGCTTTCAGGACTTGGCATATGTTGGCTATAAAAAGTCGTAATTTCAAACTGCGAATACGTGCATAGAGCCAGAATTTGGCTCCAAAATATAGCTCAGGCCTCGAAATTAGGATGTTTATGATATTTTGAAAATTGCAGGGAAGTTTGGGACAAATATGACCAAACGCCGCTTTAGGTACTTGGCATATGTTGGGTATAAAAAAGTCGCAATTTCAAACTGCGAATATGTGCATAGAGCCAGAATTTGGCTCCAAAATATGGCTCTGGCCTCGAAATTGGTATGTTTGGGATATTTTGAAAACTGCAGGGGAGTTTGTGCAAAATGTGACTCACTGCCGCTTTCAGGACTTGGCATATGTTGGCTATAAAAAGTCGTAATTTCAAACTGCGAATACGTGCAGAGAGCCAGAATTTGGCTCCAAAATATTGCTCAGGCCTTGAAATTGGGATGTTTGGGATATTTTGAAAACTGCAAGAAGGTTTGGGACAAATGTGACAAAACGCCGCTTTCAGAACTTGGCATATGTTGGGTATAAAAAGTCATAATTTCAAACAGCATATTCGTGCAGAAAGCCAGAATATGGCTTTCCAAAATATGGCTCAGGCCTCGAAATTGGGATGTTTGGGATATTTTGAAAACTGCAGGGGAGTTTTGGACAAATATGACCAAACGTCGCTTTCAGTACTTGGCATATGTTGGGTATAAAAAGTCGTAATTTCAAATTGCGAATACGTGCAGAGAGCCAGAATTTGGCTCCAAAATATGGCTCAGGCCTTGAAATTGGGATGTTTGGGATATTTTGAAAACTGCAGGGAGGTTTGGGACAAATGTGACAAAACGCCGCTTTCAGAACTTGGCATATGTTGGGTATAAAAAGTCGTAATTTCAAACAGCGTATTCGTGCAGAAAGCCAGAATTTGGCTGCAAAATATGGCTCAGGCCTCGAAATTGGGATATTTGCGATATTTTGAAAACTGCATGGGAGATTTTGCAAAATGTGACTCACTGCCACTTTCAGTACTTGTCATATGTTAGGTATAAAAAGTCGTAATTTCAAACTGCGAATACGTGCATAGAGCCAGAATTTGGCTCCAAAATATGGCTCAGGCCTCGAAATTGGGATGTTTGGGAGATTTTGAAAACTGCAGGGGGGATTGGGACAAATGTGACCAAACGCCCTTTCAGTACTTGGCTTATGTTGGGTATAAAAAGTCGTTATTTTAAACTGCGAATACGAGCAGAGAGCCAGAAATTGACTCCAAAATATGTCTCAGGCCTCAAAACTGGGATATTTGAGATATTTTGAAAACTGCAAGGGAGTTTGTGCAAAATGTGACTCACTGCAGCATTCAGTACTTGGCATATGTTGGGTATAAAAATTCGTAATTTCAAACTGCGAATACGTGTAGATAACCATAATTTGGTTCCAAAATATGGCTCAGGCCTCGAAATTGGGATATTTTGAAAAATGCAGGGGAGTTTGTGCAAAATGTGACATACTGCCACTTTCAGTACTTGGCATATGTTGGGTATAAAAATTCGTTATTTCAAACTGCGAATATGTGCAGAGTGCCAGAATTTGGCTCCAAAATATGGCTCAGGCCTCGAAGTTGGGATATTTGGGATATTTCGAAAACTGCAGGGAAGTTTGTGCAAAATGTGACTCACTGCCGCTTTCAGGACTTGGCATATGTTGGGTATAAAAAGTCGTAATATAAAAATGCGAATACGTGCAGAGAGCCATAATTTGGCTCTAAAATATGGCTTTGGCTTCAAAATTGAGATGTTTGGGATATTTTGAAAACTGCAGGGGGGATTGGGACAAATGTGTCCAAACGCCGCTTTCAGTACTTGGCATACGTTGGGTATAAAAAGTCGTAATTTCAAACTGCGAATACGTGCAGAAAGCCAGAATTTGGCTCCAAAATATGGCTCTGGCCTCAAAATTGGGACATTTGGGATATTTTAAAACTGCAGGGGAGTTTGTGCAAAATGTCACTCACTGCCGCTTTCAGGACTTGGCATATTTTGCGTTTAAAAAGTCGTAATTTCAAACTGCGAATATGTGCACAGAGCCAGAATTTGGCTCCAAAATATGGCTCTGGCCTCGAAATTGGGATGTTTGGGATATTTTGAAAATTGGAGGGGAGTTTGTGCAAAATGTGACTCACTGCCGCTTTCAGGACTTAGCATATGTTGGGTATAAAAAGTCGTAATATCAAACTGCGAATACGTGCATAGAGCAAATATGGCTCAGGCCTGGATATTGGGTTGTTTGGGATATTTTGAAAACTGCAGAGGGGATTGGGACAAATGTGACCAAACGCCGCTCTCAGTACTTTGCATATGTTGGGTATAAAAAGTCGTAATTTCAAACTGCGAATACGTGCAGAGAGCCAGAATTTGGCTCCAAAATATGGCTCAGGCCTCGAAATTAGGATGTTTGGGATATTTTGAAAATTGCAGGGAAGTTTGGGACAAATATGACCAAACGCCGCTTTCAGTACTTGGCATATGTTGGGTATATAAAAGTCGTAATTTCAAACTGCGAATACGCGCAGAGAGCCAGAATTTGGCTCCAAAATATGGCTCAGGCCTCGAAATTGGGATGTTTGGGATATTATAAAAACTGCAGGGGAGTTTGGGACAAATATAACCAAACGCCGCTTTCAGTACTTGGCATATGTTGGGTATAAAAAAGTCGCAATTTCAAACTGCGAATACGTGCAGAGAGCCAGAATTTGGCTCCAAAATATGGCTGAGGCCTCGAAATTGGGAGATTTGGGATATTTCGAAAACTGCAGGGGAGTTTGTGCAAAATGTGACTCACTGCCGCTTTCAGGACTTAGCATATGTTGGGTATAAAAAGTCGTAATATCAAACTGCGAATACGTGCATAGAGCAAATATGGCTCATTCCTCGAAATTGGGATATTTTGAAAACTGCAGGGGAGTTTGTGCAAAATGTGACTCACTGCCGATTTCAGTACTTTGCATATGTTGGGTATAAAAAGTCGTAATATCAAACTGCGAATATGTGCATAGAGCCAGAATTTGGCTCCAAAATATGGCTCAGTCCTTGAAATTGGGATGTTTGGGATATTTTGAAAACTGCAGGGAGGTTTGGGACAAATGTGACTCACTGCCGTTTTCAGTACTTGGCATATGTTGGGTATAAAAATTCGTAATATCAAACTGCGAATACATGCAGAGAGCCAGAATTTGGCTCCAAAATATGGATCAGGCCTCGAAATTGGGATGTTTGGGATATTTTGAAAACTGCAGGGAGGTTTGGGACAAATGTGACCAAATGCCACTTTCAGTACTTCGCATTTGTTGGGTATAAAAAAGTCGCAATTTCAAACTGCGAATACGTGCAGAGAGCCAGAATTTGGCTCCAAAATATGGCTCAGGCCTCGAAATTGGGATGTTTGGGATATTTTGAAAACTGCAGGGGAGTTGGGACAAATATGACCAAACGCCGCTTTCAGTACTTGGCATATGTTGGGTATAAAAAAGTCGCAATTTCAAACTGCGAATACGTGCAGAGAGCCAAAAATTGGCTGCAAAGTATGACTCAGGCCTCGAAATGTGGATATTTGGGATATTTCGAAAACTGCAGGGGAGTTTGTGTAAAATGTGACTCACTGCCGCTTTCAGGACTTGGCATATGTTGGGTATAAAAAGTCGAAATATCAAAATGCGAATACGTGCAGAGAGCCAGGATTTGGCTCCAAAATATGGCTCTGGCCTCAAAATTGTGATATTTGGGATATTTTAAAAACTGCAGGGGAGTTTGTGCAAAACGTCACTCACTGCCGCTTTCAGGACTTGGCATATTTTGCGTATAAAAAGTCGTAATTTCAAACTGCGAATATGTGCATAGAGCCAGAATTTGGCTCCAAAATATGGCTCTGGCCTCGAAATTGGTATGTTTGGGATATTTTGAAAACTGCAGGGGAGTTTGTGCAAAATGTGACTCACTGCCGCTTTCAGGACTTGGCATATGTTGGCTATAAAAAGTCGTAATTTCAAACTGCGAATACGTGCATAGAGCCAGAATTTGGCTCCAAAATATAGCTCAGGCCTCGAAATTAGGATGTTTGGGATATTTTGAAAATTGCAGGGAAGTTTGGGACAAATATGACCAAACGCCGCTTTAGGTACTTGGCATATGTTGGGTATAAAAAAGTCGCAATTTCAAACTGCGAATACGTACATAGAGCCAGAGTTTGGCTCCAAAATATGGCTCAGGCCTCGAAATTAGGAGATTTGGGATATTTCGAAAACTGCAGGGGAGTTTGTGCAAAATGTGACTCACTGCCGCTTTCAGGACTTAGCATATGTTGGGTATAAAAAGTCGTAATATCAAACTGCGAATACGTGCATAGAGCCCGAATTTGGCTCCAAAATATGGCTCAGGCCTCAATATTGGGTTGTTTGGGATATTTTGAAAACTGCAGAGGGGATTGGGACAAATGTGACCAAACGCCGCTTTCAGTACTTGGCATATGTTGGGTATAAAAAGTCGTAATTTCAAACTGCGAATAAGTGCAGAGAGCCAGAATTTGGCTGCAACATATGGCTCATTCCTCGAAATTGGGATATTTGGGATATTTTGAAAACTGCAGGGGAGTTTGTCCAAAATGTGACTCACTGCCGCTTTCAGTACTTTGCATATGTTGGGTATAAAAAGTCGTAATATCAAACTGCGAATACGTGCAGATAGCCAGAATTTGGTTCCAAAATATGGCTCAGGCCTCGAAATTGGGATATTTTGAAAACTGCAGCGAAGTTTGTGCAAAATGTGACTCACTGCCGCTTTCAGTACTTGGCATATGTTGGGTATAAAAATTCGTTATTTCAAACTGCGAATGTGTGCAGAGAACCAGAACTTGGCTCCAAAATATGGCTCAGGCCTCGAAGTTGGGATATTTGGGATATTTCGAAAACTGCAGGGGAGTTTGTGCAAAATGTGACTCACTGCCGCTTTCAGGACTTGGCATATGTTGGTATAAAAAGTCGTAATATAAAAATGCGAATAAGTGCAGAGAGCCAGAATTTGGCTGTAAAATATGGCTCAGGCCTCAAAATTGAGATGTTTGGGATATTTTAAAAACTGCAGGGGGGATTGGGACAAATGTGTCTAAACGCCGCTTTCAGTACTTGGCATACGTTGGGTATAAAAATTCGTAATTTCAAACTGCGAATACGTGCAGAAAGCCAGAATTTGGCTCCAAAATATGGCTCTGGCCTCAAAATTGTGATATTTGGGATATTTTAAAAACTGCAGGGGAGTTTGTGCAAAATGTCACTCACTGCCGCTTTCAGGACTTGGCATATTTTGCGTATAAAATTCGTAATTTCAAACTGCGAATATATGCATAGAGCCAGAATTTGGCTCCAAAATATGGCTCTGGCCTCGAAATTGGTATGTTTGGGATATTTTGAAAACTGCAGGGGAGTTTGTGCAAAATGTGACTCACTGCCGCTTTCAGGACTTGGCATATGTTGGCTATAAAAAGTCGTAATTTCAAACAGCGAATACGTGCATAGAGCCAGAATTTGGCTCCAAAATATAGCTCAGGCCTCGAAATTAGGATGTTTGGGATATTTTGAAAATTGCAGGGAAGTTTGGGACAAATATGACCAAACGCCGCTTTAGGTACTTGGCATATGTTGGGTATAAAAAAGTCGCAATTTCAAACTGCGAATACGTGCAGAGAGCCAGAGTTTGGCTCCAAAATATGGCTCAGGCCTCGAAATTAGGAGATTTGGGATATTTCGAAAACTGCAGGGGAGTTTGTGCAAAATGTGACTCACTGCCGCTTTCAGGACTTAGCATATGTTGGGTATAAAAAGTCGTAATATCAAACTGCGAATACGTGCATAGAGCCCGAATTTGGCTCCAAAATATGGATCAGGCCTCGATATTGGGTTGTTTGGGATATTTTGAAAACTGCAGAGGGGTTTGGGACAAATGTGACCAAACGCCTCTTTCAGTACTTGGCATATGTTGGGTATAAAAAGTCGTAATTTCAAACTGCGAATACGTGCAGAGAGCCAGAATTTGGCTCCAAAATATGGTTCATTCCTCGAAATTGGGATATTTGGGATATTTTGAAAACTGCAGGGGAGTTTGTGCAAAATGTGACTCACTGCCGGTTTCAGTACTTTGCATATGCTGGGTATAAAAAGTCGTAATATCAAACTGCGAATACGTGCATAGAGCCAGAATTTGGCTCCAAAATATGGCTCAGGCCTTGAAATTGGGATGTTTGGGATATTTTGAAAACTGCAGGGAGGTTTGGGACAAATGTGACAAAACGCCGCTTTCAGAACTTGGCATATGTTGGGTATAAAAATTCGTAATTTCAAACAGCGTATTCCTGCAGAAAGCCAGAATTTGGCTCCAAAATTAGGCTCAGGCCTCGAAATTGGGATGTTTGGGATATTTTGAAAACTGCATGGGGGGTTTGGGACAAATGTGACCAAACGCCGCTTTCGGTACTTGGCATATGTGGGGTATTAAAAGTCGATATTTCATACTGCGAATACGTGCAGAGAGCCTGAATTTGGCTCCAAAATATGGCTCAGGCCTCGAAATTGGGATGTTTGGGATATTTTGAAAACTGCAGGGGAGTTTGTGCAAAATGTGACTCACTGCCGCTTTCAGTACTTGGCATATGTTGGGTATAAAAAGTCGTAATATCAAATTGCGAATACATGCAGAGAGCCAGAATTTGGCTCCAAAATATGGCTCAGGCCTCTAAATTGGGATGTTTGGGATATTTTGAAAACTGCAGGGGAGTTTAGGACACATATGACCATAGGCCGCTTTCAGTACTTGGCATATGTTGGGTATAAAAAAGTCGCAATTTCAAACTGCGAATACGTGTAGAGAGCCAGAAATTGGCTCCAAAATATGACTCAGGCCTCGAAATTGGGATATTTGGGATATTTCGAAAACAGCAGGGGAGTTTGTGTAAAATGTGACTCACTGTCGCGTTCAGGACTTGGCATATGTTGGGTATAAAAAGTCGTAATATCAAAATGCGAATACGTGCAGAAAGCCAGAATTTGGCTCCAAAATATGGCTGAGGCCTCGAAATTGGGAGATTTGGGATATTTCGAAAACTGCAGGGGAGTTTGTGCAAAATGTGACTCACTGCCGCTTTAAGGACTTAGCATATGTTGGGTATAAAAAGTCGTAATATCAAAGTGCGAATACGTGCAGAGAGCCAGAATTTGGCTCCAAAATATTGCTCAGGCCTCGAAATTGGGATGTTTGGGATATTTTGAAAACTGCAGGGGAGTTTGTGCAAAATGTGACTCACTGCCGCTTTCAGTACTTGGCATATGTTGGGTATAAAAAGTCGTAATATCAAAATGCGAATACATGTAGAGAGCCTGAATTTGGCTCCAAAATATGGCTCAAGCCTCGAAATTGGGATATTTGGGATATTTTGAAAACTGGAGGGAGGTTTGAGACAAATGTGACCAAACGCAGCTTTCAGCACTTGGCATATATTGGGGATAATAAAGTCGAAATTTCAAACTGCGAATACGTGCAGAGAGCCAGAATTTGGCTCCAAAATATGGCTCAGGCCTCGAAATTGGGATATTTGGGATATTTTGAAAACTGCAGGGGAGTTTGTGCAAAATGTGACTAATTGTTGCTTTCAGGACTTGGCATATGTTGGGTATAAAAAGATGTAATATAAAACTGCGAATACTTGCAGAGAGCCGGAGTTTGGCTCCAAAATATTGCTCAGGCCTCGAAATTGGGATGTTTGGGATATTTTGAAAACTGCAGGGGAGTTTGTGCAAAATGTGACTCACTGCCGCTTTCAGTACCTGGCATATGATGGATATAAAAAGTCGTAATATCAAACTGCGAATACGTGCAGAGAGCCAGAATTTGGCTCCAAAATATGGCTCAGGCCTCGAAATTGGGATGTTTGGGATATTTTGAAAACTGGATGGAGGTTTGGGACAAATGTGACCAAACGCCGCTTTCAGGACTTGGCATATGTTGGGTATAAAAAGTCGTAAAATCAAAATGCGAATACGTGCAGAGAGCCAGAATTTGGCTCCAAAATATGGCTCTGGCCTCAAAATTGTGATATTTGGGATATTTTAAAAACTGCAGGGGAGTTTGTGCAAAATGTCACTCACTGCCGCTTTCAGGACTTGGCATATTTTGCATATAAAAAGTTGTAATTTCAAACTGCGAATATATGCATAGAGCCAGAATTTGGCTCCAAAATATGGCTGTGGCCTCGAAATTGGTATGTTTGGGATATTTTGAAAACTGCAGGGGAGTTTGAGCAAAATGTGACTCACTGCCGCTTTCAGGACTTGGCATATGTTGGCTATAAAAAGTCGTAATTTCAAACTGCGAATACGTGCATAGAGCCAGAATTTGGCTCCAAAATATAGCTCAGGCCTCGAAATTAGGATGTTTGGGATATTTTGAAAATTGCAGGGAAGTTTGGGACAAATATGACCAAACGCCGCTTTAGGTACTTGGCATATGTTGGGTATAAAAAGTCGCAATTTCAAACTGCGAATACGTGCAGAGAGCCAGAGTTTGGCTCCAAAATATGGCTCAGGCCTCGAAATTAGGAGATTTGGGATATTTCGAAAACTGCAGGGGAGTTTGTGCAAAATGTGACTCACTGCCGCTTTCAGGACTTAGCATATGTTGGGTATAAAAAGTCGTAATATCAAACTGCGAATACGTGCATAGAGCCCGAATTTGGCTCCAAAATATGGCTCAGGCCTCGATATTGGGTTGTTTGGGATATTTTGAAAACTGCAGAGGGGATTGGGACAAATGTGACCAAACGCCGCTTTCAGTACTTGGCATATGTTGGGTATAAAAAGTCGTAATTTCAAACTGCGAATAAGTGCAGAGAGCCAGAATTTGGCTGCAACATATGGCTCATTCCTCGAAATTGGGATATTTGGGATATTTTGAAAACTGCAGGGGAGTTTGTCCAAAATGTGACTCACTGCCGCTTTCAGTACTTTGCATATGTTGGGTATAAAAAGTCGTAATATCAAACTGCGAATACGTGCAGATAGCCAGAATTTGGTTCCAAAATATGGCTCAGGCCTCGAAATTGGGATATTTTGAAAACTGCAGCGAAGTTTGTGCAAAATGTGACTCACTGCCGCTTTCAGTTCTTGGCATATGTTGGGTATAAAAATTCGTTATTTCAAACTGCGAATGTGTGCAGAGAACCAGAATTTGGCTCCAAAATATGGCTCAGGCCTCGAAGTTGGGATATTTGGGATATTTCGAAAACTGCAGGGGAGTTTGTGCAAAATGTGACTCACTGCCGCTTTCAGGACTTGGCATATGTTGGTATAAAAAGTCGTAATATAAAAATGCGAATAAGTGCAGAGAGCCAGAATTTGGCTGTAAAATATGGCTCAGGCCTCAAAATTGAGATGTTTGGGATATTTTAAAAACGGCAGGGGGGATTGGGACAAATGTGTCTAAACGCCGCTTTCAGTACTTGGCATACGTTGGGTATAAAAAGTCGTATTTTCAAACTGCGAATACGTGCAGAAAGCCAGAATTTGGCTCCAAAATATGGCTCTGGCCTCAAAATTGTGATATTTGGGATATTTTAAAAACTGCAGGGGAGTTTGTGCAAAATGTCACTCACTGCCGCTTTCAGGACTTGGCATATTTTGCGTATAAAAAGTCGTAATTTCAAACTGCGAATGTGTGCATAGAGCCAGAATTTGGCTCCAAAATATGGCTCAGTCCTTGAAATTGGGATGTTTGGGATATTTTGAAAACTGCAGGGAGGTTTGGGACAAATGTGACTCACTGCCGTTTTCAGTACTTGGCATATGTTGGGTATAAAAAGTCGTAATATCAAACTGCGAATACATGCAGAGAGCCAGAATTTGGCTCCAAAATATGGATCAGGCCTCGATATTGGGTTGTTTGGGATATTTTGAAAACTGCAGAGGGGATTGGGACAAATGTGACCAAACGCCTCTTTCAGTACTTGGCATATGTTGGGTATAAAAAGTCGTAATTTCAAACTGCGAATACGTGCAGAGAGCCAGAATTTGGCTCCAAAATATGGTTCATTCCTCGAAATTGGGATATTTGGGATATTTTGAAAACTGCAGGGGAGTTTGTGCAAAATGTGACTCACTGCCGGTTTCAGTACTTTGCATATGCTGGGTATAAAAAGTCGTAAAATCAAACTGCGAATACGTGCAGAGAGCCAGAATTTGGCTCTAAAATATGGCTCAGGCCTCGAAATTGGGATGTTTGGGATATTTTGAAAACTGCAGGGAGGTTTGGGACAAATGTGACCAAATGCCACTTTCAGTACTTCGCATTTGTTGGGTATAAAAAAGTCGCAATTTCAAACTGCGAATACGTGCAGAGAGCCAGAATTTGGCTCCAAAATATGGCTCAGGCCTCGAAATTGGGATGTTTGGGATATTTTGAAAACTGCAGGGGAGTTTGGGACAAATATGACCAAACGCCGCTTTCAGTACTTGGCATATGTTGGGTATAAAAAAGTCGCAATTTCAAACTGCGAATACGTGCAGAGAGCCAGAAATTGGCTGCAAAATATGACTCAGGCCTCGAAATGTGGATATTTGGGATATTTCGAAAACTGCAGGGGAGTTTGTGTAAAATGTGACTCACTGCCGCTTTCAGGACTTGGCATATGTTGGGTATAAAAAGTCGTAATATCAAAATGCGAATACGTGCAGAGAGCCAGAATTTGGCTCCAAAATATGGCTCTGGCCTCAAAATTGTGATATTTGGGATATTTTAAAAACTGCAGGGGAGTTTGTGCAAAATGTCACTCACTGCCGCTTTCAGGACTTGGCATATTTTGCGTATAAAAAGTCGTAATTTCAAACTGCGAATATGTGCATAGAGCCAGAATTTGGCTCCAAAATATGGCTCTGGCCTCGAAATTGGTATGTTTGGGATATTTTGAAAACTGCAGGGGAGTTTGTGCAAAATGTGACTCACTGCCGCTTTCAGGACTTGGCATATGTTGGCTATAAAAAGTCGTAATTTCAAACTGCGAATACGTGCATAGAGCCAGAATTTGGCTCCAAAATATAGCTCAGGCCTCGAAATTAGGATGTTTGGGATATTTTGAAAATTGCAGGGAAGTTTGGGACAAATATGACCAAACGCCGCTTTAGGTACTTGGCATATGTTGGGTATAAAAAGTCGCAATTTCAAACTGCGAATACGTGCAGAGAGCCAGAGTTTGGCTCCAAAATATGGCTCAGGCCTCGAAATTAGGAGATTTGGGATATTTCGAAAACTGCAGGGGAGTTTGTGCAAAATGTGACTCACTGCCGCTTTCAGGACTTAGCATATGTTGGGTATAAAAAGTCGTAATATCAAACTGCGAATACGTGCATAGAGCCCGAATTTGGCTCCAAAATATGGCTCAGGCCTCGATATTGGGTTGTTTGGGATATTTTGAAAACTGCAGAGGGGATTGGGACAAATGTGACCAAACGCCGCTTTCAGTACTTGGCATATGTTGGGTATAAAAAGTCGTAATTTCAAACTGCGAATAAGTGCAGAGAGCCTGAATTTGGCTGCAACATATGGCTCATTCCTCGAAATTGGGATATTTGGGATATTTTGAAAACTGCAGGGGAGTTTGTCCAAAATGTGACTCACTGCCGCTTTCAGTACTTTGCATATGTTGGGTATAAAAAGTCGTAATATCAAACTGCGAATACGTGCAGATAGCCAGAAATTGGTTCCAAAATATGGCTCAGGCCTCGAAATTGGGATATTTTGAAAACTGCAGCGAAGTTTGTGCAAAATGTGACTCACTGCCGCTTTCAGTTCTTGGCATATGTTGGGTATAAAAATTCGTTATTTCAAACTGCGAATGTGTGCAGAGAACCAGAATTTGGCTCCAAAATATGGCTCAGGCCTCGAAGTTGGGATATTTGGGATATTTCGAAAACTGCAGGGGAGTTTGTGCAAAATGTGACTCACTGCCGCTTTCAGGACTTGGCATATGTTGGTATAAAAAGTCGTAATATAAAAATGCGAATAAGTGCAGAGAGCCAGAATTTGGCTGTAAAATATGGCTCAGGCCTCAAAATTGAGATGTTTGGGATATTTTAAAAACTGCAGGGGGGATTGGGACAAATGTGTCTAAACGCCGCTTTCAGTACTTGGCATACGTTGGGTATAAAAAGTCGTAATTTCAAACTGCGAATACGTGCAGAAAGCCAGAATTTGGCTCCAAAATATGGCTCTGGCCTCAAAATTGTGATATTTGGGATATTTTAAAAACTGCAGGGGAGTTTGTGCAAAATGTCACTCACTGCCGCTTTCAGGACTTGGCATATTTTGCGTATAAAAAGTCGTAATTTCAAACTGCGAATGTGTGCATAGAGCCAGAATTTGGCTCCAAAATATGGCTCAGTCCTTGAAATTGGGATGTTTGGGATATTTTGAAAACTGCAGGGAGGTTTGGGACAAATGTGACTCACTGCCGTTTTCAGTACTTGGCATATGTTGGGTATAAAAAGTCGTAATATCAAACTGCGAATACATGCAGAGAGCCAGAATTTGGCTCCAAAATATCGATCATGCCTCGAAATTGGGATGTTTGGGATATTTTGAAAACTGCAGGGAGGTTTGGGACAAATGTGACCAAATGCCACTTTCAGTACTTCGCATTTGTTGGGTATAAAAAAGTCGCAATTTCAAACTGCGAATACGTGCAGAGAGCCAGAATTTGGCTCCAAAATATGGCTCAGGCCTCGAAATTGGGATGTTTGGGATATTTTGAAAACTGCAGGGGAGTTTGGGACAAATATGACCAAACGCCGCTTTCAGTACTTGGCATATGTTGGGTATAAAAAAGTCGCAATTTCAAACTGCGAATACGTGCAGAGAGCCAGAAATTGGCTGCAAAATATGACTCAGGCCTCGAAATGTGGATATTTGGGATATTTCGAAAACTGCAGGGGAGTTTGTGTAAAATGTGACTCACTGCCGCTTTCAGGACTTGGCATATGTTGGGTATAAAAAGTCGTAATATCAAAATGCGAATACGTGCAGAGAGCCAGAATTTGGCTCCAAAATATGGCTCTGGCCTCAAAATTGTGATATTTGGGATATTTTAAAAACTGCAGGGGAGTTTGTGCAAAATGTCACTCACTGCCGCTTTCAGGACTTGGCATATTTTGCGTATAAAAAGTCGTAATTTCAAACTGCGAATATGTGCATAGAGCCAGAATTTGGCTCCAAAATATGGCTCTGGCCTCGAAATTGGTATGTTTGGGATATTTTGAAAACTGCAGGGGAGTTTGTGCAAAATGTGACTCACTGCCGCTTTCAGGACTTGGCATATGTTGGCTATAAAAAGTCGTAATTTCAAACTGCGAATACGTGCATAGAGCCAGAATTTGGCTCCAAAATATAGCTCAGGCCTCGAAATTAGGATGTTTGGGATATTTTGAAAATTGCAGGGAAGTTTGGGACAAATATGACCAAACGCCGCTTTAGGTACTTGGCATATGTTGGGTATAAAAAGTCGCAATTTCAAACTGCGAATACGTGCAGAGAGCCAGAGTTTGGCTCCAAAATATGGCTCAGGCCTCGAAATTAGGAGATTTGGGATATTTCGAAAACTGCAGGGGAGTTTGTGCAAAATGTGACTCACTGCCGCTTTCAGGACTTAGCATATGTTGGGTATAAAAAGTCGTAATATAAACTGCGAATACGTGCATAGAGCCCGAATTTGGCTCCAAAATATGGCTCAGGCCTCGATATTGGGTTGTTTGGGATATTTTGAAAACTGCAGAGGGGATTGGGACAAATGTGACCAAACGCCGCTTTCAGTACTTGGCATATGTTGGGTATAAAAAGTCGTAATTTCAAACTGCGAATAAGTGCAGAGAGCCAGAATTTGGCTGCAACATATGGCTCATTCCTCGAAATTGGGATATTTGGGATATTTTGAAAACTGCAGGGGAGTTTGTCCAAAATGTGACTCACTGCCGCTTTCAGTACTTTGCATATGTTGGGTATAAAAAGTCGTAATATCAAACTGCGAATACGTGCAGATAGCCAGAATTTGGTTCCAAAATATGGCTCAGGCCTCGAAATTGGGATATTTTGAAAACTGCAGCGAAGTTTGTGCAAAATGTGACTCACTGCCGCTTTCAGTACTTGGCATATGTTGGGTATAAAAATTCGTTATTTCAAACTGCGAATGTGTGCAGAGAACCAGAATTTGGCTCCAAAATATGGCTCAGGCCTCGAAGTGGGGATATTTGGGATATTTCGAAAACTGCAGGGGAGTTTGTGCAAAATGTGACTCACTGCCGCTTTCAGGACTTGGCATATGTTGGTATAAAAAGTCGTAATATAAAAATGCGAATAAGTGCAGAGAGCCAGAATTTGGCTGTAAAATATGGCTCAGGCCTCAAAATTGAGATGTTTGGGATATTTTAAAAACTGCAGGGGGGATTGGGACAAATGTGTCTAAACGCCGCTTTCAGTACTTGGCATACGTTGGGTATAAAAAGTCGTAATTTCAAACTGCGAATACGTGCAGAAAGCCAGAATTTGGCTCCAAAATATGGCTCTGGCCTCAAAATTGTGATATTTGGGATATTTTAAAAACTGCAGGGGAGTTTGTGCAAAATGTCACTCACTGCCGCTTTCAGGACTTGGCATATTTTGCGTATAAAAAGTCGTAATTTCAAACTGCGAATATGTGCATAGAGCCAGAATTTGGCTCCAAAATATGGCTCTGGCCTCGAAATTGGTATGTTTGGGATATTTTGAAAACTGCAGGGGAGTTTGGGCAAAATGTGACTCACTGCCGCTTTCAGGACTTGGCATATGTTGGCTATAAAAATTCGTAATTTCAAACAGCGAATACGTGCATAGAGCCAAAATTTGGCTCCAAAATATAGCTCAGGCCTCGAAATTAGGATGTTTGGGATATTTTGAAAATTGCAGGGAAGTTTGGGACAAATATGACCAAACGCCGCTTTAGGTACTTGGCATATGTTGGGTATAAAAAAGTCGCAATTTCAAACTGCGAATACGTGCAGAGAGCCAGAGTTTGGCTCCAAAATATGGCTCAGGCCTCGAAATTAGGAGATTTGGGATATTTCGAAAACTGCAGGGGAGTTTGTGCAAAATGTGACTCACTGCCGCTTTCAGGACTTAGCATATGTTGGGTATAAAAAGTCGTAATATCAAACTGCGAATACGTGCATAGAGCCCGAATTTGGCTCCAAAATATGGATCAGGCCTCGATATTGGGTTGTTTGGGATATTTTGAAAACTGCAGAGGGGATTGGGACAAATGTGACCAAACGACTCTTTCAGTACTTGGCATATGTTGGGTATAAAAAGTCGTAATTTCAAACTGCGAATACGTGCAGAGAGCCAGAATTTGGCTCCAAAATATGGTTCATTCCTCGAAATTGGGATATTTGGGATATTTTGAAAACTGCAGGGGAGTTTGTGCAAAATGTGACTCACTGCCGGTTTCAGTACTTTGCATATGCTGGGTATAAAAAGTCGTAATATCAAACTGCGAATACGTGCAGAGAGCCAGAATTTGGCTCCAAAATATGGCTCAGGCCTTGAAATTGGGATGTTTGAGATATTTTGAAAACTGCAGGGAGGTTTGGGACAAATGTGACCAAACGCCGCTTTCAGTACTTGGCATATGTGGGGTATGAAAAGTCGATATTTCATACTGCGAATACGTGCAGAGAGCCTGAATTTGGCTCCAAAATATGGCTCAGGCCTCGAAATTGGGATATTTTGAAAACTGCAAGGGAGTTTGTGCAAAAAGTGACTCACTGCCGCTTTCAGTACTTTGCATATGTTGGGTATAAAAAGTCGTAATATCAAATTGCGAATACATGCAGAGAGCCAGAATTTGGCTCCAAAATATGGCTCAGGCCTCTAAATTGGGATGTTTGGGATATTTTGAAAACTGCAGGGGAGTTTAGGACAAATATGACCATAGGCCGCTTTCAGTACTTGGCATATGTTGGGTATAAAAAAGTCGCAATTTCAAACTGCGAATACGTGTAGAGAGCCAGAAATTGGCTCCAAAATATGACTCAGGCCTCGAAATTGGGATATTTGGGATATTTCGAAAACAGCAGGGGAGTTTGTGTAAAATGTGACTCACTGTCGCGTTCAGGACTTGGCATATGTTGGGTATAAAAAGTCGTAATATCAAAATGCGAATACGTGCAGAGAGCCAGAATTTGGCTCCAAAATATGGCTGAGGCCTCGAAATTGGGAGATTTGGGATATTTCGAAAACTGCAGGGGAGTTTGTGCAAAATGTGACTCACTGCCGCTTTCAGGACTTAGCATATGTTGGGTATAAAAAGTCGTAATATCAAAGTGCGAATACGTGCAGAGAGCCAGAATTTGGCTCCAAAATATTGCTCAGGCCTCGAAATTGGGATGTTTGGGATATTTTGAAAACTGCAGGGGAGTTTGTAGAAAATGTGACTCACTGCCGCTTTCAGTACTTGGCATATGTTGGGTATAAAAAGTCTTAATATCAAAATGCGAATACATGTAGAGAGCCTGAATTTGGCTCCAAAATATGGCTCCAGCCTCGAAATTGGGATGTTTGGGATATTTTGAAAACTGGAGGGAGGTTTGAGACAAATGTGACCAAACGCAGCTTTCAGCACTTGGCATATATTGGGGATAATAAAGTCGAAATTTCAAACAGCGAATACGTGCAGAGAGCCAGAATTTGGCTCCAAAATATGGCTCAGGCCTCGAAATTGGGATATTTGGGATATTTTGAAAACTGCAGGGGAGTTTGTGCAAAATGTGACTAATTGTTGCTTTCAGGACTTGGCATATGTTGGGTATAAAAATATGTAATATAAAACTGCGAATACTTGCAGAGAGCCGGAGTTTGGCTCCAAAATATTGCTCAGGCCTCGAAATTGGGATGTTTGGGATATTTTGAAAACTGCAGGGGAGTTTGTGCAAAATGTGACTCACTGCCGCTTTCAGTACCTGGCATATGATGGATATAAAAAGTCGTAATATCAAACTGCGAATACGTGCAGAGAGCCAGAATTTGGCTCCAAAATATGGCTCAGGCCTCGAAATTGGGATGTTTGGGATATTTTGAAAACTGGATGGAGGTTTGGGACAAATGTGACCAAACGCCGCTTTCAGTACTTGGCATGTGTTGGGTATAAAAAGTCGTAATATCAAACTGCGAATTCGCGTAGAGAGCCAGAATTTGGCTCCAAAATATTGCTCAGGCCTCGATATTGGGATGTTTGGGAAATTTTGAAAACTGCAAGGGGGTTTGTGCAAAATGTGACCAAACGCCGCTTTCAGTACTTCGTATATGTTGGGTAAAAAAAAGTCGTAATTTTAAACTGCAAATATGTGCAGAGAGCCAGAATTTTGCTCCAAAATATGGCTCAGGCATCAAAATTGGGATGTTTGGGATAATTTGAAATCTGCAGGGGGATTGGGACAAATGTGACCAAACGCCGCTTTCAGTACTTGGCACATGTTGGGTATAAAAAGTCGTAGTATCAATCTGCGAATACGTGCAGAGAGCCAGAATTTGGCTCCAAAATATGGCTCAGGCCTCGAAATTGGGATGTTTGTGATATTTTGAAAACTGCAGGGGAGTTTGTGCAAAATGTGACTCACTGCTTCGTCCAGTACTTGGCATATGTTGGGTATAAAAAGTCGTAATATCAAACTGCGAATACGTGCAGTGAGCCAGAATTTGGCTCCAAAATATGGCTCAGGCCTTGAAATTGGGATATTTGGGATATTTTGAAAACTGGAGGGAGGTTTGGGACAAATGTGACCAAACACCGCTTTCAGTACGTGGCATATGTTGGGTATAAAAATTCGTTATTTCAAACTTCGAATACGTGCAGAGAGCCTGAATTTGGCTCCAAAATATGGCTCAGGCCTCGAAATTGGGATGTTTGGGATATTTTGAAAACTGCAGGGGAATTTGTGCAAAATGTGACTCATTGCCACTTTCAGTACTTGGCATATGTTGGGTATAATAAGTTGTAATTTCAAACTGCAAATATGTGCAGGTGCAGAGAGCCAGAATTTGGCTCCAAAATATGGCTCAGGCCTCGAAATTGAGATATTTGGGATATTTTGAAAACTGGAGGGAGGTTTGGGACAAATGTGACCAAACGCCGCTTTCAGTACTTCGCATATGTTGGGTATAAAAAAGTCGTAATTTCAAACTGCGAATATGTGCAGAGCCAGAATTTGGCTCCATAATATTGTTCAGGTCTAGAAATTGGGATGTTTGGGATATTTTGAAAACTGCAGGGGAGTTTGTGCAAAATGTGACTCACTGCCGCTTTCAGTACTTGGCATATGTTGGGTATAAAAATCGGAATATCAAACTGCGAATACGTGCAGAGAGCTAGAATTTGGCTCCAAAATAATGCTCGGGCCTCGAAATTGGGATGTTTGGGATATTTTGAAAAGCTGAGGGAGGTTTGGGACAAATGTGACGAAACGCCGTTTTCAGTACTTGGCATATATTGGGTATAAAAAAGTCGCAATTTCAAACTGCGAATACGTGCAGAGAGCCAGAATTTGGCTCCAAAATATGGCTCAAGCCTCGATATTGGGATGTTTGGGATATTATGAAAACTGCAGGAAGATTTGGGACAAATGTGACGAAACGCCACTTTTAGTACTTGGCATATGTTGGGTATAAAAAGTCGTTATTTCAAACTGCGAATACGTGCAGAGAGCCTGAAGTTGGCTCCAAAATATGGCTCAGGCTTTGAAATTTGGATGTTTGGGATATTTTGAAAACTGCAGGGGGGATTGTGCAAAATGTGACTCACTGCCTCTTTCAGTACTTGGCATATGTTGGGTATAAAAGGTCGTAATTTAAACCTGCGAATACGTGCAGAGAGCCAGAATTTGGCTCCAAAATAATGCTCAGGCCTCAAAATTGGGATGTTTAGGATATTTTGAAAACTGCAGGGGAGTGTGTGCAAAATGTGACTCACTGCCGCTTTCAGTACTTGGCATATGTTGGGTATAAAAATCGTAATATCAAACTGCGAATACATGTAGAGAGCCAGAATTTGGCTCCAAAATATATCTCAGGCCTCGAAATTGGGTTGTTTGGGATATTTTGAAAACTGGAGGGAGGTTTGGAACAAATGTGACCAAACGCCGCTTTCAGCACTTGGCATATATTGGGTATAAAAAAGTCGCAATTTCACACTGCGAATACGTGCAGAGAGCCAAAATTTAGCTCCATAATACGGCTCAGGTCTCGAAATTGGGATATTTGGGATATTTTGAAAACTGCAGGGGAGTTTGTGCAAAATGTGACTCACTGCCTCTTTCAGTACTTGGCATATGTTGGGTATAAAATGTCGTAATATTAAACTGCGAATCCGTGGAGAGATCCAGAATTTGGCTCCAAAATATGGCTCATGCAGGCATCGAAATTGGGTCTTTTGGGATATTTTGAAAACTGGAGGGATGTTTGGAACAAATGTGACCAAACGCCGCTTTCAGTACTTGGCATATGTTGGGTATAAAAAGATATAATTTCAAACTGCGAATACGTGGAGAGAGCCAGAATTTAGCTCCATAATACGGCTCAGGTCTCGAAATTGGGATATTTGGGATATTTCGAAAACTGCAGGGGAGTTTGTGCAAAATGTGACTAATTGCCGCTTTCAGGACTTGACATATGTTGGGTATAAAAAGTCGTAATATCAAACTGCGAATCCGTGCAGAGAGCCAGAATTTGGCTCCAAAATATGGCTCAGGCCTCGAAATTGGGATATTTGGGATATTTTGAAAACTGCAAGGATGTTTGGAACAAATGTGATCAAACGCCGCTTTCAGGACTTGGCATATGTTGGGTATAAAAAGTCGTAATTTAAAACTGCGAATACGCGCAGAGAGCCAGAATTTGGCTCCAAAATATGACTCAGGCCTCGAAATTGGGAAGTTTAGGATATTTTGAAAACTGCAGGGGAGTTTAAGACAAATATGACCAAACACCGCTTTCAGTACTTGGAATATGTTGGGTATAAAAAAGTCGCAATTTCAAACAGCGAATACGTGCAGAGAGCCAGAATTTGGCTCCAATATATGGCTCAGGCCTCGAAATTGGGATGTTTGGGATATTTTGAAAACTGCAGGGGAGTTTGTGCAAAATGTGACTAATTGCCGCTTTCAGGACTTGGCATATGTTGGGTATAAAAAACCGTAATTTAAAACTGCGAATACGTGCAGAGAGCCAGAATTTGGCTCCAAAATATTGCTCGGGCCTCGAAATTGGGATGTTTGGGATATTTGGAAAACTTGAGGGAGGTTTGGGACAAATGTGTCGAAACGCCATTTTCAGTACTTGGCATATATTGGGTATAAAAAAGTCGCAATTTCAAACTGCGAATACGTGCAGAGAGCCAGAATTTGGCTCCAAAATATGGCTCAGGCCTCGATATTGGGATGTTTGGGATATTATGAAAACTGCAGGAAGATTTGGGACAAATGTGACGAAACGCCACTTTTGGTACTTGGCATATGTTGGGTATAAAAAGTCGAAATATCAAACTGCGAATACGTGCAGAGAGCCAGAATTTGGCTCCAAAATATGGCTCAGTCCTCGAAATTGGGATATTTGGGATATTTTGAAAACTGGAGGGAGGTTTGGGACAAATGTGACCAAACGCTGCATTCAGTACGTGGCGTATGTTGGGTATAAAAAATTAGCAATTTCAAACTGCGAATACGTGCAGAGAGCCAGAATTTAACTCCAAAATATTGCTCAGGCCTCGAAATTGGGATGTTTTGGATATTTGGAAAACTGCAGGGGAGTTTGTGCAAAATGTGACTAATTGCCACTTTCAGGACTTGGCATATGTTGGGTATAAAAAGTCGTAATTTAAAACTGCGAATACGTGCCGAGAGCCAGAAATTCGCTCCTAAATAATGCTCAGGCCTCGAAATTGGGATGTTTAGGATATTTTGAAAACTGCAGGGGAGTTTGTGCAAAATGTGACACACTGCCGCTTTCAGTACTTGTCATATGTTGGGTATAAAAATCGTAATATCAAACTGCGAATACATGTAGAGATCCAGAATTTGGCTCCAAAATATGGCTCAGGCCTTGAAATTGGGATATTTGCGTTATTTTGAAAACTGGAGGGGAGTTTGGGCAAAATGTGACTCACTGCCGCTTTCAGTATTTGGCATATATCGGATATAAAAAAGTCGCAATTTCAAACTGCGAATACGTGCAGAGATCCAGAATTTGGCTCCAAAATATTGCTCAGGCCTCGAAATTGAGATATTTGGGATATTTCGAAAACTGCTGGGGAGTTTGTGCAAAATGTGACTCACTGCCGCTTTCAGGACTTGGCATATGTTGGGTATAAAAAGTCGTAATATCAAACTGCGAATACGTGCATAAAGCCAGAATTTGGCTCCAAATTATGGCTCAGGCATCGAAATTGGGATGTTTGGGATATTTTGAAAACTGCAGGGAGGTTTGGGACAAATGTGACCAAACACCGCTTTCAGTACTTGGCATATGTTGGTATAAAAAACCCGCAATTTAAAACTGCGAATACGTGCAGAGAGCCAGAATTTGGCTCCATAATATGGCGCAGGCCTCGATATTGGGATATTTGGGATATTTTGAAAACTGCAGGGGACTTTGGGACAAATATGACCAAACGGCGCTTACAGTACTTGGCATATGTTGGGTATAAAAAGTCGTAATTTCAAACTGCGAATACGTGCATAGAGCCTGAATTTGGCTCCAAAATATGGTTCAGGCCTCGAAATTGGGATATTTGGGATATTTTGAAAACTGCAGGGAAGTTTGGGACAAATGTGACCAAACGCTGCTTTCAGTACTTGTCATATGTTGGGTATAAAAAGTCGTAATTTCAAACTGCGAATACGTGCAGAGAGCCAGAATTTGGCTCCAAAATATGGCTCAGGCCTCGAAATTGGGATGTTTGGAATATTTTGAAAACTGCAGGGGAGTTTGAGCAAAATGTGACTCACTGTCGCTTTCAGGACTTGGCATATGTTGGGTATAAAAAGTCGTAATTTAAAACTGCGAATACGCGCAGAGAGCCAGAATTTGGCTCCAAAATATGGCTCAGGCCTCGAAATTGGGAAGTTTAGGATATTTTGAAAACTGCAGGGGAGTTTGTGCAAAATGTGACTCACTGTCGCTTTCAGGACTTGGCATATGTTGGGTATAAAAAGTCGTAATATCAAACTGCGAATACGTGCAGAGAGCTAGAATTTGGCTCCAAAATATGGCTCAGGCCACGATATTGGGATGTTTGGTATATTTTGAAAACTGCAGGAAGATTTGGGACAAATGTGACCAAACGCCACTTTCAGTACTTGGCATATGTTGGGTATAAAAAAGTCGCAATTTCAAATTGCGAATACGTGCAGAGAGCCAGAATTTGGCTCCAAAATATTGCTGAGGCCTCGAAATTGGGATGTTTGGGATATTTTGAAAACTGCAGGGGGGATTGTGCAAAATGTGACTCACTGCCTCTTTCAGTACTTGGCATATGTTGGGTATAAAAAGTCGTAATTTAAAACTGCGAATACATGCAGAGATCCAGAATTTGGCTCCAAAATAAGGCGCAGGCCTCGAAATTGGGTCTTTTGGGATATTTTGAAAACTGGAGGGATGTTTGGAACAAATGTGACAAAACGCCGCTTTCAGTACTTGGCATATGTTGGTTATAAAAAGATATAATTTCATACTGCGAATACGTGCAGAGATCCAGAATTTGGCTCCAAAATATGGCTCAGGCCTTGAAATTGAGATATTTGGGATATTTCGAAAACTGCAGGGAGGTTTGGGACAAATGTGACCAAACGCCGCTTTCAGTACTTGGCATATGTTGGTATAAAAAGTCGCAATATCAAACTGCGAATACGTGCAAAGAGCAAGAATTTGGCTCCATAATATGGCTCAGGCCTCGAAATTGGGATATTTGGGATATTTTGAAAACTGCAACTGAGTTTGTGCAAAATGTGACTAATTGCCGCTTTTAGGACTTGGAATATGTTGGGTATAAAAAGTCGTAATATCAAACAGCGAATCCGTGCAGAGAGCCAGAATTTGGCTCCAAAATATGGCTCAGGCCTCGAAATTGCGAAGTTTAGGATATTTTGAAAACTGCAGGGGAGTTTAAGACAAATATGAACAAACGCCGCTTTCAGTACTTGGCATATGTTGGGTATAAAAAAGTCGAAATTTCAAACAGCGAATACGTGCAGAGAGGCAGAATTTAGCTCCAATATATGGCTCAGGCCTTGAAATTGGGATGTTTGGGATATTTTGAAAACTGCAGGGGAGTTTGTGCAAAATGTGACTAATTGCCGCTTTCAGGACTTGGCATATGTTGGGTATAAAAAGCCGTAATTTAAAACTGCGAATACGTGCAGAGAGCCAGAATTTGGCTCCAAAATAATGTTCGGGCCTCGAAATTGGGATGTTTGGGATATTTTGAAAACTTGAGGGAGGTTTGGGACAAATGTGACCAAACGCCGTTTTCAGTACTTGGCATATATTGGGTATAAAAAAGTCGCAATTTCAAACTGCGAATACGTGCAGAGAGCCAGAATTTGGCTCCAAAATATGGCTCAGGCCTCGATATTGGGATGTTTGGGATATTATGAAAACTGCAGGAAGATTTGGGACAAATGTGACCAAACGCCACTTTTAGTACTTGGCATATGTTGGGTATAAAAAGTCGTTATTTCAAACTGCGAATACGTGCAGAGAGCCTGAAGTTGGCTCCAAAATATGGCTCAGGCCTCGAAATTTGGATGTTTGGGATATTTTGAAAACTGCAGGGGAATTTGTGCAAAATGTGACTCACTGCCGCGTCCAGTACTTGGCATATGTTGGGTATAAAAAGTCATAATATCAAACTGCGAATACGTGCAGAGAGCCAGAACTTGGCTCCAAAATATGGCACAGGCCTCGAAATTGGGATGTTTGGGATATTTTGAAAACTGCGGGGGAGTTTGTGCAAAATGTGACTAATTGCCGCTTTCAGGACTTGGCATATGTTGGATATAAAAAGCCGTAATTTAAAACTGTGAATACGTGCAGAGAGCCAGAATTTGGCTCCAAAATAATGCTCAGGCCTCGAAATTGGGATGTTTGGGATATTTTGAAAACTTGAGGGAGGTTTGGGACAAATGTGACCAAACGCCGCTTTCAGCACTTGGCATATATTGGGTTTAAAAAAGTCGCAATTTCAAACTGCGAATACATGCAGAGAGCCAGAATTTAGCTCCATAATACGGCTCAGGTCTCGAAATTGGGATATTTGGGATATTTTAAAAACTGCAAGGGAGTTTGTTCAAAATGTGACTCACTGCCTGTTTCAGTACTTTGCATATGTTGGGTATAAAAAGTCGTAATATCAAACTGCGCATCCGTGCAGAGAGACAGAATTTGGCTCCAAAATATGGGTCAGGCCTCGAAATTGGGATATTTGGGATATTTTGAAAACTGCAGGGATGTTTGGAACAAATGTGACCAAACGCCGCTTTCAGTACTTGGCATATGTTGGGTATAAAAAGATATAATTTCAAACTGCGAATACGTGCAGAGAGCCAGAATTGGGCTCCAAAATATGGCTCAGGCCTCGAAATTGGGATATTTGCTTTATTTTGAAAACTGGAGGGGAGTTTGGGCAAAATGTGACTCACTGCCGCTTTCAGTACTTGGCATATATTGGGTGTAAAAAAGTCGCAATTTCAAACGGCGAATACGTGCAGAGATCCAGAATTTGGCTCCAAAATATTGCTCAGGCCTCGAAATTGAGATATTTAGGATATTTTCAAAACTGCAGGGAGGTTTGGGACAAATGTGACCAAACGCCGCTTTCAGTACTTCGCATATGTTGGGTATAAAAAGTCGTAATTTCAAACTGCGAATACGTGCAGAGAGCCAGAATTTGGCTCCAAAATATGACTCAGGCCTCGAAATTGGTTTGTTTGGGATATTTTGAAAACTGGAGGGAGGTTTGGGACAAATGTGACCAAACGCCGCTTTCAGTACTTGGCATATGTTGGGTATAAAAAGTCGTAATTTCACACTGCGAATACGTGCAGAGAGCCAGAATTTGGCTCCAAAATATGGCTCAAGGCTCGAAATTGGGATATTTGGGATATTTCGAAAATTGCAGGGGAGTTTGTGCAAAATGTGGCTCACTGCCGCTTTCAGGACTTGGCATATGTTGGGTATAAAAAGTCATAATATCAAACTGCGAATACGTGCAGAGAGCCAGAATTTGGCTCCAAAATATGGCTCAGGCCTCGAAATTGGGATATTTGGGATATTTTGAAAACTGGAGGGAGGTTTGAGACAAATGTGAACAAACGCTGCTTTCAGTACGTGGCGTATGTTGGGTATAAAAAAGTCGCAATTTCAAACTGCGAATACGTGCAGAAAGCCAGAATTTGGCTCCAAAATATTGCTCAGGCCTCGAAATTGGGATATTTGAGATATTTTGAAAACTGCAGGGGAGTTTGTGCAAAATGTGACTCATTGCCGCTTTCAGTACTTGGCATATGTTGGGTATAATAAGTTGTAATTTCAAACTGCGAATACCTGCATAGAGCCAGAATTTGGCTCCAAAATATGGCTCTGGCGTCGATATTGGGATATTTGGGATATTTTGAAAACTGCAAGGGGGATTATGACAAATGTGACCAAACGCCACTTTCAGTACTTGGCATATGTTGGGTATAAAATGATGTAATTTCAAACTGCGAATACGTGCAGAGAGCCAGAATTTGGCTCCAAAATATGGCTCAGGCCTCGAAATTGGGATATTTGCGTTATTTTGTAAAACTGGAGGGGAGTTTGGGCAAATTGTGACTCACTGCCGCTTTCAGTACTTTGCATATGTTGGGTATAAAGTGATGTAATTTCAAACTGCGAATAGGTGCAGAGAGCCAGAATTTGGTTCCAAAATATGACTCAGGCCTCGAAATTGGGATGTTTGGGATATTTTGAAAACTGCAGGGGAGTTTGGGACAAATATGACCAAATGCCGCTTTCAGTACATGACATATGTTGGGTATAAAAAAGTCGCAATTTCAAACTGCGAATACGTGCAGAGAGCCAGAATTTGGCTCCAAAATATGGCTCAGGCAATGAAATTGGGAAGTTTGGGATATTTTGAAAACTGCAGGGGACTTTGGGACAATTATGACCAAACGCCGCTTTTGGTACTTGACATATGTTGGGTATAAAAAGTCGTAATTTCAAACTGCGAATACGTGCAGAGAGCCTGAATTTGGCTCCAAAATATGGCTCAGGCCTCGAAGTTGGGATATTTGGGATATTTTGAAAAATGCAAGGAGGTTTGGGACAAATGTGACCAAACGCCGCTTTCAGTACTTCGCATATGTTGGGTATAAAAAGTCGTATTTTCAAACTGCGAATACGTGCAGAGAGCCAGAATTTAGCTCCAAAATATGGCTCAAGGCTCGAAATTGGGATATTTGGGATATTTCGAAAATGGCAGGGGAGTTTGTGCAAAATGTGACTCACTGCCGCTTTCAGGACTTGGCATATGTTAGGTATAAAAAGGCGTAATATCAAACTGCGATCACGTGCTGAGAGCCAGAATTTGGCTCCAAAATATGGCTCAGGCCTCGATTTTGGGATGTTTATGATATTTTGAAAACTGCAGGGGGGATTGGGACAAATGTGACCAAACACCACTTTCAGTACTTGGCATATGTTGGGTATAAAATTCGTTATTTCAAACTGTGAATACGTGCACAGAGCCTTAATTTGGCTCTAAAATATGGCTCAGGCCTCGAAATTGGGATGTTTGGGATATTTTGAAAACTGCAGGGGAGTTTGTGCAAAATGTGACTCATTGCCGCTTTCAGTACTTGGCATATGTTGGGTATAATAAGTTGTAATTTCAAACTGCGAATACGTGCAGAGAGCCAGAATTTGGCTCCAAAATATGGCTCAGGCCTCGATATTGGGATATTTGGGATATTTTGAAAACTGCAGGGATGTTTGGGACAAATGTGACCAAACGCCGCTTTCAGTACTTGGCATATGTTGGGTATAAAAAAGTCGCAATTTCAAACTGCGAATACGTGCAGAGAGCCAAAATTAGGGTCCAAAATATGGCTTAATCCTCGAAATTGGGATGTTTGGGATATTTTGAAAATTGCAGGGGGGATTGGGACAAATGTGACCAAACGCTGCTTTCAGTACTTGGCATATGTTGGGTATAAAAAGTCGTAATTTTAAACTGCGAATACGTGCAAAGAGCCAGAATTTGGTTCCAAAATATTGCTCAGGACTCGAAAACGGTTTGTTTGAAATACTTTGAAAACTGCAGGGGAGTTTGTTCAAAATGTGACTCACTGCTGCTTTCAGTACTTGGCATATGTTGGGTATAAAAGTCGTTATATCAAACTGCGAATCCGTGCAGAGAGCCAGAATTTGGCTAAAAAATATGGCTCAAGCCTCAAAATTGGGATATTTGGGATATTTTGAAAACTGCAGGGATGTTTGGAACAAATGTGACCAAACGCCGCTTTCAGTACTTGGCATATGTTGGGTATAAAAGTCGTTATATCAAACTGCGAATCCGTGCAGAGAGCCAGAATTTGGCTAAAAAATATGGCTCAGGCCTCGAAATTGGGATATTTGGGATATTTTGAAAACTGTGGGGAGGTTTGGGACAAATGTGACCAAACGCCGCTTTCAGTTCTTGGCATATGTTGGGTATAAAAAGACGTAATTTTGAACTGCAAATACGTGCAGAGAGCCAGAAATTGGCTCCAAAATATGGCTCAGGCCTCGAAATTGGGATATTTGGGATATTTTGAAAACTGCAGGAATGTTTGGGACAAATGTGACCAAACGCCGCTTTCAGTACTTGGCATATGTTGGGTATAAAAAAGTCGCAATTTCAAACTACGAATACGTGCAGAGAGCCAGAATTTGGCTCCAAAATATGGCTCAGGCCTCGAAATTGGTATGTTTGGGATATTTTGAAAACTGCAGGGGACTTTGGGACAAATGTGACCAAACGCCGCTTTCAGTACTTTGCATATGTTTGGTATAAAAAGTCGTAATTTCAAACTGCGAATACCTGCAGAGAGCCAGAATTTTGACTCCAAAATATGACTCAGGCCTCGATATTGGGATGTTTGTGATATTTTGAAAACTGAAGGAAGATTTGGGACAAATGTGACCAAACGCCGCATCTTGAGTTGGCATATGTTGTGTATAAAAAGTCGTAATATCAAACTGCGAATACGTGCATAGAGCCAGAATTTGGCTCCAAAATATAGCTCAGGCCTCGAAATTGGAATGTTTGGCATATTTTAAAAACTGGAGGAAGGTTTGGGACAAATGTGAATAAACGCCGCTTTCAGGACTTGGCATATGTTGGGTATAAAAAATCGTAATTTCTAACTGCGAATACGTACAGAGAGCCTGAATTTGGCTCCAAAATATGGCTCAGGCCTCGAAATTGGGATGTTTGGGATATTTAGAAAAATGCAAGGGAGTTTGTGCAAAATGTGACTCATTGCCGCTTTCAGTACTTGGCACATGTTGGGAATAAAAATTCGTAATATCAAACTGCGAATACGTGCAGAGAGCCAGAATTTGGCTCCAAAATATGGCTTAGGCCTCGTAATTGGGATATTTGGGATATTTTGAAAACTGCAGGGAGGTTTGGGACAAGTGTGACCAAACGCCGCTCTCAGTACTTGGCATATGTTGGGTATAAAAAGTGGTAATTTCAAACTGCGAATACGTGCAGAGAGCCAGAATTTGGCTGCAAAATATGACTCAGGCCTCGAAATTGGGAAGTTTGGAATATTTTGAAAACTGCAGGGGAGTTTGGGACAAATATGACCAAACGCCGCTTTCAGTACTTGACATATGTTGGGTATAAAAAATTCTGAATTTCAAACTGCGAATACGTGCAGAGAGCCAGAATTTGGCTCCAAAATATGGCTCAGGCCTCGAAATTGGGATATTTTGAAAACTGGAGGGAGGTTTGGGATAAATGTGACCAAACGCCGCTTTCATTACTTGGCATATGTTGGGTATAAAAAGTCGTAATTTCAAACTGCGAATACGTGCAGAGGGCCAGAATTTGGCTCCAAAATATGGCTCAGGCCTCGATATTGGGATATTTGGGATATTTGGAACACTGCAGGGGGGATTGGGACAAATGTGACCAAACGCCGCTTTCAGTACTTCGCATATGTTGGGTATAAAAAATTCGTAATTTCAAACTGTGAATACGTGCAGAGAGCCAGAATTTTGCTCCAAAATATGGCTCAGGCCTCGAAATTGGGATGTTTAGGATATTTTGAAAACTGCAGGGGAGTTTGTGCAAAATGTGACTCACTGCCGCGTCCAGTACTTGGCATATGTTGGGTATAAAAAGTCGTAATATCAAACTGCGAATACGTGCAGAGAGCCAGATTTTGGCTCCAAAATATGGCTCAGGCCTCGAAATTGGGATGTTTGGGATATTTTGAAAACTGCAGGGATGTTTGGGACAAATGTGACCAAACGCCGCTTTCAGTACTTGTCATATGTTGGGTATAAAAAGATGCAATTTCAAACTGCGAATACGTGCAGAGAGCCAGAATTTGGCTCCAAAATATGGCTCAGGCCTCGAAATTGGGATATTTGCGTTATTTTGAAAACTGGAGGGGAGTTTGTTCAAAATGTGACTCACTGCCACTTTCAGTACTTGGCATATGTTGGGTATAAAAAGTCGTAATATCAAACTGCGAATACGTGCAGAGAGCCAGAATTTGGCTCTAAAATATGGCTTAGGCCTCGTAATTGGGATATTTGGGATATTTTGAAAACTGCAGGGAGGTTTGGGACAAATGTGACCAAACGTCGTTTTTACTACTTGTCATATATGGGGTATAAAAAAGTCGTAATTTAAAACTGCGAATACATGCAAAGAGCCAGAATTTGGCTTCAAAATATGGCTCAGGCCTCGATATTGGGATATTTGATATATTTTGAAAACTGCAGGGAGGTTTGGGACAAATGTGACCAAACGCCGCTTTTAGTCCTTTGCATATGTTGGGTATAAAAAGATGCAATTTCAAACTGCGAATACGTGCAGAGAGCCTGAATTTGGCTCCAAAATATGGCTCAGGCCTCGAAATTTGGATGTTTGGGATATTTAGAAAAATGCAGGGGAGTTTGTTCAAAATGTGACTCATTGCCGCTTTCAGTACTTGGCATATGTTGGGTATAATAAGTCGTAATATCAACCTGCGAATACGTGCAGAGAGCCAGAATTTGGCTCCAAAATATGGCTCAGGCCTCGATATTAGGATGTTTGGGATGTTTTGAAAACTGCAGAGGGGATTGGGAGAAATGTGACTAAACGCCGTTTCCAGCACTTGACATATGTTGGGTATAAAAAAGTCGCAATTTCCAACTGCGAATACGTGCAGAGAGCCAGAATTTGGCTCCAAAATATGGCTCAGGGCCTCGAAATTGGGATATCTGGGATATTTTGAAAACTACAGGGGAGTTTGTGCAAAATGTGTCTCACTGCCGTTTTCAGGACTTGGCATATGTTGGGAATAAAAAGTCGTAATTTAAAACTGCGAATACATGTAGAGAGCCAGAAATTGGCTCCAAAATATGGCTCAGGCCTCGAAATTGGGATATTTGGGATATTTTGAAAACTGTGGGGAGGTTTGGGACAAATGTGACCAAACGTCACTTTCAGTACTTGGCATATGTTGGGTATAAAAAAGTCGCAATTTCAAACTGCGAATACGTGCAGAGAGCCAGAATTTGGCTCCAAATTATGGCGGAGGCCTCGAAATTGGGATATTTTGGATATTTCGAAAACTGCAGGGGAGTTTGTGCAAAATCTGACTCACTGCCGCTTTCAGTACTTGGCATATGTTGCGTATAAAAAGTCGTAATTTCAACCTGCGAATACGTGCAGAGAGCCAGAATTTGGCTCCAAAATATGGCTCAGGCCTCGATATTAGGATGTTTGGGATATTTTGAAAACTGCAGAGGGGAGTAGGACATATGTGACCAAACGTTGCTTTCAGTACTTGGCATATGTTGGGTATAAAAAGACGTAATTTCGAACTGCGAATACGTGCAGAGAGCCAAAATTAGGGTCCAAAATATGGCTCAGGCCTCGAAATTGGGATATTTGGGATATTTTGAAAACTGCAGGGATGTTTGGGACAAATGTGACCAAACGCCGCTTTCAGTACTTGGCATATGTTGGGTATAAAAAAGTCGCAATTTCAAACTGCGAATACGTGCAGAGAGCCTGAATTTGGCTCCAAAAAATGGCTTAGGCCTCGAAACTGGGATGTTTGGGATATTTTGAAAACTGCAGGGGGGATTGGGACAAATGTGACCAAACGCCGCTTTCAGTACTTAATTTGGCATATATTGGGTATAAAAAAGTCGCAATTTCAAACTGCGAATAGGTGCAGAGAGCCAGAATTTAGCTCCATAATACGGCTCAGGTCTCGAAATTGGGATATTTGGGATATTTTGAAAACTGCAGGGAGGTTTGGGACAAATGTGACCAAACGCCGCTTTCATTACTTGGCATATGTTGGGTATAAAAAGACATAATTTCAAACTGCGAATACGTGCAGAGAGCCTGAATTTGACTCCAAAATATGGTTCAGGCTTCGAAATTGGGATATTTGGGATATTTTGAAAACTGCAGGGAGGTTTGGGACAAATGTGACCAAACGCCGCTATCAGTACTTCACATATGTTGGGTATAAAAAGTCGTAATTTCAAACTGCGAATACGTGCAGAGAGCCAGAATTTGGCTCCAAAATATGACTCAGGCCTCGAAATTGGGATGTTTAGGATATTTTGAAAACTGGAGGGAAGTTAGGTACAAATGTGACCAAACGCCGCTTTCAGTACTTATCATATGTTGGGTATAAAAAGTCATAATTTCAAACTGCGAATACGTGCAGAGAGCCAGAATATGGCTCCAAAATATGGATCAAGGCTCGAAATTGGGATATTTGGGATATTTCGAAAACTGCAGGGGAGTTTGGCCAAATTTTACTCAATGCCGCTTTCAGGACTTGGCATATGTTGGGTATAAAAAAGTCGTAATATCAAACTGCGAATACGTGCAGAGAGCCAGAATTTGGCTCCAAAATATGGCTCAGGCCTCGATATTGGGATGTTTGGGATATTTTGAAAACTGCAGGAAGATTTGGGACAAATGTGACCAAACGCCACTTTCAGTACTTGGCATATGTTGGGTATAAAAAGTCGTTATTTCAAACTGCGAATACGTGCAGAAAGCCTGAATTTGGCTCCAAAATATGGCTCAGGCCTCGAAATTGGGATGTTTGGAATATTTTGAAAACTGCAGGGGAGTTTGTGCAAAATGTGACTCATTGCCGCTTTCAGTACTTGGCATATGTTGGGTATAAAAAGTCGTAATTTCAAACTGCGAATACGTGCAGAGAGCCAGAATTTGGCTCCAAAATGTGACTCAGGCATCGAAATTGGGATGTTTCGGATATTTTCAAAACTGGAGGGAGGTTTGGGACAAATGTGACCTAACGCAGCTTTCAGCACTTGCCATATATTGGGTATAAAAAAGTTGCAATTTCAAACTGCGAATACGTGCAGAGAGCCAGAATTTAGCTCCATAATACGGCTCAGGTCTGGAAATCTGGATATTAGAGGTATTTAGAAAACTGCAGGGGAATTTGTGCAAAATGTGACTCACTGCCTCTTTCAGTACTTGGCATATGTTGGGTATAAAAATTCGAAATATCAAACTGCGAATCCGTGCAGAGAGCCAGAATTTGGCTCCAAAATATGGCTCAGGCCTTGAAATTGGGTCTTTTGGGATATTTTGAAAACTGCAGGGATGTTTGGAACAAATGTGACCAAACGTCGCTTTCAGTACTTGGCATATGTTGGGTATAAAAAGATATAATTTCAAACTGTGAATACGTGCAGAGAGCCAGAATTGGGCTCCAAAATATGGCTCAGGCCTCGAAATTGGGATATTTGCGTTATTTTGAAAACTGGAGGGGAGTTTGGGCAAAATGTGACTCACTGCCGCTTTCAGTACTTGGCATATATTGGGTATAAAAAAGTCGCAATTTCAAACTGCGAATTCGTGCAGAGATCCAGAATTTGGCTCCAAAATATTGCTCAGGCCTCGAAATTGAGATATTTGGGATATTTCGAAAACTGCAGGGGAGTTTGTGCAAAATGTGACTCACTGCCGCTTTCAGGACTTGGCATATGTTGGGTATAAAAAGTCGTAATATCAAACTGCGAATACTTGCATAGAGCCAGAATTTGGCTCCAAATTAAGGCTCAGGCCTCGAAATTGGGATGTTTTGTATATTTTGAAAACTGCAGGGAGGTTTGGGACAAATGTGACCAAACGCCGCTTTCAGTACTTGGCATATGTTGGTATAAAAAAAGTCGCAATTTCAAACTGCGAATACGTGCAAAGAGCCAGAATTTGGCTCCATAATATGGCTCAGGCCTCGATATTGGGATATTTGGGATATTTTGAAAACTGCATGGGAGTTTGTGCAAAATGTGACTCTCTGCCGCTTTCTGGACTTGGCATATGTTGGATATAAAAAGTGGAAATTTCGAACTGCGAATACGCGCAGAAAGCCAGAATTTGGCTCCAAAATATGACTCAGGCCTCGAAATTGGGAAGTTTGGGATATTTTGAAAACTGCAGGGGAGTTTAAGACAAATATGACCAAACGCCGCTCTCAGTACTTGGCATATGTTGGGTATAAAAAGTCGTAATTTCAAACTGCGAATACGTGCAGAGAGCCTGAATTTGGCTCCAAAATATGGCTCAGGCCTCGAAATTGGGATATTTGGGATTCTTTGAAAACTGCAGGGAGGTTTGGGACAAATGTGACCAAACGCCGCTTTCAGTACTTGGCATATGTTGGGTATAAAAAGTCATTATTTTAAACTACGAATACGTGCAGAGAGCCAGAATTTGGCTCCAAAATATGGCTCAGGCCACGAAATTGGTTTGTTTGGGATATTTTGAAAACTGGAGGGAGGTTTGTGACAAATGTGACCAAATGCCGCTTTCAGTACTTGGCATATGTTGGGTATAAAAAGTCGTAATTTCAAACTACGAATACGTGCAGAGAGCCAGAATTTGGCTCGTAAATATGGCTCAGGCCTCGAAATTGGGTCTTTTGGGATATTTTGAAAACTGCAGGGATGTTTGGAACAAATGTGACCAAACGCCGCTTTCAGTACTTGGCATATGTTGGGTATAAAAAGATTTAATTTCAAACTGCGAATACGTGCAGAGATCCAGAATTTGGCTCCAAAATATTGCTCAGGCCTCGAAATGGAGATATTTGGGATATTTCGAAAACTGCAGGGGAGTTTGTGCAAAATGTGACTCACTGCCGCTTTCATGACTTGGCATATGTTGGGTATAAAAAGTCGTAATATCAAACTGCGAATACGTGCATAGAGCCAGAATTTGGCTCCAAATTATGGCTCAGGCCTCGAAATTGGGATGTTTGGGATATTTTGAAAACTGCAGGGAGGTTTGGGACAAATGTGACCAAACGCCGCTTTCAGTACTTGGCATATGTTGGTATAAAAAAGTCGCAATTAAAAACTGCGAATACGTGCAAAGAGCCAGTATTTGGCTCCATAATATGGCTCAGGCCTCGATATTGGGATATTTGGGATATTTTGAAAACTGCAGGGGAGTTTGTGCAAAATGTGACTCTCTGCCGCTTTCAGGACTTGGAATATGTTGGGTATAAAAAGTGGTAATTTCAAACTGCGAATACGCGCAGATAGCCAGAATTTGGCTCCAAAATATGGCTCAGGCCTCGAAATTGGGATGTTTGGGATGTTTTGAAAACTGCATGGGACTTTGGGATAAATATGACCAAACGCCGCTCTCAGTACTTGGCATATGTTGGGTATAAAAATCGTAATTTCAAACTGCGAATACGTTCAGAGAGCCTGAATTTGAATGCAAAATATGGCTCAGGCCTCGAAATTGGGGTTTTGGGATATTTTGAAAACTGCAGGGAGGTTTGGGACAAATGTGACCAAACGCCGCTTTCAGTACTTTGCATATGTTGGGTATAAAAAGTCGTAATTTCAAACTGCGAATACGTGCAAAGATCCAGAATTTGGCTCCAAAATATCACTCAAGCCTCGAAATTGGGATGTTTGGGATATTTTGAAAACTGGAGGGAGGTTAGGGACAAATGTGACCAAACGCCGCTTTCAGTACTTGTCATATGTTGGGTATAAAAAGTCGTTATTTCAAACTGCGAATACGTGCAGAGAGCCTGAATTTGGCTCCAAAATATGGCTCAGGCTTCGAAATTGGGATGTTTGGGATATTTTGAAAACTGCAGGGGAGTTTGTGCAAAATGTGACTCATTGCCGTTTTCAGTACTTGACATATGTTGGGTATAAAAAATTCGCAATTTCAAACTGCGAATACGTGCAGAGAGCCAGAATTTGGCTCCAAAATATGGCTCAGGCCTCGAAATTGGGATGTTTGGGATATTTTGAAAACTGCAGGGGACTTTGGGACAAATATGACCAAACGCCGCTTTCGGTACTTTTCATATGTTGGGTATAAAAAGTCGTAATTTCAAACTGCGAATACTTGCAGAGATCCAGAATTTGGCTCCAAAATATGAATCAGGCCTCGAAATTGTGATGTTTGGGATATTTTGAAAACTTGAGGGAGGATAGGGAAAAATGTGACCAAACGCCGCTTTCAAGACTTGGCATATGTTAGGTATAAAAAGTCGTAATATCAAACTGCGAACAAGTGCAGAGAGCCAAAACTTGGCTCCAAAATATGGCTCAGGCCTCGAAATTGGGATATTTGCGTTATTTTGAAAACTGGAGGGGAGTTATGGCAAAATGTGACTCACTGCCGCTTTCAGTACTTGGCATATGTTGGGTATAAAAAAGTAGCAATTTCAAACTGCGAATACGTGCAGAGATCCAGAATTTGGCTCCAAAATATGGCTCAGGCCTCGAAATTGAGAAATTTGGAGTATTTCGAAAACTGCAGGGGAGTTTGTGCAAAATGTGACTCACTGCCACTTTCAGGACTTGGCATATGTTAGGTATAAAAAGTCGTAATATCAAACTGCGAATACGTGCCGAGAGCCAGAATTTGGCTCCAAAATATGGCTCAGGCTTCTATATTGGGATGTTTGGGATATTTTGAAAACTGCAGGAAGATTTGGGACAAATGTGACCAAACGCCACTTTCAGTACTTGGCATATGTTGGGTATAAAAAGTCGTTATTTCAAACTGCGAATACGTGCTGAGAGCCTGAATTTGACTCCAAAATATGGCTCAGGCCTCGAAATTGGGATGTTTGGGATATTTTGAAAACTGCAAGGGAGTTTGTGCAAAATGTGACTCATTGCCGCTTTCAGTACTTGGCATATGTTGGGTATAATAAGTTGTAATTTTAAACTGCGAATACGTGCAGAGAGCCAGAATTTGGCTCCAAAATATGGCTCAGGCCTCGATATTGGGATATTTGGGATATTTTGAAAACTGCAAGGGGGATTGGGACAAATGTGACCAAACGCCGCTTTCAGTACTTGGCATATGTTTGGTAAAAAAAAGTGGTAATTTCAAACTGCGAATACGCGCAGAGAGCCAGAATTTGGCTCCAAAATATGACTCAGGCCTCGAAATTGGGAAGTTTGGGATATTTTGAAAACTGCAGGGGAGTTTGGGACAAATATGACCAAATGCCGCTTTCAGTACTTGACATATGTTGGGTATAAAAAAGTCGCAATTTCAAACTGCGAATACGTGCAGAGAGCCAGAATTTGGCTGCAAAATATGGCTCAGGCCTCGAAATTGGGATGTTTGGGATATTTTGAAAAATGCAGGGGACTTTGCTACAAATATGACCAAACGCCGCTTTCGGTACTTGATATATGTTGGGTATAAAAAGTCGTAATTTCAAACTGCGAATACGTGCAGAGAGCCTGAATTTGGCTCCAAAATATGGCTCAGGCCTCGAAATTGGGATATTTTGGATATTTTGAAAACTGCAAGAGGGTTTGGGACAAATGTGACCAAACGCCGCTTTCAGTACTTCGCATATGTTGGGTATAAAAATTCGTAATTTCAAACTGCGAATACGTGCAGAGTGCCAGATTTTGGCTCCAAAATATGGCTCAGGCCTCGAAATTGGTTTGTTTGGGATATTTTGAAAACTGGAGGGAGGTTTGGGACAAATGTGACCAAACGCCGCTTTCAGTACTTGACATATGTTTGGTAAAAAAAGTGGTAATTTCAAACTGCGAATACGCGCAAAGAACCAGAATTTGGCTCCAAAATATGACTCAGGCCTCGAAATTGGGAAGTTTGGGATATTTTGAAAACTGCAGGGGAGTTTGGGACAAATATGACCAAATGCCGCTTTCAGTACTTGACATATGTTGGGTATAAAAAAGTCGTAATTTCAAACTGCGAATACGTGCAGAGAGCCAGAATTTGGCTCCAAAATATGGCTCAGGCCTCCAAATTAGGATGTTTGGGATATTTTGACAACTGCAGGGGACTTTGGGACAAATATGACCAAACGCCGCTTTCGGTACTTGACATATGTTGGGAATAAAAAGTCGTAATTTCAAACTGCGAATACGTGCAGAGAGCCAGAATTTGGCTCCAAAATATGGCTCAGGCCTCGAAATTGGTTTGTTTGGGATATTTTGAAAACTGGAGGGAGGTTTGGGACAAACGTGACCAAACGCCGCTTTCAGTACCTGGCGTATGTTGGGTATAAAAAGTCGTAATTTCAAACTGCGAATACGTGCAGAGAGCCAGAATTTGGCTCCAAAATATGACTCAGGCCTCGAAATTGGGATGTTTGGGATATTTTGAAAACTGGTGGGAGATTAGGGAAAAATGTGACCAAACGCCGCTTTCAGTACTTCGCATATGTTGGGTATAAAAATTCGAAATTTCAAACTGCGAATACGTGCAGAGAGCCAGAATTTGGCTCCAAAATATGGCTCAGGCCTCTAAATTGGGATGTTTGGGATATTTTGACAACTGCAGGGGACTTTGGGACAAATATGACCAAACGCCGCTTTCGGTACTTGACATATGTTGGGTATAAAAAAGTCGCAATTTCAAACAGCGAATACGTGCAGAGAGCCAGAATTTGGCTCCAAAATATGGCTTAGGCCTCCAAATTGGGATGTTTGGGATATTTTGACAACTGCAGGGGACTTTGGGACAAATATGACCAAACGCCACTTTCGGTACTTGACATATGTTGGGTATAAAAAGTCGTAATTTCAAACTGCGAATACGTGCAAAGAGCCAGAATTTGGTTCCAAAATATGGCTCAGGCCTCGAAATGGGGATATTTGGGATATTTTGAAAACTGAAGGGGAGTTTGTGCAAAATTTGACTCACTGCCGCTTTCAGTACTTGGCATATGTTGGGTATAAAATTCGTAATATCAAACTGCGAATACTTGCAGAGAGCCAGAATTTAGCTCCAAAATATGGCTCAGGCCTCGATATAGGGATGTTTGGGATATTTTGAAAACTGCAGGAAGGTTTTGGACAAATGTGACCAAACGCCGCTTTCAGTACTTCGCATATGTTGGGTATAAAAAAGTCGTAATTTCAAACTGCGAATACGTGCAGAGAGCCAGAATTTGGCTCAAAAATATAGCTCAGGCCTCGAAATTGGGATGTTTGGGATATTTTGAAAACTGCAGGGGAGTTTGTTCAAAATGTGACTCACTGCTGCGTCCAGTACTTGGCATATGTTGGGTTTAAAAAGTCGTAATATCAAACTGCGAATACGTGCAGAGCCAAAAATTGGCTCCAAAATATGGCTAAGGCCTCGTAATTAGGATATTTGGGTTATTTTGAAAACTGCAGGGAGGTTTGAGACAAATGTGACCAAATGTCGCTTTCAGTACTTGGCATATGTTGGGTATAAAAAAGTCGCAATTTCAAACAGCGAATACGTGTAGAGAGCCAGAATTTGGCTCCAAAATATGGCTCAGGCCTCGAAATTGGGATGTTTGGGATATTTTGAAAACTGCAGGGGACTTTGGGACAAATATGACCAAACGCTGCTTTCGGTACTTGACATATGTTGGGTATAAAAAGTCGTAATTTCAAACTGCGAATACGTGCAGAGAGCCTGAATTTAGCTCCAAAATATGGCTCAGGCCTCGAATTGGGATATTTGCGTTATTTTGAAAACTGGAGGGGAGTTTGGGCAAAATGTGACTCACTGCCGCTTTCAGTACTGGGCATATGTTGGGTATAAAAAAGTAGCAATTTCATACTGCGAATACGTGAAGAGATCCAGAATTTGGCTCCAAAATATGGCTCATGCCTCGAAATTGGGATGTTTGGGATATTTTGAAAACTGCAGGGAAGTTTGTTCAAAATGTGACTCACTGCTGTGTCCAGTACTTGGCATATGTTGGGTATAAAAAAGTCGCAATTTCAAACTGCGAATACGTGTAGAGAGCCAGAATTTGGCTCCAAAATATGGGACAGGCGTCGAAATTGGGATGTTTGGGATATTTTGACAACTGCAGGGGACTTTGTTACAAATATGACCAAACGCCGCTCTCGGTACTTGACATATGTTGGGTATAAAAAGTCGTAATTTCAAACTGCGAATACTTGCAGAGAGCCAGAATTTGGCTCCAAAATATGACTCAGGCCTCGAAATTGGGATGTTTGGGATATTTTGAAAACTGGAGGGAGGTTAGGGAAAAATGTGACCAAACGCCGCTTTCAGGACTTGGCATATGTTGGGTATAAAAAAGTCGCAATTTCAAACTGCGAATACATGTAGAGAGCCAGAATTTGGCTCCAAAATATGGCTCAGGCCTCGAAATTGGGATGTTTGGGATATTTTGAAAACTGCAGGGGACTTTGGGACAAATATGACCAAACGCTGCTTTCGGTACTTGACATATGTTGGGTATAAAAAGTCGTAATTTCAAACTGCGAATACGTGCAGAGAGCCTGAATTTGGCTCCAAAATATGGCTCAGGCCTCGAAATTGGAATATATGGAATATTTTGAAAACTGCAAGGAGGTTTGGGACAAATGTGACCAAACGCCGCTTTCAGTACTTCGCATATGTTGGGTATAAAAATTCGAAATTTCAAACTGCGAATACGTGCAGAGAGCCAGAATTTGGCTCCAAAATATGGCTCAGGCCTCTAAATTGGGATGTTTGGGATATTTTGACAACTGCAGGGGACTTTGGGACAAATATGACCAAACGCCGCTTTCGGTACTTGACATATGTTGGGTATAAAAAAGTCGCAATTTCAAACTGCGAATACGTGCAGAGAGCCAGAATTTGGCTCCAAAATATGGCTCAGGCCTCCAAATTGGGATGTTTGGGATATTTTGACAACTGCAGGGGACTTTGGGACAAATATGACCAAACGCCGCTTTCGGTACTTGACATATGTTGGGAATAAAAATTCGTAATTTCAAACTGCGAATACGTGCAGAGAGCCAGAATTTGGCTCCAAAATATGGCTCAGGCCTCGAAATTGGTTTGTTTGGGATATTTTGAAAACTGGAGGGAGGTTTGGGACAAACGTGACCAAAACGCCGCGTTCAGTACCTGGCATATGTTGGGTATAAAAAGTCGTAATTTCAAACTGCGAATACGTGCAGAGAGCCAGAATTTGGTTCCAAAATATGGCTCAGGCCTCGAAATTGGGATATTTGGGATATTTTGAAAACTGAAGGGGAGTTTGTGCAAAATGTGACTCACTGCCGCTTTCAGTACTTGGCATATGTTGGGTATAAAATTCGTAATATCAAACTGCGAATACTTGCAGAGAGCCAGAATTTAGCTCCAAAATATGGCTCAGGCCTCGATATAGGGATGTTTGGGATATTTTGAAAACTGCAGGAAGGTTTTGGACAAATGTGACCAAACGCCGCTTTCAGTACTTGGGATATGTTGGGTGTAAAAAAGGTGCAATTTCAAACTGCGAATACGTGTAGAGAGCCAGAATTTGGCTCCAAAATATGGCTCAGGCCTCGTAATTAGGATATTTGGGTTATTTTGAAAACTGCAGGGAGGTTTGAGACAAATGTGACCAAATGTCGCTTTCAGTACTTGGCATTTGTTGGGTATAAAAAAGTCGCAATTTCAAACTGCGAATACGTGTAGAGAGCCAGAATTTGGCTCCAAAATATGGCTCAGGCCTCGAAATTGGGATGTTTGGGATATTTTGAAAACTGCAGGGGACTTTGGGACAAATATGACCAAACGCTGCTTTCGGTACTTGACATAAGTTGGGTATAAAAAGTCGTAATTTCAAACTGCGAATACGTGCAGAGAGCCTGAATTTGGCTCCAAAATATGGCTCAGGCCTCGAATTGGGATATTTGCGTTATTTTGAAAACTGGAGGGGAGTTTGGGCAAAATGTGACTCACTGCCGCTTTCAGTACTTGGCATATGTTGGGTATGAAAAAGTAGCAATTTCAAACTGCGAATACGTGAAGAGATCCAGAATTTGGCTCCAAAATATGGCTCATGCCTCAAAATTGGGATGTTTGGGATATTTTGAAAACTGCAGGGGAGTTTGTTCAAAATGTGACTCACTGCTGTGTCCAGTACTTGGCATATGTTGGGTATAAAAAAATCGCAATTTCAAACTGCGAATACGTGCAGAGAGCCAGAATTTGGCTCCAAAATATGGCTCAGGCCTCGAAATTGGGATGTTTGGGATATTTTGACAACTGCAGGGGACTTTGTTACAAATATGACCAAACGCCGCTTTCGGTACTTGACATATGTTGGGTATAAAAAGTCGTAATTTCAAACTTCGAATACTTGCAGAGAGCCAGAATTTGGCTCCAAAATATGACTCAGGCCTCGAAATTGGGATGTTTGGGATATTTTGAAAACTGGAGGGAGGTTAGGGAAAAATGTGACCAAACGCCGCTTTCAGGACTTGGCATATGTTGGGTATAAAAAAGTCGCAATTTCAAACTGCGAATACATGTAGAGAGCCAGAATTTGGCTCCAAAATATGGCTCAGGCCTCGAAATTGGGATGTTTGGGATATTTTGAAAACTGCAGGGGACTTTGGGACAAATATGACCAAACGCTGCTTTCGGTGCTTGACATATGTTGGGTATAAAAATCGTAATTTCAAACTGCGAATACGGGCAGAGAGCCAGAATTTGGCTCCAAAATATGGCTCAGGCCTCCAAATTGGGATGTTTGGGATATTTTGACAAATGCAGGGGACTTTGGGACAAATATGACCAAACGCCGCTTTCGGTACTTGACATATGTTGGGTATAAAAAATTCGCAATTTCAAACTGCGAATACGTGCAGAGAGCCAGAATTTGGCTCCAAAATATGGCTCAGGCCTCCAAATTGGGATGTTTGGGATATTTTGACAACTGCAGGGGACTTTGGGACAAATATGACCAAATGCCACTTTCGGTACTTGACATATGTTGGGTATAAAAAGTCGTAATTTCAAACTGTGAATACGTGCAGAGAGCCAGAATTTGGCTCCAAAATATGGCTCAGGCCTCGAAATTGGTTTGTTTGGGATATTTTGAAAACCGGAGGGAGGTTTGGGACAAATGTGACCAAACGCCGCTTTCAGTACCTGGCATATGTTTGGTATAAAAAGTCGTAATTTCAAACTGCGAATACGTGCAAAGAGCCAGACTTTGGCTCCAAAATATGGCTCAGGCCTCGAAATTGGGATATTTGGGATATTTTGAAAACTGAAGGGGAGTTTGTGCAAAATGTGACTCACTGCCGCTTTCAGTACTTGGCATATGTTGGGTATAAAATTCGTAATATCAAACTGCGAATACTTGCAGAGAGCCAGAATTTAGCTCCAAAATATGGCTCAGGCCTCGATATAGGGATGTTTGGGATATTTTGAAAACTGCAGGAAGGTTTTGGACAAATGTGACCAAACGCCGCTTTCAGTACTTCGCATATGTTGGGTATAAAAAAGTCGTAATTTCAAACTGCGAATACGTGCAGAGAGCCAGAATTTGGCTCAAAAATATAGCTCAGGCCTCGAAATTGGGATGTTTGGGATATTTTGAAAACTGTAGGGGAGTTTGTTCAAAATGTGACTCACTGCCGCTTTCAGTACTTGGCATATGTTGGGTATAAAAAAGTAGCAATTTCAAACTGCGAATACGTGCAGAGATCCAGAATTTGGCTCCAAAATATGGCTCAGGCCTCGAAATTGAGAAATTTGGAATATTTCGAAAACTGCAGGGGAGTTTGTGCAAAATGTGACTCACTGCCGCTTTCAGGACTTGGCATATGTTAGGTATAAAAAGTCGTAATATCAAACTGCGAATACGTGCCGAGAGCCAGAATTTGGCTCCAAAATATGGCTCAGGCTTCTATATTGGGATGTTTGGGATATTTTGAAAACTGCAGGAAGATTTGGGACAAATGTGACCAAACGCCACTTTCAGTACTTGGCATATGTTGGGTATAAAAAGACGTTATTTCAAACTGCGAATACGTGCAGAGAGCCTAAATTTGACTCCAAAATATGGCTCAGGCCTCGAAATTGGGATGTTTGGGATATTTTGAAAACTGCAGGGGAGTTTGTGCAAAATGTGACTCATTGCCGCTTACAGTACTTGGCATATGTTGGGTATAATAAGTTGTAATTTCAAACTGCGAATACGTGCAGAGAACCAGAATTTGGCTCCAAAATATGGCTCAGGCCTCGATATTGGGATATTTTGAAAACTGCAAGGGGGATTGGGACAAATATGACCAAACGCCGCTTTCAGTACTTGGCATATGTTGGGTATAAAATGATGTAATTTCAAACTGCGAATACGTGTAGAGAGCCAGAATTTGGCTCCAAAATATGGCTCAGGCCTCGAAATTGGGATATATGCGTTATTTTGAAAACTGGAGGGGAGTTTGGGCAAAATATGACTCTGCTGCTTTCAGTATATGTTGGGTATAAAAAAGTCGCAATTTCAAACTGCGAATACGTGCAGAGATCCAGAATTTGGCTCCAAAATATGGCTCAGGCCTCGAAATTGAGATATTTGGGATATTTTGAAAACTGCAGGGAGGTTTGGGACAAATGTGACCAAACGCCGCTTTCAGTACTTGACATATGTTTGGTAAAAAAAGTGGTAATTTCAAACTGCGAATACGCGCAAAGAGCCAGAATTTGGCTCCAAAATATGACTCAGGCCTCGAAATTGGGAAGTTTGGGATATTTTGAAAACTGCAGGGGAGTTTGGGACAAATATGACCAAATGCCGCTTTCAGTACTTGACATATGTTGGGTATAAAAAAGTCGCAATTTCAAACTGCGAATACGTGCAGAGAGCCAGAATTTGGCTCCAAAATATGGCTCAAGCCTCGAAATTGGGATATTTGGGATATTTTGAAAACTGCAAGGAGGTTTGGGACAAATGTGACCAAACGCCGCTTTCAGTACTTGACATATGTTTGGTAAAAAAAGTTGTAATTTCAAACTGCGAATACACGCAAAGAGCCAGAATTTGGCTCCAAATTATGGCTCAGGCCTCGAAATTGGGATGTTTGGGATATTTTGAAAACTGCAGGGAGGTTTGGGACAAATGTGACCAAACGCCGCTTTCAGTACTTGACATATGTTTGGTAAAAAAAGTGGTAATTTCAAACTGCGAATACGCGCAAAGAGCCAGAATTTGGCTCCAAAATATGACTCAGGCCTCGAAATTGGGAAGTTTGGGATATTTTGAAAACTGCAGGGGAGTTTGGGACAAATATGACCAAATGCCGCTTTCAGTACTTGACATATGTTGGGTATAAAAAAGTCGCAATTTCAAACTGCGAATACGTGCAGAGAGCCAGAATTTGGCTCCAAAATATGGCTCAAGCCTCGAAATTGGGATATTTGGGATATTTTGAAAACTGCAAGGAGGTTTGGGACAAATGTGACCAAACGCCGCTTTCAGTACTTCGCATATGTTGGGTATAAAAATTCGTAATTTCAAGCTGCGAATACGTGCAGAGTGCCAGAATTTGGCTCCAAAATATGGCTCAGGCCTCGAAATTGGTTTGTTTGGGATATTTTGAAAACTGGAGGGAGGTTTGTGACAAATGTGACCAAATGCCGCTTTCAGTACTTGGCATATTTTGGGTATAAAAAGTCGTAATTTCAAACTGCGAATACGTGCAGAGAGCCAGAATTTGGCTCCAAAATATGGCTCATACCTCGAAATTGGGTCTTTTGGGATATTTTGAAAACTGCAGGGATGTTTGGAACAAATGTGACCAAACGCCGCTTTCAGTACATGGCATATGTTGGGTATAAAAAGATATAATTTCAAACTGCGAATACGTGCAGAGATCCAGAATTTGGCTCCAAAATATGGCTCTGGCCTCGATATTGGGATGTTTGGGATATTATGAAAACTGCAGGAAGATTTGGGACAAATGTGACGAAACGCTACTTTTAGTACTTGGCATATGTTGGGTATAAAAAGTCGTTATTTCAAACTGCGAATACGTGCAGAGAGCCTGAAGTTGGCTCCAAAATATGGCTCAGGCTTCGAAATTTGGATGTTTGGGATATTTTGAAAACTGCAGGGGAGTTTGTGCAAAATGTGACTCACTGCCGCGTCCAGTACTTGGCATATGTTGGGTATAAAAAGTCGTAATATCAAACTGCGAATACGTGCAGAGAGCCAGAATTTGGCTCAAAAATATGGCTCAGGCCTCGAAATTGGGATATTTGGGATATTTTGAAAACTGGAGGGAGGTTTGGGACAAATGTGACCAAACGCTGCTTTCAGTACGTGGCGTATGTTGGGTATAAAAAATTCGCAATTTCAAACTGCGAATACGTGCAGAGAGCCAGAATTTAACTCCAAAATATTGCTCAGGCCTCGAAATTGGGATGTTTGGGATATTTTGAAAACTGCAGGGGGGATTGTGCAAAATGTGACTCACTGCCTCTTTCAGTACTTGGCATATGTTGGGTATAAAAGGTCGTAATTTAAAACTGCGAATACGTGCAGAGAGCCAGAATTTGGCTCCAAAATAATGCTCAGGCCTCGAAATTGGGATGTTTAGGATATTTTGAAAACTGCAGGGGAGTGTGTGCAAAATGTGACTCACTGCCGCTTTCAGTACTTGGCATATGTTGGGTACAAAAATCGTAATATCAAACTGCGAATACATGTAGAGAGCCAGAATATGGCTCCAAAATATATCTCAGGCCTCGAAATTGGGATGTTTGGGATATTTTGAAAACTGGAGGGAGGTTTGGAACAAATGTGACCAAACGCCGCTTTCAGCACTTGGCATATATTGGGTATAAAAAAGTCGCAATTTCAAACTGCGAATACGTGCAGAGAGCCAGAATTTAGCTCCATAATACGGCTCAGGTCTCGAAATTGGGATATTTGGGATATTTTGAAAACTGCAGGGGAGTTTGCGCAAAATGTGACTCACTGCCTCTTTCAGTACTTGGCATATGTTGGGTATAAAATGTCGTAATATTAAACTGCGAATCCGTGCAGAGATCTAGAATTTGGCTCCAAAATATGGCTCAGGCATCGAAATTGGGTCTTTTGGGATATTTTGAAAACTGGAGGGATGTTTGGAACAAATGTGACCAAACGCCGCTTTCAGTACTTGGCATATGTTGGGTATAAAAAGATATAATTTCAAACTGCGAATACGTGCAGAGAGCCAGAATTTAGCTCCATAATACGGCTCAGGTCTCGAAATTGGGATATTTGGGATATTTCGAAAACTGCAGGGGAGTTTGTGCAAAATGTGACTAAATGCCGCTTTCAGGACTTGGCATATGTTGGGTATAAAAAGTCGTAATATCAAACTGCGAATCCGTGCAGAGAGCCAGAATTTGGCTCCAAAATATGGCTCAGGCCTCGAAATTGGGATATTTGGGATATTTTGAAAACTGCAAGGATGTTTGGAACAAATGTGATCAAACGCCGCTTTCAGGACTTGGCATATGTTGGGTATAAAAAGTCGTAATTTAAAACTGCGAATACGCGCAGAGAGCCAGAATTTGGCTCCAAAATATGACTCAGGCCTCGAAATTGGGAAGTTTAGGATATTTTGAAAACTGCAGGGGAGTTTAAGACAAATATGACCAAACGCCGCTTTCAGGACTTGGCATATGTTGGGTAAAAAAAGTCGCAATATCAAACTGCGAATACGTGCATAGAGCCAGAATTTGGCTCCAAATTATGGCTCAGGCCTCGAAATCGGGATGTTTGGGATATTTTGAAAACTGCAGGGAGGTTTGGGACAAATGTGACCAAAACCCGCTTTCAGTACTTGGCATATGTTGGTATAAAAAGTCGCAATATCAAACTGCGAATACGTGCAAAGAGCAAGAATTTGGCTCCATAATATGGCTCAGGCCTCAAAATTGGGATATTTGGAATATTTTGAAAACTGCAAGGGAGTTTGTGCAAAATGTGACTAATTGCCGCTTTCAGGACTTGCCATATGTTGGGTATAAAAATTCATAATTTAAAACTGCGAATATGCGCAGAGAGCCAGAATTTGGCTCCAAAATATGACTCAGGCCTCGAAATTGGGACGTTTAGGATATTTTGAAAACTGCAGGGGAGTTTGTGCAAAATGTGACTAATTGCCGCTTTCAGGACTTGGCATATGTTGGGTATAAAAAGTCGTAATATCAAACTGCGAATCCGTGCAGAGAGCCAGAATTTGGCTCCAAAATATGACTCAGGCCTCGAAATTGGGAAGTTTAGGATATTTTGAAAACTGCAGGGGAGTTTATGACAAATATGACCAAACGCCGCTTTCAGTACTTGGCATATATTGGGTATAAAAAAGTCGCAACTTCAAACTGCGAATACATGCAGAGAGCCAGAATTTAGCTCCATAACACGGCTCTGGTCTCGAAATTGGGACATTTGGGATATTTTGAAAACTGCAGGGGAGTTTGTGCAAAATATGACTCACTGCTTCTTTCAGTACTTGGCATATGTTGGGTATAAAAAGTCGTAATATTAAACTGCGAATCCGTGCAGAGAGCCAGAATTTGGCTCCAAAATATGGCTCAGACCTCGAAATTGTGATATTTGGGATATTTTGAAAACTGCAAGGATGTTTGGAACAAATGTGATCAAACGCCGCTCTCAGGACTTGGCATATGTTGGGTATAAAAAGTCGTAATTTAAAACTGCGAATACGCGCAGAGAGCCAGAATTTGGCTCCAAAATATGAGTCAGGCCTCGAAATTGGGAAGTTTAGGATATTTTGAAAACTGCAGGGGAGTTTAAGACAAATATGACCAAACACCGCTTTCAGTACTTGGAAAATGTAGGTAATAAAAATTCGCAATTTCAAACAGCGAATACGTGCAGAGAGCCAGAATTTGGCTCCAATATATGGCTCAGGCCTCGAAATTGGGATGTTTGGGATATTTTGAAAACTGCAGAGGAGTTTGTGCAAAATGTGACTAATTGCCGCTTTCAGGACTTGGCATATGTTGGGTATAAAAAGCCGTAATTTAAAACTGCGAATACGTGCAGAGAGCCAGAATTTGGCTCCAAAATATTGCTCGGGCCTCGAAATTGGGATGTTTGGGATATTTTGAAAACTTGAGGGAGGTTTGGGACAAATGTGACGAAACGCCGTTTTCAGTACTTGGCATATATTGGGTATAAAAAAGTCGCAATTTCAAACTGCGAATACGTGCAGAGAGCCAGAATTTGGCTCCAAAATATGACTCAGGCCTCGATATTGGGATGTTTGGGATATTATGAAAACTGCAGGAAGATTTGGGACAAATGTGATGAAACGCCACTTTTGGTACTTGGCATATGTTGGGTATAAAAAGTCGTAATATCAAACTGCGAATACGTGCAGAGAGCCAGAATTTGGCTCCAAAATATGGCTCAGGCCTCGAAATTGGGATATTTGGGATATTTTGAAAACTGGAGGGAGGTTTGGGACAAATGTGACCAAACGCTTCATTCAGTACGTGGCGTATGTTGGGTATAAAAAAATAGCAATTTCAAACTGCGAATACGTGCAGAGAGCCAGAATTTAGCTCCAATATATGGCTCAGGCCTCGAAATTGGGATGTTTGGGATATTTTGAAAACTGCAGGGGAGTTTGTGCAAAATGTGACTAATTGCCGCTTTTAGGACTTGGCATATGTTGGGTATAAAAAGCCGTAATTTAAAACTGCGAATACGTACAGAGAGCCAGAATTTGGCTCCAAAATAATGTTCGGGCCTCGAAATTGGGATGTTTGGGATATTTTGAAAACTTGAGGGAGGTTTGGGACAAATGTGACCAAACGCCGTTTTCAGTACTTGGCATATATTGGGTATAAAAAAGTCGCAATTTCAAACTGCGAATACGTGCAGAGAGCCAGAATTTGGCTCCAAAATATGACTCAGGCCTCGATATTGGGATGTTTGGGATATTATGAAAACTGCAGGAAGATTTGGGACAAATGTGATGAAAACCCACTTTTGGTACTTGGCATATGTTGGGTATAAAAAGTCGTAATATCAAACTGCGAATACGTGCAGAGAGCCAGAATTTGGCTCCAAAATATGGCTCAGGCCTCGAAATTGGGATATTTGGGATATTTTGAAAACTGTAGGGAGGTTTGGGACAAATGTGACCAAACGCTTCATTCAGTACGTGGCGTATGTTGGGTATAAAAAAATAGCAATTTCAAACTGCGAATACGTGCAGAGAGCCAGAATTTAGCTCCAATATATGGCTCAGGCCTCGAAATTGGGATGTTTGGGATATTTTGAAAACTGCAGGGGAGTTTGTGCAAAATGTGACTAATTGCCGCTTTTAGGACTTGGCATATGTTGGGTATAAAAAGCCGTAATTTAAAACTGCGAATACGTACAGAGAGCCAGAATTTGGCTCCAAAATAATGTTCGGGCCTCGAAATTGGGATGTTTGGGATATTTTGAAAACTTGAGGGAGGTTTGGGACAAATGTGACCAAACGCCGTTTTCAGTACTTGGCATATATTGGGAATAAAAAAGTCGCAATTTCAAACTGCGAATACGTGCAGAGAGCCAGAATTTGGCTCCAAAATATGGCTCAGGCCTCGATATTGTGATGTTTGGGATATTATGAAAACTGCAGGAAGATTTGGGACAAATGTGACCAAACGCCGCTTTCAGTACTTGGCATATGTTGGTATAAAAAGTCGCAATATCAAACTGCGAATACGTGCAAAGAGCCAGAATTTGGCTCCAAAATATGGCTCAAGGCTCGAAATTGGGATATTTGGGATATTTCGAAAACTGCAGGGGAGTTTGTGCAAAATGTGACTCACTGTCGCTTTCAGGACTTGGCATATGTTGGGTATGAAAAGTCGTAATATCAAACTGCGAATACGTGCAGAGAGCCAGAATTTGGCTCCAAAATATGGCTCAGGCCACGATATTGGGATGTTTGGTGTATTTTGAAAACTGCAGGAAGATTTGGGACAAATGTGACCAAACGCCACTTTCAGTACTTGGCATATGTTGGGTATAAAAAGTCGTTACTTCAAACTGCGAATAAGAGCAGAGAGCCTGAATTTGGCTCCAAAATATGGCTCAGGCCTCGAAATTGGGATGTTTGGGATATTTTGAAAACTGCAGGGGAGTTTGTGCAAAATGAGACTCACTGTCGCTTTCAGTACTTGGCATATGTTGGGAATAATAAGTTGTAATTTCAAACTGTGAATACGTGCAGAGAGCCAGAATTTGGCTCCAAATTATGGCTCAGGCCTCGATATTGGGATTTGGGATATTTTGAAAACTGCAGTGATGGTTGGGACAAATGTGACCAAACGCCGTTTTCAGTACTTGGCATATATTGGGTATAAAAAATTCGCAATTTCAAACTGCGAATACGTGCAGAGAGCCAGAATTTGGCTCCAAAATATGGCTGAGGCCTCGAAATTGGGATGTTTGGGATATTTTGAAAACTGCAGGAGGGATTGTGCAAAATGTGACTCACTGCCTCTTTCAGTACTTGGCATATGTTGGGTATAAAAAGTCGTAATTTAAAACTGCGAATACGTGCAGAGATCCAGAATTTGGCTCCAAAATATGGCTCAGGCCTCGAAATTGGGTCTTTTGGGATATTTTGAAAACTGGAGGGATGTTTGGAACAAATGTGACAAAACGCCGCTTTCAGTACTTGGCATATGTTGGGTATAAAAAGATATAATTTCAAACTGCGAATACGTGCAGAGATCCAGAATTTGGCTCCAAAATATGACTCAGGCCTCGAAATTGAGATATTTGGGATATTTCGAAAACTGCAGGGGAGTTTGTGCAAAATGTGACTCACTGCCGCTTTCAGGACTTGGCATATGTTGGGTAAAAAAAGTCGCAATATCAAACTGCGAATACGTGCATAGAGCCAGAATTTGGCTCCAAATTATGGCTCAGGCCTCGAAATCGGGATGTTTGGGATATTTTGAAAACTGCAGGGAGGTTTGGGACAAATGTGACCAAACGCCGCTTTCAGTACTTGGCATATGTTGGTATAAAAAGTCGCAATATCAAACTGCGAATACGTGCAAAGAGCAAGAATTTGGCTCCATAATATGGCTCAGGCCTCGAAATTGGGATATTTGGGATATTTTGAAAACTGCAAGGGAGTTTGGGCAAAATGTGACTAATTGCCGCTTTCAGGACTTGGCATATGTTGGGTATAAAAAGTCGTAATATCAAACTGCGAATCCGTGCAGAGAGCCAGAATTTGGTTCAAAAATATGGCTCAGGCCTCGAAATTGGGATATTTAGGGTATTTTGAAAACTGCAAGGATGTTTGGAACAAATGTGATCAAACGCCGCTTTCAGGACTTTGCATATGTTGGGTATAAAAAGTCGTAATTTAAAACTGCGAATACGCGCAGAGAGCCAGAATTTGGCTCCAAAATATGACTCAGGCCTCGAAATTGCGATGTTTAGGATATTTTGAAAACTGCAGGGGAGTTTAAAACAAATATGAACAAACGCCGCTTTCAGTACTTGGCATATGTTGGGCATAAAAAAGTCGCAATTTCAAACAGCGAATACGTGCAGAGAGCCAGAATTTAGCTCCAATATATGGCTCAGGCCTCGAAATTGGGATGTTTGGGATATTTTGAAAACTGCAGGGGAGTTTGTGCAAAATGTGACTAATTGCCGCTTTCAGGACTTGGCATATGTTGGGTATAAAAAGCCGTAATTTAAAACTGCGAATACGTGCAGAGAGCCACAATTTGGCTCCAAAATAATGTTCGGGCCTCGAAATTGGGAGGTTTGGGACAAATGTGACCAAACGCCATTTTCAGTACTTGGCATATATTGGGTATAAAAAAGTCGCAATTTCAAACTGCGAATACGTGCAGAGAGCCAGAATTTGGCTCCAAACGATGGCTCAGGCCTCGATATTGGGATGTTTGGGATATTATGAAAACTGCAGGAAGATTTGGGACAAATGTGACCAAACGCCACTTTTAGTACTTGGCATATGTTGGGTATAAAAAGTCGTTATTTCAAACTGCGAATACGTGCAGAGAGCCTGAAGTTGGCTCCAAAATATGGCTCAGGCCTCGAAATTTGGATGTTTGGGATATTTTGAAAACTGCAGGGGAGTTTGTGCAAAATGTGACTCACTGCCGCGTCCAGTACTTGGCATATGTTGGGTATAAAAAGTCGTAATATCAAACTGCGAATACGTGCAGAGAGCCAGAATTTGGCTCCAAAATATGGCACAGGCCTCGAATTTGGAATGTTTGGGATATTTTGAAAACTGCGGGGGAGTTTGTGCAAAATGTGACTAATTGCCGCTTTCAGGACTTGGCATATGTTGGGTATAAAAAGCCGTAATTTAAAACTGCGAATACGTGCAGAGAGCCAGAATTTAGCTCCATAATACGGCTCAGGTCTCGAAATTGGGATATTTGGGATATTTTAAAAACTGCAAGGGAGTTTGTGCAAAATGTGACTCACTGCCTGTTTCAGTACTTTGCATATGTTGGGTATAAAAAGTCGTAATATCAAACTGCGCATCCGTGCAGAGTGACAGAATTTGGCTCCAAAATATGGCTCAGGCCTCGAAATTGGGATATTTGGGATATTTTGAAAACTGCAGGGATGTTTGGAACAAATGTGACCAAACGCCGCTTTCAGTACTTGGCATATGTTGGGTATAAAAAAATATAATTTCAAACTGCGAATACGTGCAGAGAGCCAGAATTGGGCTCCAAAATATGGCTCAGGCCTCGAAATTGGGATATTTGCTTTATTTTGAAAACTGGAGGGGAGTTTGGGCAAAATTTGACTCACTGCCGCTTTCAATATTGGCATATATTGGGTATAAAAAAGTCGCAATTTCAAACTGCGAATACGTGCAGAAATCCAGAATTTGGCTCCAAAATATTGCTCAGGCCTCGAAATTGAGATATTTGGGATATGTCGAAAACTGCAGGGGAGTTTGGGACAAATGTGACCAAATGCCGCTTACAAGTACTTGGCATATGTTGGTATAAAAAATTCGCAATTTCAAACTGCGAATATGTGCAAAGAGCCAGAATTTGGCTCCATAATATGGCTCATGCCTCGATATTGGGATATTTGGGATATTTTGAAAAATGCAGGGGAGTTTGTGCAAAATGTGACTCTCTGCCGCTTTCAGGACTTGGCATAAGTTGGGTATAAAAAAGTCGCAATTTCAAACTGCGAATACGCGCAGAGAGCCAGAATTTGGCTCCAAAATATGACTCAGGCCTCGAAATTGGGAAGTTTGGGATATTTTGAAAACTGCAGGGGAGTTTAAGACAAATATGACAAAACGTCGCTTTCAGTACTTGACATATGTTGGGTATAAAAAACTCGCAATTTCAAACTGCGAATACTTGCAGAGAGCCAGAATTAGGCTCCAAAATTTGGCTTAGGCCTCGAAATTGGGATGTTTGGGATATTTTGAAAACTGCAGGGGACTTTGGGACAAATATGACCAAACGCCGCTCTCAGTACTTGGCATATGTTGGGTATAAAAAGTCGTAATATCAAACTGCGAATACATGCAGAGAGCCTGAATTTGGCTCCAAAATATGGCTCAGGCCTCGAAATTGGGATATTTGGGATATTTTGAAAACTGCAGGGAGGTTTGGGACAAATGTGACCAAACGCCGCTTTCAGTACTTCGCATATGTTGGGTATAAAAAGTCGTAATTTCAAACTGCGAATACGTGCAGAGAGCCAGAATTTGGCTCCAAAATATGACTCAGGCCTCGAAATTGGTTTGTTTGGGATATTTTGAAAACTGGAGGGAGGTTTGGGACAAATGTGACCAAACGCCGCTTTCAGTACTTGGCATATGTTGGGTATAAAAAGTCGTAATTTCACACTGCGAGTACGTGCAGAGAGCCAGAATTTGGCTCCAAAATATGGCTCAAGGCTCGAAATTGGGATATTTGGGATATTTCGAAAATTGCAGGGGAGTTTGTGCAAAATGTGACTCACTGCCGCTTTCAGGACTTGGCATATGTTGGGTATAAAAAGTCATAATATCAAACTGCGAATACGTGCAGAGAGACAGAATTTGGCTCCAAAATATGGCTCAGGCCTCGAAATTGATATATTTGGGATATTTTGAAAACTGGAGGGAGGTTTGGGACAAATGTGACCAAACGCTGCTTTCAGTACGTGGCGTATGTTGGGTATAAAAAAGTCGCAATTTCAAACTGCGAATACGTGCAGAAAGCCAGAATTTGGCTCCAAAATATGGCTCAGGCCTCGATTTTGGGATGTTTATGATATTTTGAAAACTGCAGGGGGGGATTGGGACAAATGTGACCAAACGCCACTTTCAGTACTTGGCATATGTTGGGTATAAAATTCGTTATTTCAAACTGTGAATACGTGCACAGAGCCTTAATTTGGCTCTAAAATATGGCTCAGGCCTCGAAATTGGGATGTTTGGGATATTTTGAAAACTGCAGGGGAGTTTGTGCAAAATGTGACTTATTGCCGCTTTCAGTACTTGGCATATGTTGGGTATAATAAGTTGTAATTTCAAACTGCGAATACGTGCAGAGAGCCAGAATTTGGCTCCAAAATATGGCTCAGGCCTCGATATTGGGATATTTGGGATATTTTGAAAACTGCAGGGGGGATTGGGACAAATGTGACCAAACGCCGCTTTCAGAACTTGGCATATGTTGGGTATAAAAAGTCGTAATATCAAACTGCGAATACGGGCTGAGAGCCAGAATTTGGCTCCAAAATATGGCTCAGGCCTCGAAATTGGGATATTTGGGATATTTTGAAAATTGCAGTGAGGTTTGGGACAAATGTGACCAAATGCCGCTTCCAGCACTTGGCAAATGTTGGGTATAGGAAAGTCGCAATTTCAAACTGCGAATACGTGCAGAGAGCCAGAATTTGGCTCCAAAATATGGCTCAGGCCTCGAAATTGGAATATTTCGAAAACTGCAGGGGAGTTTGTTCAAAATGTAACTCATTGCCGCTTTCAGTACTTGGCATATGTTGGGTATAATAAGTTGTAATTTCAAACTGCGAATACGTGCAGAGAGCCAGAATTTGAATCCAAAATATGGCTCAGGCCTCGAAATTGGGATATTTGGGATATATTGAAAACTGCAGAGGGGTTTGGGACATATGTGACCAAACGCCGCTTCCAGCACTTGGCATATGTTGGGTATAGGAAAGTCGCAATTTCAAACTGCGAATACGTGCAGAGAGCCAGAATTTGGCTCCAAAATATGGCTCAGGGCCTCGAAATTGGGATATCTGGGATATTTTGAAACCTACAGGGGAGTTTGACCAAATTGTGACTGCCGTTTTCAGGACATGGCATATGTTGGGTATAAAAAGTCGTAATTTAAAACTGCGAATACATGCAAAGAGCCAGAATTTGGCTTCAAAATATGGCTCAGGACTCGATATTGGGATATTTGGGATATTTTGAAAACTGCAGGGAGGTTTGAGACAAATGTGACCAAACGCCGCTTTCAGTCCTTTGCATATGTTGGGTATAAAAAAGTCGAAATTTCAAACTGCGAATACGTGCAGAGAGCCAGAATTTGACTCCAAAATATGGCTCAGGCCTCGAAATTGGGATATTTGGGATATTTTGAAAACTGCAGGGGAGTTTGTGCAAAATGTAACTCATTGCCTCTTTCAGTACTTGGCATATGTTGGGTATAATAAGTTGTAATTTCAAACTGCGAATACGTGCAGAGAGCCAGAATTTGGCTCCAAAATATGGCTCAGTCCTCTATATTGAGATATTTGGGATATTTTGAAAACTGCAGGGGGGATTGGGACAAATGTGACCAAACGCCACTTTCAGTACTTCGCATATGTTGGGTATGAAAAAGTCGTAATTTCAAACTGCGAATACGTTCAGAGAGCCAGAATTTGGCTCTAAAATATGGCTCAGGCGTCGAAATTGGGATGTTTGGGATATTTTGAAAAATGCAGGGGAGTTTGTTCCAAATGTGACTCACTGCCACTTTCAATACTTAGCATATGTTGGGTGTAAAAAGTCGTAATATCAAACTGCGAATACGTGCATAGAGCCAGAATTTGGCTCCAAAATATGGCGCAGACCTAGAAATTGGAATGTTTGGGATATATCGGAAACTGCAGGGGAGTTTGTGCAAAATGTGACTCACTGCCGTGTCCCGTACTTGGCATATGTTGGGTATAAAAAGTCGTAATATCAAACTGCGAATACGTGCAGAGAGCCAGAATTTGGCTCCAAAATATGGCTCAGGGCCTCGAAATTGGCATATTTGGGATATATCGGAAACTGCAGGGGAGTTTGTGCAAAATGTGACTCACTGCCGTGTCCAGTACTTGGCATATGTTGGGTATAAAAAGTCGTAATATCAAACTTCGAATACGTGCAGAGAGCCAGAATTTGGCTCCAAAATATGGCTTAGGCCTCGAAATTGGGATATTTGGGATATTTTAAAAACTGGAGGGAGGTTTGGGACAAATGTCACAAAACGCCGCTTTCAGCACTTGGCATATATTGGGTATATAAAAGTCATAATTTCAAACTGCGAATATTTGCATAGAGCCAGAATTTGGCTCCAAAATATGACTCAGGCCTCGAAATTGGGATATTTGGGATATTTTGAAAACTGCAGGGAGATTTGGGACAAATGTGACCAAATGCCGCTTTCAGTACTTGGCATATGTTGGGTATAAAAAGTCATTATTTTAAACTGCGAATACGTGCAGAGAGCCAGAATTTGGCTCCAAAATATGGCTCAGGCCTCGAAATTGGGATATTTGGGATATTTCTAAAACTGCAGGGGAGTTTGTGCAAAATGTGACTCACTGCCGCGTCCAGTACTTGGCATATGTTGGGTATAAAAAGTCGTAATATCAAACTGCGAATACGTGCAGAGAGCCAGAATTTGGCTCCAAAATATGGCTCAGGCCTCGAAATTGGGATATTTGGGATATTTTGAAAACTGCAGGGAGGTTTGGGACAAATGTGACCAAACGCCGCTTTCTGTATTTGGCATATGTTGGGTATAAAAAAGTCGCAATTTCAAACTGTGAATACGTGCAGAAGCCAGAATTTGGCTCCAAAATATGGCTCAGGCCTCGAAATTGGGATATTTGGGATATTTTGAAAACTGCAGGGATGTTTGGAACAAATGTAACCAAACGTCGCTTTCAGTACTTGGCATATGTTGGGTATAAAAAGATGTAATTTCAAACAGCGAATACGTGCAGAGAGCCAGAATTTGGCTCCAAAATATGGCTCAGGCCTCGAAATTGGGATGTTTGGGATATTTTGAAAACTGCAGGGGTTGTTTGTGCAAAATGTGACTCACTGCCGCGTCCAGTACTTGGCATATGTTGGGTATAAAAAGTCGTAATATCAAACTGCGAATACGGGCAGAGAGCCAGAATTTGGCTCCAAAATATGGCTCAGGCCTCGAAATTGGGATATTTGCGATATTTTGAAAACTGCAGGGAGGTTTGGGACAAATGTGACCAAACGCCGGTTTTAGTACTTGGCATATGTTGGGTATAAAAAAGTCGCAATTTCAAACTGTGAATACGTGCAGAGAGCCAGAATTTGGCTCCAAAATATGGGTCAGGCCTCGATATTGAGATATTTGGGATCTTTCGAATACTGCAGGGGAGTTTGTGCAAAATGTGACTCACTGCCGCTTTCAGGACTTGGCATATGTTGGGTATAAAAAGTCGTAATATCAAACTGCGAATACGTGCATAGAGCCAGAATTTGGCTACAAAATATGGCTCAGGTCTCGAAATTGGGATGTTTGGGATATTTTAAAAACTGGAGGGAAGTTTGGGACAAGTGTGACAAAACGCCGCTTTCAGCACTTGGCATATATTGGGTATAAAAAAGTCGCAATTTCAAACTGCGAATACATGCATAGAGCCAGAATTTAGCTCCAAAATATGGCACAGGCCTCGATATTGGGATGTTTGGGATATTTTGAAAACTGCAGGAAGATTTGAGACAAATGTGACCAAACGCCGCTTTCAGGTCTTGGCATATGTTGGGTATAAAAATTCATTATATTAAACTGCGAATACGTGCAGAGAGCCAGAATTTGGCTCCAAAATATGGCTCAGGCCTCGAAATTGGGATATTTGGGATATTTCGAAAACTGCAGGGGAGTTTGTGCAAAATGTAACTCATTGCCGCTTTCAGTACTTGGCATATGTTGGGTATAATAAGTTGTAATTTCAAACTGCGAATACGTGCAGAAAGCCAGAATTTGGCTCCAAAATATGGCTCAGGCCTCGATATAGGGATGTTTGGGATATTTTGAAAACTGCTGGAAGGTTTCGGACAAATGTGACCAAACGCCGCTTTCAGTACTTCGCATATGTTGTGTATAAAAAAGTCGTAATTTCAAACTGCGAATACGTGCAGAGAGCCAGAATTTGGCTCCAAAATATGGCTCAGGCCTTGAAATTGGGATGCTTGGGATATATTGAAAACTGCAGGGGAGTTTGTTCAAAATGTGACTCACTGCTGCGTCTAGTACTTGGCATATGTTGGGTTTAAAAAGTCGTAATATCAAACTGCGAATACGTGCAGAGAGCCAGAATTTGGCTCTAAAATATGGCTCAGGCCTCGAAATTGGGATATTTGGGATATTTCGAAAACTGCAGGGGAGTTTGTGCAAAATGTGACTCACTGCCGCTTTCAGGACTTGGCATATGTTGGGTATAAAAAGTCGTAATATCAAACTGCGAATACGTGCATAGAGCCAGAATTTGGCTCCAAAATATGGCTCAGGTCTCGAAATTGGGATGTTTGGGATATTTTAAAAACTGGAGGGAGGTTTGGGACAAATGTGACAAAACGCCGCTTTCAGCACTTGGCATATATTGGTTATAAAAAATCGCAATTTCAAACTGCGAAAACGTGCAGAGAGCCTGAATTTGGCTCCAAAATATGGCTCAGGCCTCGAAATTGGGATATTTGGGATATTTTGAAAACTGGAGGGGAGTTTGTGCAAAATGTGACTCACTGCCGCTTTCGGTACTTGGCATATGTTGGGTATAATATTCTTAATATCAAACTGTGAATACTTGCAGAGAGCCAGAATTTGGCTCCAAAATATGGCTCAGGCCTCGATATAGGGATGTTTGGGATATTTTGAAAACTGCAGGAAGGTTTGGGATAAATGTGACCAAACGCCGCTTCCAGCACTTGGCATATGTTGGGTATAAAAAAGTCGCAATTTCAAACTGCGAATACGTGCAGAGAGCCAGAATTTAGCTCCAAAATATGGCTCAGGCGTCAAAATTGAGATGTTTGGGATATTTTGAAAACTGCAGGGGAGTTTGTGCAAAATGTGACTCACTGCCGCTTTCAGTACTTGGCATATGTTGGGTATAAAAATTCGTAATATCAAACTGCGAATACGTGCATAGAGCCAGAATTTGGCTCCAAAATATGGCTCAGGCCTCGAAATTGGAATGTTTGGGATATTTTGAAAACTGCAGGGAGGTTTGGGACAAATGTGATCAAACGCCACTTTCAGTACTTGGCATATGTTGGGTATAAAAAAGTCGCAATTTCAAACTGTGAATGCGTGCAGAGAGCCAGAATTTGGCTCCAAAATATGGCTCAGGCCTCGAAATTGGGATATTTGGGATATTTCGAAAACTGCAGGGGAGTTTGTGCAAAATGTGACTCACTGCCGCTTTCAGGACTTGGCGTATGTTGGGTATAAAAAGTCGTAATATCAAACTGCGAATACGTGCATAGAGCCAGAATTTGGCTCCAAAATATGGCTCAGGCCTCGAAATTGGAATGTTCGGGATATTTTGAAAACTGCAGGGAGGTTTGGGACAAATGTGACAAAACGCCGCTTTCAGCTTTTGGCAAATATTGGGTATAAAAAATTCGCAATTTCAAACTGCGAATACGTGCAGAGAGCCAGAATTTAGCTCCAAAATATGGCTCAGGGCCTCGAAATTGGGATATCTGGGATATTTTGAAAACTACAGGAGAGTTTGTGCAAATTGTGACTCACTGCCGCGTCCAGTACTTGGCATATGTTGGGTATAAAAAAGTAGCAATTTCAAACTGCGAATACGTGCAGAGAGCCAGAATTTGGCTCCAAAATATAGCTCAGGCCTCGAAATTGGGATACTTCGGATATTTTGAAAACTGCAGGGAGGTTTGGGACAAATGTGACCAAACGCCGCTTTTAGTCCTTTGCATATGTTGGGTATAAAAAAGTCGTAATTTCAAACTGCGAATACGTGCAGAGAGCCAGAATTTGGCTCCAAAATATTGATCAGGCCTCGAAATTGGGATATTTGGGATTTTTTGAAAACTGCAGGGGAGTTTGTGCAAAATGTGACTCACTGCTACTTTCAGGACTTGGCATATGTTGGGTATAAAAAGTCGTAATATCAAACTGCGAATACGTGCATACAGCCAGAAATTGGGTCCAAAATATAGCTCAGGCCTCGAAATTGGGATGTTTGGGATATTTTGAAAACTGGAGGGGAGTTTGTGCAAAATGTGACTCACTGCCGCTTTCAGTACTTGGCATATGTTGGGTATAAAATTCGTAATATCAAACTGCGAATACTTGCAGAGAGCCAGAATTTGGCTCCAAAATATGGCTCAGGCCTCGATATAGGGATGTTTGGTATATTTTGAAAACTGCTGGAAGGTTTCGGACAAATGTGACCAAACGCCGCTTTCAGTACTTCGCATATGTTGGGTATAAAAAAGTCGTAATTTCAAACTGCGAATACGTGCAGAGAGCCGGAATTTGGCTCCAAAATATGGCTCAGGCCTCGAAATTGGGATTCTTGGGATATATTGAAAACTGCAGGGGAGTTTGTTCAAAATGTGACTCACTGCTGCGTCCAGTACTTGGCATATGTTGGGTTTAAAAAGTCGTAATATCAAATTGCGAATACGTGCAGAGAGAAAAAATTTGGCTACAAAATATGGCTCAGGCCTCGTAATTAGGATATTTGGGTTATTTTGAAAACTGCAGGGAGGTTTGGGACAAATGTGACCAAACGCCGCTTTCAGTACTTGGCATATGTTGGGTATAAAAAAGTCGCAATTTCAAACTGTGAATACGTGCAGAGAGCAAGAATATGGCTCTAAAATATGGCCCAGGTCTCGAAATTGGGATATTTGGGATATTTTGAAAACTGCAGGGGAGTTTGTGCAAAATGTGACTCACTGCCACTTTCAGGACTTGGCATATGTTGGGTATAAAAAGTCGTAATATCAAACTGCGAATACGTGCATAGAGCCAGAATTTGGGTCCAAAATATGGCTCAGGCCTTGAAATTGGGATGTTTGGGATATTTTGAAAACTGGAGGGGAGTTTGTGCAAAATGTGACTCACTGCCTCTTTCAGTACTTGGCATATGTTGGGCATAAAATTCGTAATATCAAACTGAGAATACTTGCAGAGAGCCAGAATTTGGCTCCAAAATATGGCTCAGGCCTCGATATAGGGATGTTTGGGATATTTTGAAAACTGCAGGAAGGTTTGGGACAAATGTGACCAAACGCCGCTTTCAGTACTTCGCATATGTTGGGTATAAATAAGTCGTAATTTCAAACTGCGAATACGTGCAGAGAGCCAAAATTTGGCTACAAAATATGGCTCAGGCCTCGATATTAGGATGTTTGGGATATTTTGAAAACTGCAGAGGGGAGTAGGACAAATGTGACCAAACGTTGCTTTCAGTACTTGGCATATGTTGGGTATAAAAAGACGTAATTTCGAACTGCGAATACGTTCAGAGAGCCAAAATTAGGGTCCAAAATATGGCTCTGGCCTCGAAATTGGGATATTTGGGATATTTTGAAAACTGCAGGGATGTTTGGGACAAATGTGACCAAACGCCGCTTTCAGTACTTGGCATATGTTGGGTATAAAAAAGTCGCAATTTCAAACTGCGAATACGTGCAGAGAGCCTGAATTTGGCTCCAAAATATGGCTTAGGCCTCGAAATTGGGATGTTTGGGATATTTTGAAAACTGCAGGGGGGATTGGGACAAATGTGACCAAACGCCGCTTTCAGTACTTGGCATATGTTGGTTATAAAAAGTCGTAATTTTAAACTGCGAATACGTGCAAAGAGCAAGAATTTGGTTCCAAAATATTGCTCAGGACTCGAAAACGGTTTGTTTGGGATACTTTGAAAACTGTAGGGGAGTTTGTTCAAAATGTGACTCACTGCTGCTTTCAGTACTTGGCATATGTTGGGTATAAAAATTCGTTATATCAAACTGCGAATCCGTGCAGAGAGCCAGAATTTGGCTAAAAAATATGGCTCAAGCCTCGAAATTGGGATATTTGGGATATTTTGAAAACTGCAGGGATGTTTGGAACAAATGTGACCAAACGCCGCTTTCAGTACTTGGCATATGTTGGGCATAAAAAGATGTAATTTCAAACTGCGAATACGTGCAGAGAGCCAGAATTTGGCTCCAAAATATGGCTCAGGCCTCGAAATTGGGATATTTTGAAAACTGGAGGGAGGTTTGGGATAAATGTGACCAAACGCCGCTTTCATTACTTGGCATATGTTGGGTATAAAAAGTCGTAATTTCAAACTGCGAAAACGTGCAGAGAGCCAGAATTTGGCTCCAAAATATGGCTCAGGCCTCGATATTGGGATATTTGGGATATTTGGAAAACTGCAGGGGGGATTGGGACAAATGTGACCAAACGCCGCTTTCAGTACTTCGCATATGTTGGGTATAAAAAATTCGTAATTTCAAACTGTGAATACGTGCAGAGAGCCAGAATTTGGCTCCAAAATATGGCTCAGGCCTCGAAATTGGGATGTTTGGGATATTTTGAAAACTGCAGGGGAGTTTGTGCAAAATGTGACTCACTGCCGCGTCTAGTAGTTGGCATATGTTGGGTATAAAAACTCGTAATATCAAACTGCGAATACGTGCAGAGAGCCAGATTTTGGCTCCAAAATATGGCTCAGGCCTCGAAATTGGGATGTTTGGGATATTTTGAAAACTGCAGGGATGTTTGGGACAAATGTGACCAAACGCCGCTTTCAGTACTTGTCATATGTTGGGTATAAAAAGATGCAATTTCAAACTACGAATACGTGCAGAGAGCCAGAATTTGGCTCCAAAATATGGCTCAGGCCCCGAAATTGGGATATTTGCGTTATTTTGAAAACTGGAGGGGAGTTTGTTCAAAATGTGACTCACTGCCACTTTCAGTACTTGGCATATGTTGGGTATAAAAAGTCGTAATATCAAACTGCGAATACGTGCAGAGAGCCAGAATTTGGCTCCAAAATATTGATCAGGCCTCAAAATTGGGATATTTGCGATATTTTGAAAACTAAAGGGGAGTTTGTTCAAAATGTGACTCACTGCCGCTTTCAGTACTTGGCATATGTTGGGTATAAAAAAGTCGTAATTTCAAACTGCGAATACGTGCAGAGAGCCTGAATTTGGCTCCAAAATATGGCTCAGGCCTCGAAATTTGGATGTTTGGGATATTTAGAAAAATGCTGGGGAGTTTGTTCAAAATGTGACTCATTGCCGCTTTCAGTACTTGGCATATGCTGGGTATAATAAGTCGTAATATCAACCTGCGAATACGTGCAGAGAGCCAGAATTTGGCTCCAAAATATGGCTCAGGCCTCGATATTAGGATGTTTGGGATGTTTTGAAAACTGCAGAGGGGATTGGGAGAAATGTGACTAAACGCCGTTTCCAGCACTTGGCATATGTTGGGTATAAAAAAGTCGCAATTTCCAACTGCGAATACGTGCAGAGAGCCAGAATTTGGCTCCAAAATATGGCTCAGGGCCTCGAAATTGGGATATCTGGGATATTTTGAAAACTACAGGGGAGTTTGTGCAAAATGTGTCTTACTGCCGTTTTCAGGACTTGGCATATGTTGGGAATAAAAAGTCGTAATTTATTACTGCGAATACATGCAGAGAGCCAGAAATTGGCTCCAAAATATGGCTCAGGCCTCGAAATTGGGATATTTGGGATATTTTGAAAACTGTGGGGACGTTTGGGACAAATGTGACCAAACTACGCTTTCAGTACTTGGCATATGTTGGGTATAAAAAGATGTAATTTCAAACTGCGAATATGTGCAGAGCGCCAGAATTTGGCTCCAAAATATGACTCAGGCCTTGAAATTGGGAAGTTTGGGATATTTTAAAAACTGCAGGGGACTTTGGAACAAATATGACCAAACGCCGCTTTCAGTACTTTGCATATGTTTGGTATAAAAAGTCGTAATTTCAAACTGCGAATACCTGCAGAGAGCCAGAATTTGGCTCCAAAATATGACTCAGGCCTCGATATTGGGATGTTTGTGATATTTTGAAAACTGCAGGAAGATTTGGGACAAATGTGACCAAACGCCGCTATCAGGAGTTGGCATATGTTGGGTATAAAAATTCGTAATATCAAACTGCGAATACGTGCATAGAGCCAGAATTTAGCTCCAAAATATAGCTCAGTCCTCGAAATTGGAATGTTTGGCATATTTTAAAAACTGGAGGAAGGTTTGGGACAAATGGGACCAAACGCCGCTTTCAGGACTTGGCATATGTTGGGAATAAAAATTGGTAATATCAAACTGCAAATACCTGCATAGAGCCAGAATTTGGCTCCAAATTATGGCTCAGGCCACGAAATTGGGATGTTTGGGACATTTTGAAAACTGCAGGGAGGTTTGTGACAAATGTGACCAAACGCCACTCTCAGTACTTGGCATATGTTGGGTATAAAAAGTGGTAATTTCAAACTGCGAATACGTGCAGAGAGCCAGACTTTGGCTGCAAAATATGACTCAGGCCTCGAAATTGGAAAGTTTGGAATATTTTGAAAACTGCAGAGGAGTTTGGGACAAATATGATCAAACGCCGCTTTCAGTACTTGACATATGTTGGGTATAAAAAATTCGGAATTTCAAACTGCGAATACGTGCAGAGAGCCAGAATTTGGCTTCAAAATATGGCTCAGGCCTCGAAGCTGGGATATTTTGAAAACTGGAGGGAGGTTTGGGATAAATGTGACCAAACGCTGCTTTCATTACTTGGCATATGTTGGGTATAAAAATTCGTAATTTCAAACTGCGAATACGTGCAGAGAGCCAGAATTTGGCTCCAAAATATGGCTCAGGGCTCAAAATTGGGATATTTGGGATATTTCGAAAACTGCAGGGGAGTTTGTGCAAAATGTAACTCACTGCCACTTTCAGGACTTGGCATATGTTGGGTATAAAAAGTCGTAATATCAAACTGCGAATACGTACAGAGAGCAAGAATTTGGCTCCAAAATATGGCTCAGGCCTCGATATTGGGATATTTGGAATATTTTGAAAACTGCAGGGGGGATTGGGACAAATGTGACCAAACGCCGCTTTCAGTACTTCGCATATGTTGGGTATAAAAAATTCGTAATTTCAAAATGTGAATACGTGCAGAGAGCCAGAATTTGGCTCCAAAATATGGCTCAGGCCTCGAAATGGTGATGTTTGGGATATTTTGAAAACTGCAGGGATGTTTGGGACAAATGTGACCAAACGCCGCTTTCAGTACTTGGCATATGTTGGGTATAAAAAGATGCAATTTCAAACTGCGAATACGTGCAGAGAGCCAGAATTTGGCTCCAAAATATGGCTCAGGGCCTCGTAATTGGGATATTTGGGATATTTTGAAAACTGCAGGGAGGTTTGGGACAAATGTGACCAAACGTCGTTTTCAGTACTTGGCATATATTGGGTATAAAAAAGTCGTAATTTAAAACTGCGAATACATGCAAAGAGCCAGAATTTGGCTTCAAAATAGGGCTCAGGCCTCGATATTGGGATATTTGGGATATTTTGAAAACTGCAGGGAGGTTTGGGACAAATGTGACCAAACGCCGCTTTTAGTCCTTTGCATATGTTGAGTATAAAAAAGTCGTAATTTCAAACTGCGAATACGTGCAGAGAGCCAGAATTTGGCTCCAAAATATTGCTCAGGCCTCGAAATTGGGATATTTGCGTTATTTTGAAAACTAGAAGGGAGTTTGTTCAAAATGTGTCTCACTGCCGCTTTCAGTATTTGGCATACGTTGGGTATAAAAAAGTCGCAATTTCAAACTGGTTATACGTGCAGATATCCAGAATTTGGCTCCACAATATGGCTCAGGCCTCGAAATTTTGATATTTGGGATATTTAGAAAACTACAGGGCAGTTTGTGCAAAATGTGACTCACTGCCGCTTTCAGGACTTGGCATATGTTGGGTATAAAAAAGTCGCAATTTCAAACTGCGAATACGTGCAGAGAACCAGAACTTGGCTCCAAAATATGGCTCAGGGCCTCGAAATTGGGATAGCTGGGATATTTTGAAAACTACAGGGGAGTTTGTGCAAAATGTGACTCACTGCCGTTTTCAGGACTTAGCATGTATTGGGTATAAAAATTCGTAATATCAAACTGCGAATACGTGCATAGAGCCAGAATTTGGCTCCAAATTATGGCTCAGGCCTCGAAATTGGGATGTTTGGGATATTTTGAAAACTGCATGTTGAGTTTGTGCAAAATGTGACTCACTGCCGCTTTCAGTAATTGGCATATGTTGGGTACAAAAAGATGTAATTTCAAACTGCGAATACGTGCAGAGAGCCAGAATTTGGCTCCAAAATATTGCTCAGGCCTCGAAATTGGGATATTTGCGTTATTTTGAAAACTAGAGGGGAGTTTGTTCAAAATGTGACTCACTGCCGCTTTCAGTACTTGGCATATGTTGGGTATAAAAAAGTCGCAATTTCAAACTGCGAATACGTGCAGATATCCAGAATTTGGTTCCAAAATATGGCTCAGGCCTCGAAATTTTGATATTATGGGATATTTCGAAAACTACAGGGCAGTTTGTGCAAAATGTGACTCACTGCCGCTTTCAGTACTTGGCATATGTTGGGTATAAAAAAGTCACAATTTCAAACTGCAAATACGTGCAGAGATCCAGAACTTGGCTCCAAAATATGGCTCATGCCTCGAAATTAGGATATTTGGGATATTTCGAAAACTGCAAGGGAGTTTGTGCAAAATGTGACTCACTGCCGCTTTCAGGACTTGGCATATGTTAGGAATAAAAATTCGTAATATCAAACTGCGAATACGTGCATAGAGCCAGAATTTGGCTCCAAATTATGGCTCAGGCCACGAAATTGGGATGTTTGGGATATTTTGAAAACAGCAGGGGAGTTTGTCCAAAATGTGACTCACTGCCGCTTTCAGGACTTGGCATATGTTGGGTATAAAAAGTGGTAATTTAAAACTGCGAATACGTGCAGAGAGCCAGAATTTGGCTCCAAAATAATGCTCAGGCCTCGAAATTGGGATGTTTAGGATATTTTGAAAACTGCAGGGGAGTTTGTGCAAAATGTTACTCTCTGCCGCTTTCAGGACTTGGCATATGTTGGGTATAAAAAGTGGTAATTTCAAACTGCGAATACGCGCAGAGAGCCAGAATTTGGCTCCAAAATAGGATTCAGGCCTCGAAATTGGGATGTTTGGGATATTTTGAAAACTGCAGGGGACTTTGGGACAAATATGACCAAACGGCGCTTACAGTACTTGGCATATGTTGGGTATAAAAAGTCGTAATTTCAAACTGCGAATACGTGCAGAGAGCCTGAATTTGGCTCCAAAATATGGTTCAGGCCTCGAAATTGGGATATTTGGGATATTTTGAAAACTGCAGGGAGGTTTGTGCAAAATGTGACCAAACGCCGCTTTCAGTACTTGTCATATGTTGGGTATAAAAAGTCGTAATTTCAAACTGCGAATACGTGCAGAGAGCCAGAATTTGGCTCCAAAATATGGCTCAGGCCTCGATATTGGGATATTTGGGATATTTTGAAAACTGCAGGGATGTTTGGGACAAATGTGACCAAACGCCGTTTTCAGTACTTGGCATATATTGGGTATAAAAAAGTCGCAATTTCAGACTGCGAATACGTGCAGAGAGCCAGCATTTGGCTCCAAAATATGGCTCAGGCCTCGAAATTGGGATATTTGGGATATTTTGAAAACTGGAGGGAGGTTTGGGACAAATGTGACCAAACGCCGTTTTCAGTACTTGGCATATATTGGGTATAAAAAAGTCGCAATTTCAAACTGCGAATACGTGCAGAGAGCCAGAATTTGGCTCCAAAATATAGCTCATGCCTAGAAATTGGGATATTTGGGATATTTTGAAAACTGCAGGGAGGTTATCTTATCTTGAGGTTATCTTGAGATGATTTCGGGGCTTTAGTGTCCCCGCGGCCCGGTCCTCGACCAGGCCTCCACCCCCAGGAAGCAGCCCGTGACAGCTGACTAACACCCAGGTACCTATTTTACTGCTAGGTAACAGGGGCATAGGGTGAAGGAAACTCTGCCCATTGTTTCTCGCCGGCGCCTGGGATCGAACCCAGGATCACAGGATCACAAGTCCAGCATGCTGTCCGCTCGGCTCCCTGCGTCAATCAGCATCAAACTGCAGGTTTGGGACAAATGTGACCAAACGCCGTTTTCAGTACTTGGCATATATTGGGTATAAAAAAGGCTCAATTTCAGACTGCGAATACGTGCAGAGAGCCAGAATTTGGCTCCAAAATATGGCTCAGGCCTCGAAATGGAGATATTTGGGATATTTCGAAAACAGCAGGGGAGTTTGTGCAAAATGTGACTAATTGCCGCTATCAGGACTTGGCATATGTTGGGTATAAAAAGCCATAATTTAAAACTGCGAATAAGTGCAGAGAGCCAGAATTTGGCTTTAAAATAATGCTCAGGCCTCGAAATTGGGATATTTGGGATATTTAGAAAACTGCAGGGATGTTTGGAACAAATGTGACCAAACGCCGCTTTCTGTACTTGGTATATGTTGGGTATAAAAAGATATAATTTCAAACTGCGAATACGTGCAGAGAGCCAGAATTGGGCTCCAAAATATAGCTCAGGCCTCGAAATTGGGATATTTGCGTTATTTTGAAAACTGGAGGGGAGTTTGGGCAAAATGTGACTCACTGCAGCTTTCAGTACTTGGCATATATTGGGTATAAAAAAGTCGCAATTTCAAACTGCGAATACGTGCAGAGATCCAGTATTTGGCTCCAAAATATTGCTCAGGCCTCGAAATTGAGATATTTGGGATATTTCGAAAACTGCAGGGGAGTTTGTGCAAAATGTGACTCACTGCTGCTTTCACGACTTGGCATATGTTGGGTATAAAAAGTCGTGATATCAAACTGCGAATACGTGCATAGAGCCAGAATTTGGCTCCAAAATATGCCTCAGGCCTCGATATTGGGATATTTGGGATATTTTGAAAACTGCAGGGATGTTTGGGACAAATGTGACCAAACGCCGTTTTCAGTACTTGGCATATATTGGGTATAAAAAAGTCGCAATTTCAGACTGCGAATACGTGCAGAGAGCCAGCATTTGGCTCCAAAATATGGCTCAGGCCTCGAAAATGGGATATTTGGGATATTTTGAAAACTGGAGGGAGGTTTGGGACAAATGTGACCAAACGCCGTTTTCAGTACTTGGCATATATTGGGTATAAAAAAGTCGCAATTTCAAACTGCGAATACGTGCAGAGAGCCAGAATTTGGCTCCAAAATAATGCTCAGGCCACGAAATTGGGATGTTTTGGATATTTTGAGAACTGCAGGGGGGATTGTGCAAAATGTGACTCACTGCAGCTTTCAGTACTTGGCATATGTTGAGTGTAAAAAGTCGTAATTTAAAACTGCGAATACGTGCAGAGAGCCAGAATTTGGCTCCAAAATAATGCTCAGGCCTCGAAATTGGGATGTTTAGGATATTTTGAAAACTGCAGGGAAGTTTGTGCAAAATGTGACCAAAAGCCGCTTTCAGTACTTGTCATATGTTGGGTATAAAAAGTCGTAATTTCAAACTGCGAATACGTGCAGAGAGCAAGAATTTGGCTCCAAAACATGGCTCAAGGCTCGAAATTGGGATATTTGGGATATTTTGAAAACTGCAGGTAGATTTGAGACAAATGTGACCAAACGCCACTTTCAGTACTTGGCATATGTTGGGTATAAAAAGTCGTTATTTCAAACTGCGAATACGTGCAGAGAGCCTGAATTTGGCTCCAAAATATGGCTCAGGCCTCGAAATTGGGATGTTTGGGATATTTTGAAAACTGCAGGGGAGTTTGTGCAAAATGTGACTCATTGCCGCTTTCAGTACTTGGCATATGTTGGGTATAATAAGTTGTAATTTCAAACTGTGAATACGTGCAGAGAGCCAGAATTTGGCTCCAAAATATGGCTCAGGCCTCGATATTGGGATATTTGGGATATTTTGAAAACTGCAGGGATGTTTGGGACAAATGTGACCAAACGCCGTTTTCAGTACTTGGCATATATTGGGTATAAAAAAGTCGCAATTTCAGACTGCGAATACGTGCAGAGAGCCAGCATTTGGCTCCAAAATATGGCTCAGGCCTCGAAATTGGGATATTTGGGATATTTTGAAAACTGGAGGGAGGTTTGGGACAAATGTGACCAAACGTCGTTTTCAGTACTTGGCATATATTGGGTATAAAAAAGTCGCAATTTCAAACTGCGAATACGTGCAGAGAGCCAGAATTTGGCTCCAAAATATGGCTCATGCCTCGAAATTGGGATATTTGGGATATTTTGAAAACTGCAGGGAGGTTTGGGACAAATGTGACCAAACGCCGTTTTCAGTACTTGGCATATATTGGGTATAAAAAAGTCGCAATTTCAAACTGCGAATACGTGCAGAGAGCCAGAATTTGGCTCCAAAATATGGCTCAGGCCTCGATATTGGGATATTTGGGATATTTTGAAAACTGCAGGGATGTTTGGGACAAATGTGACCAAACGCCGTTTTCAGTACTTGGCATATATTGGGTATAAAAAAGTCGCAATTTCAAACTGCGAATACGTGCAGAGAGCCAGAATTTGGCTCCAAAATATGGCTCATGCCTCGAAATTGGGATATTTGGGATATTTTGAAAACTGCAGGGAGGTTTGGGACAAATGTGACCAAACGCCGTTTTCAGTACTTGGCATATATTGGGTATAAAAAAGTCGCAATTTCAAACTGCGAATACGTGCAGAGAGCCAGAATTTGGCTCCAAAATATGGCTCAGGCCTCGAAATTGGGATATTTGGGATATTTTGAAAACTGCAGGGAGGTTTGGGACAAATGTGACCAAACACCGTTTTCAGTACTTGGCATATATTGGGTATAAAAAAGTCGCAATTTCAGACTGCGAATACGTGCAGAGAGCCAGAATTTGGCTCCAAAATATGGCTCAGGTCTCGAAATTGGGATATTTGGGATATTTTGAAAACTGGAGGGAGGTTTGGGATAAATGTGACCAAACGCCGTTTTCAGTACTTGGCATATATTGGGTATAAAAAAGTCGCAATTTCAAACTGCGAATACGTGCAGAGAGCCAGAATTTGGCTCCAAAATAATGCTCAGGCCACGAAATTGGGATGTTTGGGATATTTTGAGAACTGCAGGGGGGATTGTGCAAAATGTGACTCACTGCAGCTTTCAGTACTTGGCATATGTTGAGTATAAAAAGTCGTAATTTAAAACTGCGAATACGTGCAGAGAGCCAGAATTTGCTCCAAAATAATGCTCAGGCCTCGAAATTGGGATGTTTAGGATATTTTGAAAACTGCAGGGAAGTTTGTGCAAAATGTGACTAACTGCCGCTTTCAGTACTTAGCATATGTTTAGTATAAAAATCGTTATATCAAACTGCTAATACATGTAGAGAGCCAGAATTTGGCTCCAAAATATGGCTCAGGCCTCGAAATTGGGTCTTTTGGGATATTTTGAAAACTGGAGGGATGTTTGGAACAAATGTGACCAAACGCCGCTTTCAGTACTTGGCATATGTTGGGTATAAAAAGATATAATTTCAAACTGGAAATAGGTGCAGAGATCCAGAATTTGGCTCCAAAATATGGCTCAGGCCTCGAAATGGAGATATTTGGGATATTTCGAAAACAGCAGGGGAGTTTGTGCAAAATGTGACTAATTGCCGCTTTCAGGACTTGGCATATGTTGGGTATAAAAAGCCATAATTTAAAACTGCGAATAAGTGCAGAGAGCCAGAATTTGGCTTTAAAATAATGCTCAGGCCTCGAAATTGGGATATTTGGGATATTTAGAAAACTGCAGGGATGTTTGGAACAAATGTGACCAAACGCCGCTTTCTGTACTTGGTATATGTTGGGTATAAAAAGATATAATTTCAAACTGCGAATACGTGCTGAGAGCCAGAATTGAGCTCCAAAATATAGCTCAGGCCTCGAAATTGGGATATTTGCGTTATTTTGAAAACTGGAGGGGAGTTTGGGCAAAATGTGACTCACTGCAGCTTTCAGTACTTGGCATATATTGGGTATAAAAAAGTCGCAATTTCAAACTGCGAATTCGTGCAGAGATCCAGTATTTGGTTCCAAAATATTGCTCAGGCCTCGAAATTGAGATATTTGGGATATTTCGAAAACTGCAGGGGAGTTTGTGCAAAATGTGACTCACTGCTGCTTTCAGGACTTGGCATATGTTGGGCATAAAAAGTGCTAATTTCAAACTGCGAATACGCGCAGAGAGCCAGAATTTGGCTCCAAAATACGACTCAGGCCTCGAAATTGGGATATTTGGGATATTTTGAAAACTGCAGGGAGGTTTGGGACAAATGTGACAAAACGCCGCTTTCAGTACTTTTCATATGTTGGGTATAAAAAGTCGTAATTTCAAACTGCGAATACGTGCAGAGAGCCAGAATTTGGCTCAAAAATATGGCTCAGGCCTCGAAATTGGGATGTTTGGGATATTTTGAAAACTGCAGGGGAGTTTGTGCAAAATGTGACTCATTGCCGCTTTCAGTACTTGGCATATGTTGGGTATAATAAGTTGTAATTTCAAACTGCGAATACGGGCAGAGAGCCAGAATTTGGCTCCAAAATAATGCTCAGGCCTCGAAATTGGGATGTTTAGGATATTTTGAAAACTGCAGGGGAGTTTGTGCAAAATGTGACTCACTGCCGCTTTCAGTACTTGGCATATGTTGGGTATAAAAATCGTAATATCAGACTGCGAATACATGTAGAGAGCCAGAATTTGGCTCCAAAATATGGCTCAGGCCTCGAAACTGGGATGTTTGGGATATTTTGAAAACTAGAAGGAGGTTTGGGACAAATGTGACTAAACGCCGCTTTCAGCACTTAATTTGGCATATATTGGGTATAAAAAAGTCGCAATTTCAAACGGCGAATACGTGCAGAGAGCCAGAATTTATCTCCATAATACGGCTCAGGTCTCGAAATTGGGATATTTGGGATATTTTGAAAACTGCAGGGAGGTTTGGGACAAATGTGACCAAACGCCACTTTCATTACTTGGCATATGTTGGTATAAAAAAGTCGCAATTTCAAACTGCGAATACGTGCAAAGAGCCAGAATTTGGCTCCAAAATATGGCTCAGGCCTCGAAATTGGGATGTTTGGGTTATTTTGAAAACTGCAGGGGACTTTGGGACAAATATGACCAAACGCCGCTTTCATTACTTGGCATATGTTGGGTATAAAAAGTCTTAATTTCAAACTGCGAATACGTTAGAGAGCCTGAATTTGGCTCCAAAATATGGTTCAGGCCTCGAAATTGGGATATTTGGGATATTTTGAAAACTGGAGGGAGGTTTGGGATAAATGTGACCAAACGCCGTTTTCAGTACTTGGCATATATTGGGTATAAAAAAGTCGCAATTTCAAACTGCGAATACGTGCAGAGAGCCAGAATTTGGCTCCAAAATAATGCTCAGGCCACGAAATTGGGATGTTTGGGATATTTTGAGAACTGCAGGGGGGATTGTGCAAAATGTGACTCACTGCAGCTTTCAGTACTTGGCATATGTTGAGTATAAAAAGTCGTAATTTAAAACTGCGAATACGTGCAGAGAGCCAGAATTTGGCTCCAAAATAATGCTCAGGCCTCGAAATTGGGATGTTTAGGATATTTTGAAAACTGCAGGGAAGTTTGTGCAAAATGTGACTAACTGCCGCTTTCAGTACTTAGCATATGTTTAGTACAAAAATCGTTATATCAAACTGCTAATACATGTAGAGAGCCAGAATTTGGCTCCAAAATATGGCTCAGGCCTCGAAATTGGGTCTTTTGGGATATTTTGAAAACTGGAGGGATGTTTGGAACAAATGTGACCAAACGCCGCTTTCAGTACTTGGCATATGTTGGGTATAAAAAGATATAATTTCAAACTGGAAATAGGTGCAGAGATCCAGAATTTGGCTCCAAAATATGGCTCAGGCCTCGAAATGGAGATATTTGGGATATTTCGAAAACAGCAGGGGAGTTTGTGCAAAATGTGACTAATTGCCGCTTTCAGGACTTGGCATATGTTGGGTATAAAAAGCCATAATTTAAAACTGCGAATAAGTGCAGAGAGCCAGAATTTGGCTTTAAAATAATGCTCAGGCCTCGAAATTGGGTTATTTGGGATATTTAGAAAACTGCAGGGATGTTTGGAACAAATGTGACCAAACGCCGCTTTCTGTACTTGGTATATGTTGGGTATAAAAAGATATAATTTCAAACTGCGAATACGTGCTGAGAGCCAGAATTGAGCTCCAAAATATAGCTCAGGCCTCGAAATTGGGATATTTGCGTTATTTTGAAAACTGGAGGGGAGTTTGGGCAAAATGTGACTCACTGCAGCTTTCAGTACTTGGCATATATTGGGTATAAAAAAGTCGCAATTTCAAACTGCGAATTCGTGCAGAGATCCAGTATTTGGTTCCAAAATATTGCTCAGGCCTCGAAATTGAGATATTTGGGATATTTCGAAAACTGCAGGGGAGTTTGTGCAAAATGTGACTCACTGCTGCTTTCAGGACTTGGCATATGTTGGGCATAAAAAGTGGTAATTTCAAACTGCGAATACGCGCAGAGAGCCAGAATTTGGCTCCAAAATACGACTCAGGCCTCGAAATTGGGATATTTGGGATATTTTGAAAACTGCAGGGAGGTTTGGGACAAATGTGACAAAACGCCGCTTTCAGTACTTTTCATATGTTGGGTATAAAAAGTCGTAATTTCAAACTGCGAATACGTGCAGAGAGCCAGAATTTGGCTCAAAAATATGGCTCAGGCCTCGAAATTGGGATGTTTGGGATATTTTGAAAACTGCAGGGGAGTTTGTGCAAAATGTGACTCATTGCCGCTTTCAGTACTTGGCATATGTTGGGTATAATAAGTTGTAATTTCAAACTGCGAATACGTGCAGAGAGCCAGAATTTGGCTCCAAAATAATGCTCAGGCCTCGAAATTGGGATGTTTAGGATATTTTGAAAACTGCAGGGGAGTTTGTGCAAAATGTGACTCACTGCCGCTTTCAGTACTTGGCATATGTTGGGTATAAAAATCGTAATATCAGACTGCGAATACATGTAGAGAGCCAGAATTTGGCTCCAAAATATGGCTCAGGCCTCGAAACTGGGATGTTTGGGATATTTTGAAAACTAGAAGGAGGTTTGGGACAAATGTGACTAAACGCCGCTTTCAGCACTTAATTTGGCATATATTGGGTATAAAAAAGTCGCAATTTCAAACGGCGAATACGTGCAGAGAGCCAGAATTTATCTCCATAATACGGCTCAGGTCTCGAAATTGGGATATTTGGGATATTTTGAAAACTGCAGGGAGGTTTGGGACAAATGTGACCAAACGCCACTTTCATTACTTGGCATATGTTGGTATAAAAAAGTCGCAATTTCAAACTGCGAATACGTGCAAAGAGCCAGAATTTGGCTCCAAAATATGGCTCAGGCCTCGAAATTGGGATGTTTGGGTTATTTTGAAAACTGCAGGGGACTTTGGGACAAATATGACCAAACGCCGCTTTCATTACTTGGCATATGTTGGGTATAAAAAGTCTTAATTTCAAACTGCGAATACGTTAGAGAGCCTGAATTTGGCTCCAAAATATGGTTCAGGCCTCGAAATTGGGATATTTGGGATATTTTGAAAACTGCAGGGAGGTTTGGGACAAATGTGACCAAAGGCCGCTATCAGTACTTCACATATGTTGGGTATAAAAAGTCGTAATTTCAATCTGCGAATACGTGCAGAGAGTCAGAATTGGGCTCCAAAATATAGCGCAGGCCTCGAAATTGGGATATTTGCGTTATTTTGAAAACTGGAGGGGAGTTTGGGCAAAATGTGACTCTCTGCCGCTTTCAGGACTTGGCATATGTTGGGCATAAATAGTGGTAATTTCAAACTGCGAATACGCGCAGAGAGCCAGAATTTGGCTCCAAAATACGACTCAGGCCTCGAAATTGGGATGTTTGGGATATTTTGAAAACTGCAGGGGACTTTGGGACAAATATGACCAATTGGCGCTTTCAGTACTTGGCATATTTTGGGTATAAAAAGTCGTAATTTCAAACTGCGAATACGTGCAGAGAGCCTGAATTTGGCTCCAAAATATGGTTCAGGCCTCGAAATTGGGATATTTGGGATATTTTGAAAACTACAGGGAGGTTTGGTACAAATGTGACAAAACGCCGCTTTCAGTACTTGGCATATGTTGGGTATAAAAAGTCGGTATTTCAAACTGCGAATACGTGCAGAGAGCCTGAATTTGGCTCCAAAATATGGCTCAGGCCTCGAAATTGGGATGTTTGGGATATTTTGAAAACTGCAGGGGAGTTTGTGCAAAATGTGACTAATTGCCACTTTCAGGACTTGGCATATGTTGGGTATAAAAAGTCGTATTTTAAAACTGGGAATACATGCAGAGAGCCAGAATTTGGCTCCAAAATAATGCTCAGGCCTCGAAATTGGGATGTTTAGGATATTTTGAAAACTGCAGGGGAGTTTGTGCAAAATGTGACTCACTGCCGCTTTCAGTACTTGGCATATGTTGGGTATAAAAATCGTAATATCAAACTGCGAATACATGTAGAGAGCCAGAATTTGGCTCCAAAATATGGCTCAGGCCTCGAAATTGGGATGTTTAGGATATTTTGAAAACTGGAGGGAGGTTTGGGACAAATGTGACTAAACGGCGCTTTCAGCACTTAATTTGGCATGTATTGGGTATAAAAAATTCGCAATTTCAAACTGCGAATACGTGCAGAGAGCCAGAATTTAGCTCCATAATACGGCTCAGGTCTCGAAATTGGGATATTTGGGATATTTTGAAAACTGCAGGGGGGTTTGGGTCAAATGTGACCAAACGCCGCTTTCATTACTTGGCATACGTTGGTATAAAAAAGTCGCAATTTCAAACTGCGAATACGTGCAGAGAGCCTGAATTTGACTCCAAAATATGGTTCAGGCCTCGAAATTGGGATATTTGGGATATTTTGAAAACTGCAGGGAGGTTTGGGACAAATGTGACCAAACGCCGCTATCAGTACTTCACATATGTTGGGTATAAAAAGTCGTAATTTCAAACTGCGAATACGTGCAGAGAGCCAGAATTTGGCTCCAAAATAAGACTCAGGCCTCGAAATTGGGATGTTTAGGATATTTTGAAAACTGGAGGGAAGTTAGGTACAAATGTGACCAAACGCCGCTTTCAGTACTTATCATATGTTGGGTATAAAAAGTCATAATTTCAAACTGCGAATACGTGCAGAGAGCCAGAATATGGCTCCAAAATATGGATCAAGGCTCGAAATTGGGATATTTGGGATATTTTGAAAACTGCAGGGGAGTTTGTGCAAAATGTGACTCAATGCCGCTTTCAGGACTTGGCATATGTTGGGTATAAAAAAGTCGTAATATCAAACTGCGAATACGTGCAGAGAGCCAGAATTTGGCTCCAAAATATGGCTCAGGCCTCGAAATTGGGATGTTTGGGATATTTTGAAAACTACAGGGGAGTTTGTGCAAAATGTGACTCATTGCCGCTTTCAGTACTTGGCATATGTTGGGTATAAAAATTCGTAATTTCAAACTGCGAATACGTGCAGAGAGCCAGAATTTGGCTCCAAAATGTGACTCAGGCATCGAAATTGGGATGTTTCGGATATTTTCAAAACTGGAGGGAGGTTTGGGACAAATGTGACCAAACGCAGCTTTCAGCACTTGCCATATATTGGGTATAAAAAAGTTGCAATTTCAAACTGCGAATACGTGCAGAGAGCCAGAATTTAGCTCCATAATACGGCTCAGGTCTGGAAATCTGGATATTAGAGGTATTTAGAAAACTGCAGGGGAATTTGTGCAAAATGTGACTCACTGCCTCTTTCAGTACTTGGCATATGTTGGGTATAAAAATTCGTAATATCAAACTGCGAATCCGTGCAGAGAGCCAGAATTTGGCTCCAAAATATGGCTCAGGCCTTGAAATTGGGTCTTTTGGGATATTTTGAAAACTGCAGGGATGTTTGGAACAAATGTGACCAAACGTCGCTTTCAGTACTTGGCATATGTTGGGTATAAAAAGATATAATTTCAAACTGCGAATACGTGCAGAGAGCGAGAATTGGGCTCCAAAATATGGCTCAGGCCTCGAAATTGGGATATTTGCGTTATTTTGAAAACTGGAGGGGAGTTTGGTCAAAATGTGACTCACTGCCGCTTTCAGTACTTGGCATATATTGGGTATAAAAAAGTCGCAATTTCAAACTGCGAATTCGTGCAGAGATCCAGAATTTGGCTCCAAAATATGGCTCAGGCCTCGATATTGGGATATTTGGGATATTTTGAAAACTGCAGGGAGGTTTGGGACAAATGTGACCAAACGCCGTTTTCAGTACTTGGCATATATTGGGTATAAAAAAGTCGCAATTTCAAACTGCGAATACGTGCAGAGAGCCAGAATTTGGCTCCAAAATATGGCTCATGCCTCGAAATTGGGATATTTGGGATATTTTGAAAACTGCAGGGAGGTTTGGGACAAATGTGACCAAACGCCGTTTTCAGTACTTGGCATATATTGGGTATAAAAAAGTCGCAATTTCAAACTGCGAATACGTGCAGAGAGCCAGAATTTGGCTCCAAAATATGGCTCAGGCCTCGAAATTGGGATATTTGGGATATTTTGAAAACTGCAGGGAGGTTTGGGACAAATGTGACCAAACACCGTTTTCAGTACTTGGCATATATTGGGTATAAAAAAGTCGCAATTTCAGACTGCGAATACGTGCAGAGAGCCAGAATTTGGCTCCAAAATATGGCTCAGGTCTCGAAATTGGGATATTTGGGATATTTTGAAAACTGGAGGGAGGTTTGGGATAAATGTGACCAAACGCCGTTTTCAGTACTTGGCATATATTGGGTATAAAAAAGTCGCAATTTCAAACTGCGAATACGTGCAGAGAGCCAGAATTTGGCTCCAAAATAATGCTCAGGCCACGAAATTGGGATGTTTGGGATATTTTGAGAACTGCAGGGGGGATTGTGCAAAATGTGACTCACTGCAGCTTTCAGTACTTGGCATATGTTGAGTATAAAAAGTCGTAATTTAAAACTGCGAATACGTGCAGAGAGCCAGAATTTGCTCCAAAATAATGCTCAGGCCTCGAAATTGGGATGTTTAGGATATTTTGAAAACTGCAGGGAAGTTTGTGCAAAATGTGACTAACTGCCGCTTTCAGTACTTAGCATATGTTTAGTATAAAAATCGTTATATCAAACTGCTAATACATGTAGAGAGCCAGAATTTGGCTCCAAAATATGGCTCAGGCCTCGAAATTGGGTCTTTTGGGATATTTTGAAAACTGGAGGGATGTTTGGAACAAATGTGACCAAACGCCGCTTTCAGTACTTGGCATATGTTGGGTATAAAAAGAAATAATTTCAAACTGGAAATAGGTGCAGAGATCCAGAATTTGGCTCCAAAATATGGCTCAGGCCTCGAAATGGAGATATTTGGGATATTTCGAAAACAGCAGGGGAGTTTGTGCAAAATGTGACTAATTGCCGCTTTCAGGACTTGGCATATGTTGGGTATAAAAAGCCATAATTTAAAACTGCGAATAAGTGCAGAGAGCCAGAATTTGGCTTTAAAATAATGCTCAGGCCTCGAAATTGGGATATTTGGGATATTTAGAAAACTGCAGGGATGTTTGGAACAAATGTGACCAAACGCCGCTTTCTGTACTTGGTATATGTTGGGTATAAAAAGATATAATTTCAAACTGCGAATACGTGCTGAGAGCCAGAATTGAGCTCCAAAATATAGCTCAGGCCTCGAAATTGGGATATTTGCGTTATTTTGAAAACTGGAGGGGAGTTTGGGCAAAATGTGACTCACTGCAGCTTTCAGTACTTGGCATATATTGGGTATAAAAAAGTCGCAATTTCAAACTGCGAATTCGTGCAGAGATCCAGTATTTGGTTCCAAAATATTGCTCAGGCCTCGAAATTGAGATATTTGGGATATTTCGAAAACTGCAGGGGAGTTTGTGCAAAATGTGACTCACTGCTGCTTTCAGGACTTGGCATATGTTGGGCATAAAAAGTGCTAATTTCAAACTGCGAATACGCGCAGAGAGCCAGAATTTGGCTCCAAAATACGACTCAGGCCTCGAAATTGGGATATTTGGGATATTTTGAAAACTGCAGGGAGGTTTGGGACAAATGTGACAAAACGCCGCTTTCAGTACTTTTCATATGTTGGGTATAAAAAGTCGTAATTTCAAACTGCGAATACGTGCAGAGAGCCAGAATTTGGCTCAAAAATATGGCTCAGGCCTCGAAATTGGGATGTTTGGGATATTTTGAAAACTGCAGGGGAGTTTGTGCAAAATGTGACTCATTGCCGCTTTCAGTACTTGGCATATGTTGGGTATAATAAGTTGTAATTTCAAACTGCGAATACGGGCAGAGAGCCAGAATTTGGCTCCAAAATAATGCTCAGGCCTCGAAATTGGGATGTTTAGGATATTTTGAAAACTGCAGGGGAGTTTGTGCAAAATGTGACTCACTGCCGCTTTCAGTACTTGGCATATGTTGGGTATAAAAATCGTAATATCAGACTGCGAATACATGTAGAGAGCCAGAATTTGGCTCCAAAATATGGCTCAGGCCTCGAAACTGGGATGTTTGGGATATTTTGAAAACTAGAAGGAGGTTTGGGACAAATGTGACTAAACGCCGCTTTCAGCACTTAATTTGGCATATATTGGGTATAAAAAAGTCGCAATTTCAAACGGCGAATACGTGCAGAGAGCCAGAATTTATCTCCATAATACGGCTCAGGTCTCGAAATTGGGATATTTGGGATATTTTGAAAACTGCAGGGAGGTTTGGGACAAATGTGACCAAACGCCACTTTCATTACTTGGCATATGTTGGTATAAAAAAGTCGCAATTTCAAACTGCGAATACGTGCAAAGAGCCAGAATTTGGCTCCAAAATATGGCTCAGGCCTCGAAATTGGGATGTTTGGGTTATTTTGAAAACTGCAGGGGACTTTGGGACAAATATGACCAAACGCCGCTTTCATTACTTGGCATATGTTGGGTATAAAAAGTCTTAATTTCAAACTGCGAATACGTTAGAGAGCCTGAATTTGGCTCCAAAATATGGTTCAGGCCTCGAAATTGGGATATTTGGGATATTTTGAAAACTGGAGGGAGGTTTGGGATAAATGTGACCAAACGCCGTTTTCAGTACTTGGCATATATTGGGTATAAAAAAGTCGCAATTTCAAACTGCGAATACGTGCAGAGAGCCAGAATTTGGCTCCAAAATAATGCTCAGGCCACGAAATTGGGATGTTTGGGATATTTTGAGAACTGCAGGGGGGATTGTGCAAAATGTGACTCACTGCAGCTTTCAGTACTTGGCATATGTTGAGTATAAAAAGTCGTAATTTAAAACTGCGAATACGTGCAGAGAGCCAGAATTTGGCTCCAAAATAATGCTCAGGCCTCGAAATTGGGATGTTTAGGATATTTTGAAAACTGCAGGGAAGTTTGTGCAAAATGTGACTAACTGCCGCTTTCAGTACTTAGCATATGTTTAGTACAAAAATCGTTATATCAAACTGCTAATACATGTAGAGAGCCAGAATTTGGCTCCAAAATATGGCTCAGGCCTCGAAATTGGGTCTTTTGGGATATTTTGAAAACTGGAGGGATGTTTGGAACAAATGTGACCAAACGCCGCTTTCAGTACTTGGCATATGTTGGGTATAAAAAGATATAATTTCAAACTGGAAATAGGTGCAGAGATCCAGAATTTGGCTCCAAAATATGGCTCAGGCCTCGAAATGGAGATATTTGGGATATTTCGAAAACAGCAGGGGAGTTTGTGCAAAATGTGACTAATTGCCGCTTTCAGGACTTGGCATATGTTGGGTATAAAAAGCCATAATTTAAAACTGCGAATAAGTGCAGAGAGCCAGAATTTGGCTTTAAAATAATGCTCAGGCCTCGAAATTGGGTTATTTGGGATATTTAGAAAACTGCAGGGATGTTTGGAACAAATGTGACCAAACGCCGCTTTCTGTACTTGGTATATGTTGGGTATAAAAAGATATAATTTCAAACTGCGAATACGTGCTGAGAGCCAGAATTGAGCTCCAAAATATAGCTCAGGCCTCGAAATTGGGATATTTGCGTTATTTTGAAAACTGGAGGGGAGTTTGGGCAAAATGTGACTCACTGCAGCTTTCAGTACTTGGCATATATTGGGTATAAAAAAGTCGCAATTTCAAACTGCGAATTCGTGCAGAGATCCAGTATTTGGTTCCAAAATATTGCTCAGGCCTCGAAATTGAGATATTTGGGATATTTCGAAAACTGCAGGGGAGTTTGTGCAAAATGTGACTCACTGCTGCTTTCAGGACTTGGCATATGTTGGGCATAAAAAGTGGTAATTTCAAACTGCGAATACGCGCAGAGAGCCAGAATTTGGCTCCAAAATACGACTCAGGCCTCGAAATTGGGATATTTGGGATATTTTGAAAACTGCAGGGAGGTTTGGGACAAATGTGACAAAACGCCGCTTTCAGTACTTTTCATATGTTGGGTATAAAAAGTCGTAATTTCAAACTGCGAATACGTGCAGAGAGCCAGAATTTGGCTCAAAAATATGGCTCAGGCCTCGAAATTGGGATGTTTGGGATATTTTGAAAACTGCAGGGGAGTTTGTGCAAAATGTGACTCATTGCCGCTTTCAGTACTTGGCATATGTTGGGTATAATAAGTTGTAATTTCAAACTGCGAATACGTGCAGAGAGCCAGAATTTGGCTCCAAAATAATGCTCAGGCCTCGAAATTGGGATGTTTAGGATATTTTGAAAACTGCAGGGGAGTTTGTGCAAAATGTGACTCACTGCCGCTTTCAGTACTTGGCATATGTTGGGTATAAAAATCGTAATATCAGACTGCGAATACATGTAGAGAGCCAGAATTTGGCTCCAAAATATGGCTCAGGCCTCGAAACTGGGATGTTTGGGATATTTTGAAAACTAGAAGGAGGTTTGGGACAAATGTGACTAAACGCCGCTTTCAGCACTTAATTTGGCATATATTGGGTATAAAAAAGTCGCAATTTCAAACGGCGAATACGTGCAGAGAGCCAGAATTTATCTCCATAATACGGCTCAGGTCTCGAAATTGGGATATTTGGGATATTTTGAAAACTGCAGGGAGGTTTGGGACAAATGTGACCAAACGCCACTTTCATTACTTGGCATATGTTGGTATAAAAAAGTCGCAATTTCAAACTGCGAATACGTGCAAAGAGCCAGAATTTGGCTCCAAAATATGGCTCAGGCCTCGAAATTGGGATGTTTGGGTTATTTTGAAAACTGCAGGGTACTTTGGGCCAAATATGACCAAACGCCGCTTTCATTACTTGGCATATGTTGGGTATAAAAAGTCTTAATTTCAAACTGCGAATACGTTAGAGAGCCTGAATTTGGCTCCAAAATATGGTTCAGGCCTCGAAATTGGGATATTTGGGATATTTTGAAAACTGCAGGGAGGTTTGGGACAAATGTGACCAAAGGCCGCTATCAGTACTTCACATATGTTGGGTATAAAAAGTCGTAATTTCAATCTGCGAATACGTGCAGAGAGTCAGAATTGGGCTCCAAAATATAGCGCAGGCCTCGAAATTGGGATATTTGCGTTATTTTGAAAACTGGAGGGGAGTTTGGGCAAAATGTGACTCTCTGCCGCTTTCAGGACTTGGCATATGTTGGGCATAAATAGTGGTAATTTCAAACTGCGAATACGCGCAGAGAGCCAGAATTTGGCTCCAAAATACGACTCAGGCCTCGAAATTGGGATGTTTGGGATATTTTGAAAACTGCAGGGGACTTTGGGACAAATATGACCAATTGGCGCTTTCAGTACTTGGCATATTTTGGGTATAAAAAGTCGTAATTTCAAACTGCGAATACGTGCAGAGAGCCTGAATTTGGCTCCAAAATATGGTTCAGGCCTCGAAATTGGGATATTTGGGATATTTTGAAAACTACAGGGAGGTTTGGTACAAATGTGACAAAACGCCGCTTTCAGTACTTGGCATATGTTGGGTATAAAAAGTCGGTATTTCAAACTGCGAATACGTGCAGAGAGCCTGAATTTGGCTCCAAAATATGGCTCAGGCCTCGAAATTGGGATGTTTGGGATATTTTGAAAACTGCAGGGGAGTTTGTGCAAAATGTGACTAATTGCCACTTTCAGGACTTGGCATATGTTGGGTATAAAAAGTCGTATTTTAAAACTGGGAATACATGCAGAGAGCCAGAATTTGGCTCCAAAATAATGCTCAGGCCTCGAAATTGGGATGTTTAGGATATTTTGAAAACTGCAGGGGAGTTTGTGCAAAATGTGACTCACTGCCGCTTTCAGTACTTGGCATATGTTGGGTATAAAAATCGTAATATCAAACTGCGAATACATGTAGAGAGCCAGAATTTGGCTCCAAAATATGGCTCAGGCCTCGAAATTGGGATGTTTAGGATATTTTGAAAACTGGAGGGAGGTTTGGGACAAATGTGACTAAACGGCGCTTTCAGCACTTAATTTGGCATGTATTGGGTATAAAAAAATCGCAATTTCAAACTGCGAATACGTGCAGAGAGCCAGAATTTAGCTCCATAATACGGCTCAGGTCTCGAAATTGGGATATTTGGGATATTTTGAAAACTGCAGGGGGGTTTGGGTCAAATGTGACCAAACGCCGCTTTCATTACTTGGCATACGTTGGTATAAAAAAGTCGCAATTTCAAACTGCGAATACGTGCAGAGAGCCTGAATTTGACTCCAAAATATGGTTCAGGCCTCGAAATTGGGATATTTGGGATATTTTGAAAACTGCAGGGAGGTTTGGGACAAATGTGACCAAACGCCGCTATCAGTACTTCACATATGTTGGGTATAAAAAGTCGTAATTTCAAACTGCGAATACGTGCAGAGAGCCAGAATTTGGCTCCAAAATAAGACTCAGGCCTCGAAATTGGGATGTTTAGGATATTTTGAAAACTGGAGGGAAGTTAGGTACAAATGTGACCAAACGCCGCTTTCAGTACTTATCATATGTTGGGTATAAAAAGTCATAATTTCAAACTGCGAATACGTGCAGAGAGCCAGAATATGGCTCCAAAATATGGATCAAGGCTCGAAATTGGGATATTTGGGATATTTTGAAAACTGCAGGGGAGTTTGTGCAAAATGTGACTCAATGCCGCTTTCAGGACTTGGCATATGTTGGGTATAAAAAAGTCGTAATATCAAACTGCGAATACGTGCAGAGAGCCAGAATTTGGCTCCAAAATATGGCTCAGGCCTCGAAATTGGGATGTTTGGGATATTTTGAAAACTACAGGGGAGTTTGTGCAAAATGTGACTCATTGCCGCTTTCAGTACTTGGCATATGTTGGGTATAAAAATTCGTAATTTCAAACTGCGAATACGTGCAGAGAGCCAGAATTTGGCTCCAAAATGTGACTCAGGCATCGAAATTGGGATGTTTCGGATATTTTCAAAACTGGAGGGAGGTTTGGGACAAATGTGACCAAACGCAGCTTTCAGCACTTGCCATATATTGGGTATAAAAAAGTTGCAATTTCAAACTGCGAATACGTGCAGAGAGCCAGAATTTAGCTCCATAATACGGCTCAGGTCTGGAAATCTGGATATTAGAGGTATTTAGAAAACTGCAGGGGAATTTGTGCAAAATGTGACTCACTGCCTCTTTCAGTACTTGGCATATGTTGGGTATAAAAATTCGTAATATCAAACTGCGAATCCGTGCAGAGAGCCAGAATTTGGCTCCAAAATATGGCTCAGGCCTTGAAATTGGGTCTTTTGGGATATTTTGAAAACTGCAGGGATGTTTGGAACAAATGTGACCAAACGTCGCTTTCAGTACTTGGCATATGTTGGGTATAAAAAGATATAATTTCAAACTGCGAATACGTGCAGAGAGCGAGAATTGGGCTCCAAAATATGGCTCAGGCCTCGAAATTGGGATATTTGCGTTATTTTGAAAACTGGAGGGGAGTTTGGTCAAAATGTGACTCACTGCCGCTTTCAGTACTTGGCATATATTGGGTATAAAAAAGTCGCAATTTCAAACTGCGAATTCGTGCAGAGATCCAGAATTTGGCTCCAAAATATTGCTCAGGCCTCGAAATTGAGATATTTGGGATATTTCGAAAACTGCGGGGGAGTTTGTGCACAATGTGACTCACTGCCGCTTTCAGGACTTGGCATATGTTGGGTATAAAAAGTCGTAATATCAAACTGCGAATACGTGCATAGAGCCAGAATTTGGCTCCAAATTAAGGCTCAGGCCTCGAAATTGGGATGTTTGGGATATTTTGAAAACTGCAGGGAGGTTTGGGACAAATGTGACCAAACGCCGCTTTCAGTACTTGGCATATGTTGGTATAAAAAAGTCGCAATTTCAAACTGCGAATACGTGCAAAGAGCCAGAATTTGGCTCCATAATATGGCTCAGGCCTCGAAATTGGGATATTTGGGATATTTTTACACTGCAGGGGGAGTTTGTGCAAAATGTGACTAATTGCCGCTTTCAGAACTTGGCATATGTTGGGTATAAAAAGCCGTAATTTAAAACTGCGAATACGTGCAGAGAGCCAGAATTTGGCTCCAAAATAATGCTCAGGCCCCGAAATTGGGATGTTTGGGATATTTTGAAAACTTGAGGGAGGTTTGGGACAAATGTGACCAAACGCCGCTTTCAGCACTTGGCATATATTGGGTATAAAAAAGTCGCAATTTCAAACTGCGAATACGTGCAGAGAGCCAGAATTCAGCTCCATAATATGGCTCAGGTCTCGAAATTGGGATATTTGGGATATTTTGAAAACTGCAGGGGAGTTTTTGCAAAATGTGACTCTCTGCCACTTTCAGGACTTGGCATATGTTGGGTATAAAAAGTGATAATTTCAAACTGCGAATATGCGCAGAGAGCCAGAATTTGTCTCCAAAATATGACTCAGGCCTCGAAATTGGGAAGTTTGGGATGTTTTGGAAACTGCAGGGGAGTTTGTGCAAAATGTGACTCATTGCCGCTTTCAGTACTTGGCATATGTTGGGTATAATAAGTTGTAATTTTAAACTGCGAATACGTGCAGAGAGCCAGAATTTGGCTCCAAAATATGGCTCAGGCCTCGATATTGGGATATTTGGGATATTTTGAAAACTGCAAGGGGGATTGGGACAAATGTGACCAAACGCCGCTTTCGGTACTTGGCATATGTTTGGTAAAAAAAGTGGTAATTTCAAACTGCGAATAAGCGCAGAGAGCCAGAATTTGGCTCCAAAATATGACTCAGGCCTCGAAATTGGGAAGTTTGGGATATTTTGAAAACTGCAGGGGAGTTTGGGACAAATATGACCAAATGCCGCTTTCAGTACTTGACATATGTTGGGTATAAAAAAGTCGCAATTTCAAACTGCGAATACGTGCAGAGAGCCAGAATTTGGCTGCAAAATATGGCTCAGGCCTCGAAATTGGGATGTTTGGGATATTTTGAAAAATGCAGGGGACTTTGGGACAAATATGACCAAACGCCGCTTTCGGTATTTGATATATGTTGGGTATAAAAAGTCGTAATTTCAAACTGCGAATACGTGCAGAGAGCCTGAATTTGGCTCCAAAGTATGGCTCAGGCCTCGAAATTGGGATATTTGGGATATTTTGAAAACTGCAAGGAGGTTTGGGACAAATGTGACCAAACGCCGCTTTCAGTACTTGGCATATGTTGGGTATAAAAATTCGTAATTTCAAACTGCGAATACGTGCAGAGTGCCAGATTTTGGCTCCAAAATATGGTTCAGGCCTCGAAATTGGTTTGTTTGGGATATTTTGAAAACTGGAGGGAGGTTTGGGACAAATGTGACCAAATGCCGCTTTCAGTACTTGGCATATGTTGGGTATAAAAAGTCGTAATTTCAAACTGCGAATACGTGCAGAGAGCCAGAATTTGGCTCCAAAATATGGCTCAGTCCTCGAAATTGGGTCTTTTGGGATATTTTGAAAACTGCAGGGATGTTTGGAACAAATGTGACCAAACGCCGCTTTCAGTACATGGCATATGTTGGGTATAAAAAGATATAATTTCAAACTGCGACTACGTGCAGAGATCCAGAATTTGGCTCCAAAATATGGCTCAGGCTTCGAAATTGAGATATTTGTGATATTTCGAAAACTGCATGGGAATTTGTGCAAAATGTGACTCACTGCCGCTTTCAGGACTTGGCATATGTTGGGTAAAAAAAGTCGTAATATCAAACTGCGAATACGTGCATAGAGCCAGAATTTGGCTCCAAATTATGGCTCAGGCCTCGAAATTGGGATGTTTGGGATATTTTGAAAACTGCAGGGAGGTTTGGGACAAATGTGACCAAACGGCGCTATCAGTACTTGGAATATGTTGGTATAAAAAAGTCGCCATTTCCAACTGCGAATACGTGCAAAGAGCCAGAATTTGGCTCCATAATATGGCTCAGGCCTCGAAATTGGGATATTTGGGATATTTTTAAACTGCAGGGGAGTTTGTGCAAAATGTAACTAATTGCCGCTTTCAGGACTTGCCATATGTTGGGTATAAAAAGTCGTAATTTAAAACTGCGAATACGCGCAGAGAGCCAAAATTTGGCTCCAAAATATGACTAAGGCCTCGAAATTGCGAAGTTTGGGATATTTTGAAAACTGCAGGGGAGTTTAAGACAAATATGACCAAACGCCGCTTTCAGTACTTGGCATTTGTTGGGTATAAAAAAGTCGCAAATTCAAACTGCGAATACGTGTAGAGAGCCAGAATTTGGCTCCAAAATATGGCTCAGGCCTCGAAATTGGGATGTTTAGGATATTTTGAAAACTGCAGGGGACTTTGGTATAAATATGACCAAACGCTGCTTTCGGTACTTAACATATGTTGGGTATAAAAAGTCGTAATTTCAAACTGCGAATACGTGCAGAGAGCCTGAATTTGGCTCCAAAATATGGCTCAGGCCTCGAATTGGGATATTTGCGTTATTTTGAAAACTGGAGGGGAGTTTGGGCAAAATGTGACTCACTGCCGCTTTCAGTACTTGGCATATGTTGGGTATAAAAAAGTAGCAATTTCAAACTGCGAATACGTGAAGAGATCCAGAATTTGGCTCCAAAATATGGCTCATGCCTCGAAATTGGGATGTTTGGGATATTTTGAAAACTGCAGGGGAGTTTGTTCAAAATGTGACTCACTGCTGCGTCCAGTACTTGGCATATGTTGGGTATAAAAAAGTCGCAATTTCAAACTGCGAATACGTGCAGAGAGCCAGAATTTGGCTCCAAAATATGGCTCAGGCCTCGAAATTGGGATGTTTGGGATATTTTGACAACTGCAGGGGACTTTGTTACAAATATGACCAAATGCCGTTTTCGGTACTTGACATATGTTGGGTATAAAAAGTCGTAATTTCAAACTGCGAATACTTGCAGAGAGCCAGAATTTGGCTCCAAAATATGACTCAGGCCTCGAAATTGGGATGTTTTGGATATTTTGAAAACTGGAGGGAGGTTAGGGAAAAATGTGACCAAACGCCGCTTTCAGGACTTGGCATATGTTGTGTATAAAAAAGTCGCAATTTCAAATTGCGAATACATGTAGAGAGCCAGAATTTGGCTCCAAAATATGGCTCAGGCCTCGAAATTGGGATGTTTGGGATATTTTGAAAACTGCAGGGGACTTTGGGACATATATGACCAAACGCTGCTTTCGGTACTTGACATATGTTGGGTATAAAAAGTCGTAATTTCAAACTGCGAATACGTGCAGAGAGCCTGAATTTGGCTCCAAAATATGGCTCAGGCCTCGAAATTGGGATATATGGAATATTTTGAAAACTGCAAGGAGGTTTGGGACAAATGTGACCAAACGCCGCTTTCAGTACTTCGCATATGTTGGGTATAAAAATTCGAAATTTCAAACTGCGAATACGTGCAGAGAGCCAGAATTTGGCTCCAAAATATGGCTCAGGCCTCTAAATTGGGATGTTTGGGATATTTTGACAACTGCAGGGGACTTTGGGACAAATATGACCAAACGCCGCTTTCGGTACTTGACATATGTTGGGTATAAAAAAGTCGCAATTTCAAACTGCGAATACGTGCAGAGAGCCAGAATTTGTCTCCAAAATATGCCTCAGGCCTCCAAATTGGGATGTTTGGGATATTTTGACAACTGCAGGGGACTTTGGGACAAATATGACCAAACGCCACTTTCGGTACTTGACATATGTTGGGTATAAAAAGTCGTAGTTTCAAACTGCGAATACGTGCAGAGAGCCAGAATTTGGCTCCAAAATATGGCTCAGGCCTCGAAATTGGTTTGTTTGGGATATTTTGAAAACCGGAGGGAGGTTTTGGACAAATGTGACTAAACGCCGCTTTCAGTACTTCGCATATGTTGGGTATAAAAAAGTCGTAATTTCAAACTGCGAATACGTGCAGAGAGCCAGAATTTGGCTCAAAAATATAGCTCAGGCCTCGAAATTGGGATGTTTGGGATATTTTGAAAACTGCAAAGGAGTTTGTTCAAAATGTGACTCACTGCTGCGTCCAGTACTTGGCATATGTTGGGTTTAAAAAGTCGTAATATCAAACTGCGAATACGTGCAGAGAGCCAGAATTTGGCTCCAAAATATGGCTCAGGCGTCGAAATTGGGATGTTTGGGATATTTTGAAAACTACAGGGGAGTTTGTGCAAAATGTGTCTCACTGCCGCTTTCAGTACTTAGCATATGTTGGGTATAAAAAGTCGTAATATCAAACTGCGAATACGTGTAGAGAGCCTGAATTTGGCTCCAAAATATGGCTAAGGCCTCGTAATTAGGATATTTGGGTTATTTTGAAAACTGCAGGGAGGTTTGAGACAAATGTGACCAAATGTCGCTTTCAGTACTTGGCATGTGTTGGGTATAAAAAAGTCGCAATTTCAAACTGCGAATACGTGTAGAGAGCCAGAATTTGGCTCCAAAATATGGCTCAGGCCTCGAAATTGGGATGTTTGGAATATTTTGAAAAATGCAGGGGACTTTGGGACAAATATGACCAAACGCTGCTTTCGGTACTTGACATATGTTGGGTATAAAAAGTCGTAATTTCAAACTGCGAATACGTGCAGAGAGCCAGAATTTGGCTCCAAAATATGGCTCAGGCCTCGAAATTGGGATATTTGGGATATTTTGAAAACTGCAAGGAGGTTTGGGACAAATGTGACCAAACGCCGCTTACAGTACTTCGCATATGTTGGGTATAAAAATTCGAAATTTCAAACTGCGAATACGTGCAGAGAGCCAGAATTTGGCTCCAAAATATGGCTCAGGCCTCGAAATTGGGTTGTTTGGGATATTTTGAAAACTGGAGGGAGGTTTGGGACAAATGTGACCAAACGCCGCTTTCAGTACTAGGCATATGTTGGGTATAAAAAGTCGTAATTTCAAACTGCGAATACGTGCAGAGAGCCAGAATTTGGCTCCAAAATATGGCTCCTGGCTCGAAATTGGGATATTTGGGATATTTCGAAAATTGCAGGGGAGTTTGTGCTAAATGTGACTCACTGCCGTTTTCAGGACTTGGCATATGTTGGGTATAAAAAGTCGTAATATCAAACTGCCATTACGTGCAGAGAGCCAGAATTTGGCTCCAAAATATGGCTCAGGCCTCGATAATGGGATGTTTGGGATATTTTGAAAACTGAAGGGGAGTTTGTGCATAATGTGACTCACTGCCGCTTTCAGTACTTGACATATGTTGGGTATAAAAAAGTCGCACTTTCAAACTGCGAATACGTGCAGAGAGCCAGAATTTGGCTCCAAAATATGGCTCAGGCCTCGAAATTGGGATATTTGGGATATTTTGAAAACTGCAAGGAGGTTTGGGACAAATGTGACCAAACGCCGCTTTCAGTACTTCGCATATGTTAGGTATAAAAATTCGTAATTTCAAACTGCGAATACGTGCAGAGTGCCAGAATTTGGCTCCAAAATATGGCTCAGGCCTCGAAATTGGTTTGTTTGGGATATTTTGAAAGCTGGAGGGAGGTTTGGGACAAATGTGACCAAATGCCGCTTTCAGTACTTGGCATATGTTGGGTATAAAAAGTCGTAATTTCAAACTGCGAATACGTGCAGAGAGCCAGAATTTGGCTCCAAAATATGGCTCAGGCCTCGAAATTGGGATGTTTGGAATATTTTGAAAACTGCAGGGGACTTTGGGACAAATATGACCAAACGCTGCTTTCGGTACTTGACATATGTTGGGTATAAAAAGTCGTAATTTCAAACTGCGAATACGTGCAGAGAGCCTGAATTTGGCTCCAAAATATGGCTCAGGCCTCGAAATTGGGGTATATGGAATATTTTGAAAACTGCAAGGAGGTTTGGGACAAATGTGACCAAACGCCGCTTACAGTACTTCGCATATGTTGGGTATAAAAATTCGAAATTTCAAACTGCGAATACGTGCAGAGAGCCAGAATTTGGCTCCAAAATATGGCTCAGGCCTCGAAATTGGGTTGTTTGGGATATTTTGAAAACTGGAGGGAGGTTTGGGACAAATGTGACCAAACGCCGCTTTCAGTACTTGGCATATGTTGGGTATAAAAAGTCGTAATTTCAAACTGCGAATACGTGCAGAGAGCCAGAATTTGGCTCCAAAATATGGCTCCTGGCTCGAAATTGGGATATTTGGGATATTTCGAAAATTGCAGGGGAGTTTGTGCAAAATGTGACTCACTGCCGTTTTCAGGACTTGGCATATGTTGGGTATAAAAAGTCGTAATATCAAACTGCCATTACGTGCAGAGAGCCAGAATTTGGCTCCAAAATATGGCTCAGGCCTCGATAATGGGATGTTTGGGATATTTTGAAAACTGAAGGGGAGTTTGTGCATAATGTGACTCACTGCCGCTTTCAGTACTTGACATATGTTGGGTATAAAAAAGTCGCAATTTCAAATTGCGAATACGTGCAGAGAGCCAGAATTTGGCTCCAAAATATGGCTCAGGCCTCGAAATTGGGATATTTGGGATATTTTGAAAACTGCAAGGAGGTTTGGGACAAATGTGACCAAATGCCGCTTTCAGTACTTGGCATATGTTGGGTATAAAAAGTCGTAATTTCAAACTGCAAATACTTGCAGAGAGCCAGAATTTGGCTCCAAAATATGACTCAGGCCTCGAAATTGGGATATTTGCGTTATTTTGAAAACTGGAGGGGAGTTTGGGCAAAATGTGACTCACTGCCGCTTTCAGTACTTGGCATATGTTGGGTATAAAAAATTAGCAATTTCAAACTGCGAATACGTGCAGAGAGCCTGAATTTGGCTCCAAAATATGGCTCAGGCCTCGAAATTGGGATATTTGGGATATTTTGAAAACTGCAAGGAGGTTTGGGACAAATGTGACGAAACGCCGCTTTCAGTACTTCACATATGTTGGGTATAAAAATTCGTAATTTCAATCTGCGAATACGTGCATAGTGCCAGAATTTGGCTCCAAAATATGGCTCAGGCCTCGAAATTGGTTTGTTTGGGATATTTTGAAAATTGGAGGGAGGTTTGGGACAAATGTGACCAAACGCCGCTTTCAGTACATGGCATATGTTGGGTATAAAAAGATATAATTTCAAACTGCGAATACGTGCAGAGATCCAGAATTTGGCTCCAAAATATGGCTCAGGCCTCGAAATTGGGATGTTTGGGATATTTTGACAACTGCAGGGGACTTTGTGGCAAATATGACCAAACACCGCTTTCGGTACTTGACATATGTTGGGTATAAAAAGTCGTAATTTCAAACTGCGAATACTTGCAGAGAGCCAGAATTTGGCTCCAAATTATGACTCAGGCCTCGAAATTGGGATGTTTGGGATATTTTGAAAACTGCAGGGATGTTTGGAACAAATGTGACCAAACGCCGCTTTCAGTACATGGCATATGTTGGGTATAAAAAGATATAATTTCAAACTGCGAATACGTGCAGAGATCCAGAATTTGGCTCCAAAATATGGCTCAGGCCTCGAAATTGAGATATTTGTGATATTTCGAAAACTGCATGGGAGTTTGTGCAAAATGTGACTCTCTGCCGCTTTCAGGACTTGGCATATGTTGGGGTAAAAAAAGTCGTAATATCAAACTGCGAATACGTGCAGAGAGGCAGAATTTGGCTCCAAAATAATGCTCAGGCCCCGAAATTGGGATGTTTGGGACATTTTGAAAACTTGAGGGAGGTTTGGGACAAATGTGACCAAACGCCGCTTTCAGCACTTGGCATATATTGGGTATAAAAAAGTCGCAATTTCAAACTGCGAATACGTGCAGAGAGCCAGAATTTTGCTCCATAATATGGATCGGGTCTCGAAATTTGGATATTTGGGATATTTTGAAAACTGCAGGGGAGTTTGTGCAAAATGTGACTCTCTGCCACTTTCAGGACTTGGCATATGTTTGGTAAAAAAAGTGGCAATTTCAAACTGCGAATACGCGCAAAGAGCCAGAATTTGGCTCCAAAATATGACTCAGGCCTCAAAATTGGGAAGTTTGGGATATTTTGAAAACTGCAAGGGAGTTTGGGACAAATATGACCAAATGCCGCTTTCAGTACTTGACATATGTTGGGTATAAAAAAGTCGCAATTTCATACTGCGAATACGTGCAGAGAGCCTGAATTTGGCTCCAAAATATGGCTCAGGCCTCGAAATTGGGATGTTTGGGATATTTTGAAAACTGCAGGGGACTTTGGGACATATATGACCAAACGCTGCTTTCGGTACTTGACATATGTTGGGTATAAAAAGTCGTAATTTCAAACTGCGAATACGTGCAGAGAGCCTGAATTTGGCTCCAAAATATGGCTCAGGCCTCGAAATTGGGATATATGGAATATTTTGAAAACTGCAAGGAGGTTTGGGACAAATGTGACCAAACGCCGCTTTCAGTACTTCGCATATGTTGGGTATAAAAATTCGAAATTTCAAACTGCGAATACGTGCAGAGAGCCAGAATTTGGCTCCAAAATATGGCTCAGGCCTCTAAATTGGGATGTTTGGGATATTTTGACAACTGCAGGGGACTTTGGGACAAATATGACCAAACGCCGCTTTCGGTACTTGACATATGTTGGGTATAAAAAAGTCGCAATTTCAAACTGCGAATACGTGCAGAGAGCCAGAATTTGTCTCCAAAATATGCCTCAGGCCTCCAAATTGGGATGTTTGGGATATTTTGACAACTGCAGGGGACTTTGGGACAAATATGACCAAACGCCACTTTCGGTACTTGACATATGTTGGGTATAAAAAGTCGTAATTTCAAACTGCGAATACGTGCAGAGAGCCAGAATTTGGCTCCAAAATATGGCTCAGGCCTCGAAATTGGTTTGTTTGGGATATTTTGAAAACCGGAGGGAGGTTTTGGACAAATGTGACTAAACGCCGCTTTCAGTACTTCGCATATGTTGGGTATAAAAAAGTCGTAATTTCAAACTGCGAATACGTGCAGAGAGCCAGAATTTGGCTCAAAAATATAGCTCAGGCCTCGAAATTGGGATGTTTGGGATATTTTGAAAACTGCAAAGGAGTTTGTTCAAAATGTGACTCACTGCTGCGTCCAGTACTTGGCATATGTTGGGTTTAAAAAGTCGTAATATCAAACTGCGAATACGTGCAGAGAGCCAGAATTTGGCTCCAAAATATGGCTCAGGCGTCGAAATTGGGATGTTTGGGATATTTTGAAAACTACAGGGGAGTTTGTGCAAAATGTGTCTCACTGCCGGGAGATAGGGAGAAATAGGGAGCCGGTCGGCCGAGCGGACAGCACGCTGGACTTGTGATCCTGTGGTCCCGGGTTCGATCCCGGGCGCCGGCGAGAAACAATGGGCAAAGTTTCTTTCACCCTATGCTCCTGTTACCTAGCAGTAAAATAGGTACCTGGGTGTTAGTCAGCTGTCACGGGCTGCTTCCTGGGGGTGGAGGCCTGGTCGAGGACCGGGCCGCGGGGACACTAAAGCCCCGAAAGCATCTCAAGATAACCTCAAGATAACCTGCCGCTTTCAGTACTTAGCATATGTTGGGTATAAAAAGTCGTAATATCAAACTGCGAATACGTGTAGAGAGCCTGAATTTGGCTCCAAAATATGGCTAAGGCCTCGTAATTAGGATATTTGGGTTATTTTGAAAACTGCAGGGAGGTTTGAGACAAATGTGACCAAATGTCGCTTTCAGTACTTGGCATGTGTTGGGTATAAAAAAGTCGCAATTTCAAACTGCGAATACGTGTAGAGAGCCAGAATTTGGCTCCAAAATATGGCTCAGGCCTCGAAATTGGGATGTTTGGAATATTTTGAAAAATGCAGGGGACTTTGGGACAAATATGACCAAACGCTGCTTTCGGTACTTGACATATGTTGGGTATAAAAAGTCGTAATTTCAAACTGCGAATACGTGCAGAGAGCCAGAATTTGGCTCCAAAATATGGCTCAGGCCTCGAAATTGGGATATTTGGGATATTTTGAAAACTGCAAGGAGGTTTGGGACAAATGTGACCAAACGCCGCTTACAGTACTTCGCATATGTTGGGTATAAAAATTCGAAATTTCAAACTGCGAATACGTGCAGAGAGCCAGAATTTGGCTCCAAAATATGGCTCAGGCCTCGAAATTGGGTTGTATGGGATATTTTGAAAACTGGAGGGAGGTTTGGGACAAATGTGACCAAACGCCGCTTTCAGTACTAGGCATATGTTGGGTATAAAAAGTCGTAATTTCAAACTGCGAATACGTGCAGAGAGCCAGAATTTGGCTCCAAAATATGGCTCCTGGCTCGAAATTGGGATATTTGGGATATTTCGAAAATTGCAGGGGAGTTTGTGCAAAATGTGACTCACTGCCGTTTTCAGGACTTGGCATATGTTGGGTATAAAAAGTCGTAATATCAAACTGCCATTACGTGCAGAGAGCCAGAATTTGGCTCCAAAATATGGCTCAGGCCTCGATAATGGGATGTTTGGGATATTTTGAAAACTGAAGGGGAGTTTGTGCATAATGTGACTCACTGCCGCTTTCAGTACTTGACATATGTTGGGTATAAAAAAGTCGCAATTTCAAACTGCGAATACGTGCAGAGAGCCAGAATTTGGCTCCAAAATATGGCTCAGGCCTCGAAATTGGGATATTTGGGATATTTTGAAAACTGCAAGGAGGTTTGGGACAAATGTGACCAAACGCCGCTTTCAGTACTTCGCATATGTTAGGTATAAAAATTCGTAATTTCAAACTGCGAATACGTGCAGAGTGCCAGAATTTGGCTCCAAAATATGGCTCAGGCCTCGAAATTGGTTTGTTTGGGATATTTTGAAAGCTGGAGGGAGGTTTGGGACAAATGTGACCAAATGCCGCTTTCAGTACTTGGCATATGTTGGGTATAAAAATTCGTAATTTCAAACTGCAAATACTTGCAGAGAGCCAGAATTTGGCTCCAAAATATGACTCAGGCCTCGAAATTGGGATATTTGCGTTATTTTGAAAACTGGAGGGGAGTTTGGGCAAAATGTGACTCACTGCCGCTTTCAGTACTTGGCATATGTTGGGTATAAAAAATTAGCAATTTCAAACTGCAAATACGTGCAGAGAGCCTGAATTTGGCTCCAAAATATGGCTCAGGCCTCGAAATTGGGATATTTGGGATATTTTGAAAACTGCAAGGAGGTTTGGGACAAATGTGACGAAACGCCGCTTTCAGTACTTCACATATGTTGGGTATAAAAATTCGTAATTTCAATCTGCGAATACGTGCATAGTGCCAGAATTTGGCTCCAAAATATGGCTCAGGCCTCGAAATTGGTTTGTTTGGGATATTTTGAAAACTGGAGGGAGGTTTGGGACAAATGTGACCAAACGCCGCTTTCAGTACATGGCATATGTTGGGTATAAAAAGATATAATTTCAAACTGCGAATACGTGCAGAGATCCAGAATTTGGCTCCAAAATATGGCTCAGGCCTCGAAATTGGGATGTTTGGGATATTTTGACAACTGCAGGGGACTTTGTGGCAAATATGACCAAACACCGCTTTCGGTACTTGACATATGTTGGGTATAAAAAGTCGTAATTTCAAACTGCGAATACTTGCAGAGAGCCAGAATTTGGCTCCAAATTATGACTCAGGCCTCGAAATTGGGATGTTTGGGATATTTTGAAAACTGCAGGGATGTTTGGAACAAATGTGACCAAACGCCGCTTTCAGTACATGGCATATGTTGGGTATAAAAAGATATAATTTCAAACTGCGAATACGTGCAGAGATCCAGAATTTGGCTCCAAAATATGGCTCAGGCCTCGAAATTGAGATATTTGTGATATTTCGAAAACTGCATGGGAGTTTGTGCAAAATGTGACTCTCTGCCGCTTTCAGGACTTGGCATATGTTGGGGTAAAAAAAGTCGTAATATCAAACTGCGAATACGTGCAGAGAGGCAGAATTTGGCTCCAAAATAATGCTCAGGCCCCGAAATTGGGATGTTTGGGACATTTTGAAAACTTGAGGGAGGTTTGGGACAAATGTGACCAAACGCCGCTTTCAGCACTTGGCATATATTGGGTATAAAAAAGTCGCAATTTCAAACTGCGAATACGTGCAGAGAGCCAGAATTTTGCTCCATAATATGGATCGGGTCTCGAAATTTGGATATTTGGGATATTTTGAAAACTGCAGGGGAGTTTGTGCAAAATGTGACTCTCTGCCACTTTCAGGACTTGGCATATGTTTGGTAAAAAAAGTGGCAATTTCAAACTGCGAATACGCGCAAAGAGCCAGAATTTGGCTCCAAAATATGACTCAGGCCTCAAAATTGGGAAGTTTGGGATATTTTGAAAACTGCAAGGGAGTTTGGGACAAATATGACCAAATGCCGCTTTCAGTACTTGACATATGCTGGGTATAAAAAAGTCGCAATTTCATACTGCGAATACGTGCAGAGAGCCTGAATTTGGCTCCAAAATATGGCTCAGGCCTCGAAATTGGGATGTTTGGGATATTTTGACAACTGCAGGGGACTTTGTGACAAATATGACCAAACGCCGCTTTCGGTACTTGAAATATGTTGGGTATAAAAAGTCGTAATTTCAAACTGCGAATACTTGCAGAGAGCCAGAATTTGGCTCCAAAATATGACTCAGGCCTCGAAATTGGGATGTTTGGGATATTTTGAAAACTGGAGGGAGGTTAGGGAAAAATGTGACCAAACGCCGCTTTCAGGACTTGGCATATGTTAGGTATAAAAAGTCGTAATATGAAACTGCGAATACGTGCAGAGAGCCAGAATTTGGCTCCAAAATATGGCTCAGGCCTCGAAATTGGGATATTTGCGTTATTTTGAAAACTGGAGGGGAGTTTGGGCAAAATGTGACTCACTGCCGCTTTCAGTACTTGGCATATGTTGGGTATAAAAAAGTAGCAATTTCAAACTGCGAATACGTGAAGAGATCCAGAATTTGGCTCCAAATTATGGCTCATGCCTCGAAATTGAGAAATTTGGGATATTTCGAAAACTGCAGGGGAGTTTGTTCAAAATGTGACTCACTGCCGCTTTCAGGACTTGGCATATATTGGGTATAAAAATTCGTAATATCAAACAGCAAATACGTGCATAGAGCCAGAATTTGGCTCCAAATTATGGCCCAGGCCTCGAAAATGGGATGTTTGGGATATTTTGAAAACTGCAGGGAGGTTTGGGACAAATATGACCAAATGTCGCTTTCAGTACTTGACATATGTTGGGTATAAAAAAGTCGCAATTTCAAACTGCGAATACGTGCAGAGAGCCAGAATTTGGCTGCAAAATATGGCTCAGGCCTCGAAATTGGGATGTTTGGGATATTTTGAAAAATGCAAGGAGGTTTGCGACAAATGTGACAAAACGCCGCTTTCAGTTCTTCGCATATGTTGGGTATAAAAATTCGTAATTTCAAACTGCGAATACGTGCAGAGTGCCAGAATTTGGCTCCAAAATATGGCTCAGGCCTCGAAATTGGTTTGTTAGGGATATTTTGAAAACTGGAGGGAGGTTTGTGACAAATGTGACCAAATGCCGCTTTCAGTACTTGGCATATGTTGGGTATAAAAAGTCGTAATTTCAAACTGCGAATACGTGCAGAGAGCCAGAATTTGGCTCCAAAATATGGCTCAGGCCTCGAAATTGGGTCTTTTGGGATATTTTGAAAACTGCAGGGATGTTTGGAACACATGTGACCAAACGCCGCTTTCAGTACATGGCATATGTTGGGTATAAAAAGATATAATTTCAAACTGCGAATACGTGCAGAGATCCAGAATTTGGCTCCAAAATATGGCTCAGGCCTCGAAATTGAGATATTTGTGATGTTTCAAAAACTGCATGGGAGTTTGTGCAAAATGTGACTCACTGCCACTTTCAGGACTTGGCATATGTTGGGTAAAAAAAGTCGTAATATCAAACTGCGAATACGTGCAGAGAGCCAGAATTTGGCTCCAAATTATGGCTCAGGCCTCGAAATTGGGATGTTTGGGATATTTTGAAAACTGCAGGGAGGTTTGGGACAAATGTGACCAAACGCCGCTATCAGTACTTGGCATATGTTGGTATAAAAAAGTCGCAATTTCAAACTGCGAATACGTACAAAGAGCCAGAATTTGGCTCCATAATATGGCTCAGGCCTCGAAATTGGGATGTTTGGGATATTTTGAAAATTGCAGGGGAGTTTGTTCAAAATATGACTAATTGCCGCTTTCAGAACTTGGCATATGTTGGGTATAAAAAGCCGTAATTTAAAACTGCGAATACGTGCAGAGAGGCAGAATTTGGCTCCAAAATATGGCTCAGGCCTCGAAATTGAGATATTTGTGATATTTCGAAAACTGCATGGGAGTTTGTGCAAAATGTGACTCTCTGCCGCTTTCAGGACTTGGCATATGTTGGGGTAAAAAAAGTCGCAATAACAAACTGCGAATACGTGCAGAGAGGCAGAATTTGGCTCCAAAATAATGCTCAGGCCCCGAAATTGGGATGTTTGGGACATTTTGAAAACTTGAGGGAGGTTTGGGACAAATGTGACCAAACGCCGCTTTCAGCACTTGGCATATATTGGGTATAAAAAAGTCGCAATTTCAAACTGCGAATACGTGCAGAGAGCCAGAATTTTGCTCCATAATATGGATCGGGTCTCGAAATTTGGATATTTGGGATATTTTGAAAACTGCAGGGGAGTTTGTGCAAAATGTGACTCTCTGCCACTTTCAGGACTTGGCATATGTTTGGTAAAAAAAGTGGCAATTTCAAACTGCGAATACGCGCAAAGAGCCAGAATTTGGCTCCAAAATATGACTCAGGCCTCAAAATTGGGAAGTTTGGGATATTTTGAAAACTGCAAGGGAGTTTGGGACAAATATGACCAAATGCCGCTTTCAGTACTTGACATATGTTGGGTATAAAAAAGTCGCAATTTCATACTGCGAATACGTGCAGAGAGCCTGAATTTGGCTCCAAAATATGGCTCAGGCCTCGAAATTGGGATGTTTGGAATATTTTAACAACTGCAGGGGACTTTGTGACAAATATGACCAAACGCCGCTTTCGGTACTTGAAATATGTTGGGTATAAAAAGTCGTAATTTCAAACTGCGAATACTTGCAGAGAGCCAGAATTTGGCTCCAAAATATGACTCAGGCCTCGAAATTGGGATGTTTGGGATATTTTGAAAACTGGAGGGAGGTTAGGGAAAAATGTGACCAAACGCCGCTTTCAGGACTTGGCATATGTTAGGTATAAAAAGTCGTAATATGAAACTGCGAATACGTGCAGAGAGCCAGAATTTGGCTCCAAAATATGGCTCAGGCCTCGAAATTGGGATATTTGCGTTATTTTGAAAACTGGAGGGGAGTTTGGGCAAAATGTGACTCACTGCCGCTTTCAGTACTTGGCATATGTTGGGTATAAAAAAGTAGCAATTTCAAACTGCGAATACGTGAAGAGATCCAGAATTTGGCTCCAAAATATGGCTCAGGCCTCGAAATTGGGATATTTGCGTTATTTTGAAAACTGGAGGGGAGTTTGGGCAAAATGTGACTCACTGCCGCTTTCAGGACTTGGCATATATTGGGTATAAAAATTCGTAATATCAAACAGCAAATACGTGCATAGAGCCAGAATTTGGCTCCAAATTATGGCCCAGGCCTCGAAATTGGGATGTTTGGGATATTTTGAAAAATGCAAGGAGGTTTGGGACAAATGTGACAAAACGCCGCTTTCAGTTCTTCGCATATGTTGGGTATAAAAATTCGTAATTTCAAACTGCGAATACGTGCAGAGTGCCAGAATTTGGCTCCAAAATATGGCTCAGGCCTCGAAATTGGGATGTTTAGGATATTTTGAAAACTGCAGGGGACTTTGGGACAAATATGACCAAACGCTGCTTTCGGTACTTGACATATGTTGGGTATAAAAAGTCGTAATTTCAAACTGCGAATACGTGCAGAGAGCCTGAATTTGGCTCCAAAATATGGCTCAGGCCTCGAATTGGGATATTTGCGTTATTTTGAAAACTGGAGGGGAGTTTGGGCAAAATGTGACTCACTGCCGCTTTCAGTACTTGGCATATGTTGGGTATAAAAAAGTAGCAATTTCAAACTGCGAATACGTGAAGAGATCCAGAATTTGGCTCCAAAATATGGCTCATGCCTCGAAATTGGGATGTTTGGGATATTTTGAAAACTGCAGGGGAGTTTGTTCAAAATGTGACTCACTGCTGCGTCCAGTACTTGGCATATGTTGGGTATTAAAAAGTCGCAATTTCAAACTGCGAATACGTGCAGAGAGCCAGAATTTGGCTCCAAAATATGGCTCAGGCCTCTAAATTGGGATGTTTGGGATATTTTGACAACTGCAGGGGACTTTGGGACAAATATGACCAAATGCCGTTTTCGGTACTTGACATATGTTGGGTATAAAAAGTCGTAATTTCAAACTGCGAATACGTGCAGAGAGCCAGAATTTGTCTCCAAAATATGCCTCAGGCCTCCAAATTGGGATGTTTGGGATATTTTGACAACTGCAGGGGACTTTGGGACAAATATGACCAAACGCCACTTTCGGTACTTGACATATGTTGGGTATAAAAAGTCGTAATTTCAAACTGCGAATACGTGCAGAGAGCCAGAATTTGGCTCCAAAATATGGCTCAGGCCTCGAAATTGGTTTGTTTGGGATATTTTGAAAACCGGAGGGAGGTTTTGGACAAATGTGACTAAACGCCGCTTTCAGTACTTCGCATATGTTGGGTATAAAAAAGTCGTAATTTCAAACTGCGAATACGTGCAGAGAGCCAGAATTTGGCTCAAAAATATAGCTCAGGCCTCGAAATTGGGATGTTTGGGATATTTTGAAAACTGCAAAGGAGTTTGTTCAAAATGTGACTCACTGCTGCGTCCAGTACTTGGCATATGTTGGGTTTAAAAAGTCGTAATATCAAACTGCGAATACGTGCAGAGAGCCAGAATTTGGCTCCAAAATATGGCTCAGGCGTCGAAATTGGGATGTTTGGGATATTTTGAAAACTACAGGGGAGTTTGTGCAAAATGTGTCTCACTGCCGCTTTCAGTACTTAGCATATGTTGGGTATAAAAAGTCGTAATATCAAACTGCGAATACGTGTAGAGAGCCTGAATTTGGCTCCAAAATATGGCTAAGGCCTCGTAATTAGGATATTTGGGTTATTTTGAAAACTGCAGGGAGGTTTGAGACAAATGTGACCAAATGTCGCTTTCAGTACTTGGCATGTGTTGGGTATAAAAAAGTCGCAATTTCAAACTGCGAATACGTGTAGAGAGCCAGAATTTGGCTCCAAAATATGGATCAGGCCTCGAAATTGGGATGTTTGGAATATTTTGAAAACTGCAGGGGACTTTGGGACAAATATGACCAAACGCTGCTTTCGGTACTTGACATATGTTGGGTATAAAAAGTCGTAATTTCAAACTGCGAATACGTGCAGAGAGCCTGAATTTGGCTCCAAAATATGGCTCAGGCCTCGAAATTGGGGTATATGGAATATTTTGAAAACTGCAAGGAGGTTTGGGACAAATGTGACCAAACGCCGCTTACAGTACTTCGCATATGTTGGGTATAAAAATTCGAAATTTCAAACTGCGAATACGTGCAGAGAGCCAGAATTTGGCTCCAAAATATGGCTCAGGCCTCGAAATTGGGTTGTTTGGGATATTTTGAAAACTGGAGGGAGGTTTGGGACAAATGTGACCAAACGCCGCTTTCAGTACTTGGCATATGTTGGGTATAAAAAGTCGTAATTTCAAACTGCGAATACGTGCAGTGAGCCAGAATTTGGCTCCAAAATATGGCTCCTGGCTCGAAATTGGGATATTTGGGATATTTCGAAAATTGCAGGGGAGTTTGTGCAAAATGTGACTCACTGCCGTTTTCAGGACTTGGCATATGTTGGGTATAAAAAGTCGTAATATCAAACTGCCATTACGTGCAGAGAGCCAGAATTTGGCTCCAAAATATGGCTCAGGCCTCGATAATGGGATGTTTGGGATATTTTGAAAACTGAAGGGGAGTTTGTGCATAATGTGACTCACTGCCGCTTTCAGTACTTGACATATGTTGGGTATAAAAAAGTCGCAATTTCAAATTGCGAATACGTGCAGAGAGCCAGAATTTGGCTCCAAAATATGGCTCAGGCCTCGAAATTGGGATATTTGGGATATTTTGAAAACTGCAAGGAGGTTTGGGACAAATGTGACCAAACGCCGCTTTCAGTACTTCGCATATGTTAGGTATAAAAATTCGTAATTTCAAACTGCGAATACGTGCAGAGTGCCAGAATTTGGCTCCAAAATATGGCTCAGGCCTCGAAATTGGTTTGTTTGGGATATTTTGAAAGCTGGAGGGAGGTTTGGGACAAATGTGACCAAATGCCGCTTTCAGTACTTGGCATATGTTGGGTATAAAAAGTCGTAATTTCAAACTGCAAATACTTGCAGAGAGCCAGAATTTGGCTCCAAAATATGACTCAGGCCTCGAAATTGGGATATTTGCGTTATTTTGAAAACTGGAGGGGAGTTTGGGCAAAATGTGACTCACTGCCGCTTTCAGTACTTGGCATATGTTGGGTATAAAAAATTAGCAATTTCAAACTGCGAATACGTGCAGAGAGCCTGAATTTGGCTCCAAAATATGGCTCAGGCCTCGAAATTGGGATATTTGGGATATTTTGAAAACTGCAAGGAGGTTTGGGACAAATGTGACGAAACGCCGCTTTCAGTACTTCACATATGTTGGGTATAAAAATTCGTAATTTCAATCTGCGAATACGTGCATAGTGCCAGAATTTGGCTCCAAAATATGGCTCAGGCCCCTAAATTGGTTTGTTTGGGATATTTTGAAAACTGGAGTGAGGTTTGGGACAAATGTGACCAAACGCCGCTTTCAGTACATGGTATATGTTGGGTATAAAAAGATATAATTTCAAACTGCGAATACGTGCAGAGATCCAGAATTTGGCTCGAAAATATGGCTCAGGCCTCGAAATTGGGATGTTTGGGATATTTTGACAACTGCAGGGGACTTTGTGGCAAATATGACCAAACACCGCTTTCGGTACTTGACATATGTTGGGTATAAAAAGTCGTAATTTCAAACTGCGAATACTTGCAGAGAGCCAGAATTTGGCTCCAAATTATGACTCAGGCCTCGAAATTGGGATGTTTGGGATATTTTGAAAACTGCAGGGATGTTTGGAACAAATGTGACCAAACGCCGCTTTCAGTACATGGCATATGTTGGGTATAAAAAGATATAATTTCAAACTGCGAATACGTGCAGAGATCCAGAATTTGGCTCCAAAATATGGCTCAGGCCTCGAAATTGAGATATTTGTGATATTTCGAAAACTGCATGGGAGTTTGTGCAAAATGTGACTCTCTGCCGCTTTCAGGACTTGGCATATGTTGGGGTAAAAAAAGTCATAATATCAAACTGCGAATACGTGCAGAGAGGCAGAATTTGGCTCCAAAATAATGCTCAGGCCCCGAAATTGGGATGTTTGGGACATTTTGAAAACTTGAGGGAGGTTTGGGACAAATGTGACCAAACGCCGCTTTCAGCACTTGGCATATATTGGGTATAAAAAAGTCGCAATTTCAAACTGCGAATACGTGCAGAGAGCCAGAATTTTGCTCCATAATATGGATCGGGTCTCGAAATTTGGATATTTGGGATATTTTGAAAACTGCAGGGGAGTTTGTGCAAAATGTGACTCTCTGCCACTTTCAGGACTTGGCATATGTTTGGTAAAAAAAGTGGCAATTTCAAACTGCGAATACGCGCAAAGAGCCAGAATTTGGCTCCAAAATATGACTCAGGCCTCAAAATTGGGATGTTTGGGATATTTTGAAAACTGGAGGGAGGTTTGGGACAAATGTGACCAAACGCCGCTTTCAGTACTTGACATATGTTGGGTATAAAAAAGTCGCAATTTCATACTGCGAATACGTGCAGAGAGCCTGAATTTGGCTCCAAAATATGGCTCAGACCTCGAAATTGGGATGTTTGGGATATTTTGACAACTGCAGGGGACTTTGTGACAAATATGACCAAACGCCGCTTTCGGTACTTGAAATATGTTGGGTATAAAAAGTCGTAATTTCAAACTGCGAATACTTGCAGAGAGCCAGAATTTGGCTCCAAAATATGACTCAGGCCTCGAAATTGGGATGTTTGGGATATTTTGAAAACTGGAGGGAGGTTAGGGAAAAATGTGACCAAACGCCGCTTTCAGGACTTGGCATATGTTAGGTATAAAAAGTCGTAATATGAAACTGCGAATACGTGCAGAGAGCCAGAATTTGGCTCCAAAATATGGCTCAGGCCTCGAAATTGGGATATTTGCGTTATTTTGAAAACTGGAGGGGAGTTTGGGCAAAATGTGACTCACTGCCGCTTTCAGTACTTGGCATATGTTGGGTATAAAAAAGTAGCAATTTCAAACTGCGAATACGTGAAGAGATCCAGAATTTGGCTCCAAATTATGGCTCATGCCTCGAAATTGAGAAATTTGGGATATTTCGAAAACTGCAGGGGAGTTTGTTCAAAATGTGACTCACTGCCGCTTTCAGGACTTGGCATATATTGGGTATAAAAATTCGTAATATCAAACAGCAAATACGTGCATAGAGCCAGAATTTGGCTCCAAAATATGGCCCAGGCCTCGAAATTGGGATGTTTGGGATATTTTGAAAACTGCAGGGAGGTTTGGGACAAATATGACCAAATGTCGCTTTCAGTACTTGACATATGTTGGGTATAAAAAAGTCCCAATTTCAAACTGCGAATACGTGCAGAGAGCCAGAATTTGGCTGCAAAATATGGCTCAGGCCTCGAAATTGGGATGTTTGGGATATTTTGAAAAATGCAAGGAGGTTTGCGACAAATGTGACAAAACGCCGCTTTCAGTTCTTCGCATATGTTGGGTATAAAAATTCGTAATTTCAAACTGCGAATACGTGCAGAGTGCCAGAATTTGGCTCCAAAATATGGCTCAGGCCTCGAAATTGGTTTGTTAGGGATATTTTGAAAACTGGAGGGAGGTTTGTGACAAATGTGACCAAATGCCGCTTTCAATACTTGGCATATGTTGGGTATAAAAAGTCGTAATTTCAAACTGCGAATACGTGCAGAGAGCCAGAATTTGGCTCCAAAATATGGCTCAGGCCTCGAAATTGGGTCTTTTGGGATATTTTGAAAACTGCAGGGATGTTTGGAACAAATGTGACCAAACGCCGCTTTCAGTACATGGCATATGTTGGGTATAAAAAGATATAATTTCAAACTGCGAATACGTGCAGAGAGCCAGAATTTGGCTCCAAATTATGGCTCAGGCCTCGAAATTGGGATGTTTGGGATATTTTGAAAACTGCAGGGAGGTTTGGGACAAATGTGACCAAACGCCGCTATCAGTACTTGGCATATGTTGGTATAAAAAAGTCGCAATTTCAAACTGCGAATACGTACAAAGAGCCAGAATTTGGCTCCATAATATGGCTCAGGCCTCGAAATTGGGATGTTTGGGATATTTTGAAAATTGCAGGGGAGTTTGTTCAAAATATGACTAATTGCCGCTTTCAGAACTTGGCATATGTTGGGTATAAAAAGCCGTAATTTAAAACTGCGAATACGTGCAGAGAGCCAGAATTTGGCTCCAAAATAATGCTCAGGCCCCGAAATTGGGATGTTTGGGATATTTTGAAAACTTGAGGGAGGTTTGGGACAAATGTGACCAAACGCCGCTTTCAGCTCTTGGCATTTATTGGGTATAAAAAAGTCGCAATTTCAAACTGCGAATACGTGCAGAGAGCCAGAATTTAGCTCCATAATATGGCTCAGGTCTCGAAATTGGGATATTTGGGATATTTTGAAAACTGCAGGGGAGTTTGTGCAAAATGTGACTCTCTGCCACTTTCAGGACTTGGCATATGTTGGGTATAAAAAGTAGTAATTTCAAACTGCGAATATGCGCAGAGAGCCAGAATTTGTCTCCAAAATATGACTCAGGCCTCGAAATTGGGAAGTTTGGGATGTTTTGAAAACTGCAGGGGAGTTTAAGACAAATATGACCAAACGCCGCTTTCAGTACTTGACAAATGTTGGGTATAAAAAAATCGCAACTTCAAACTGCGAATACGTGCAGAGAGCCAGAATTTGGCTCCAAAACATGGCTCAGGCCTCGAAATTGGGATATTTGCGTTATTTTGAAAACTGGAGGTGAGTTTGGGGAAAATGTGACTCACTGCCGCTTTCAGGACTTGGCATATATTGGGCATAAAAATTCGTAATATCAAACTGCGAATACGTGCATAGAGCCAGAAATTGTCTCCAAATTATGGCTCAGGCCTCGAAATTGGGATGTTTGGGATATTTTGAAAACTGCAGGGAGGTTTGGGACAAATGTGACCAAACGCCGCTTTCAGTACTTGACATATGTTTGGTAAAAAAAGTGGTAATTTCAAACTGCGAATACGTGCAAAGAGCCAGAATTTGGCTCCAAAATATGGCTCAGGCCTCCAAATTGGGATGTTTGGGATATTTTGACAACTGCAGGGGACTTTGGGACAAATATGACCAAACGCCGCTTTCGGTACTTGACATATGTTGGGTATAAAAATTCGTAATTTCAAACTGCGAATACGTGCAGAGAGCCAGAATTTGGTTCCAAAATATGGCTCAGGCCTCGAAATTGGGATATTTGGGATATTTTGAAAACTGAAGGGGAGTTTGTGCAAAATGTGACTCACTGCCGCTTTCAGTACTTGGCATATGTTGGGTATAAAATTCGTAATATCAAACTGTGAATACTTGCAGAGAGCCAGAATTTAGCTCCAAAATATGGCTCAGGCCTCGATATAGGGATGTTTGGGATATTTTGAAAACTGCAGGAAGGTTTTGGACAAATGTGACCAAACGCCGCTTTCAGTATTTCGCATATGTTGGGTATAAAAAAGTCGTAATTTCAAACTGCGAATACGTGCAGAGAGCCAGAATTTGGCTCCAAAATATAGCTCAGGCCTCGAAATTGGGATGTTTGGGATATTTTGAAAACTGCAGGGGAGTTTGTTCAAAATGTGACTCACTGCTGCGTCCAGTACTTGGCATATGTTGGGTTTAAAAAGTCGTAATATCAAACTGCGAATCCGTGCAGAGAGCCAAAATTTGGCTCCAAAATATGGCTAAGGTCTCGTAATTAGGATATTTGGAGTATTTTGAAAACTGCAGGGAGGTTTGAGACAAATGTGACCAAATGTCGCTTTCAGTACTTGGCATATGTTGGGTATAAAAAAGTCGCAATTTCAAACTGCGAATACGTGCAGAGAGCCAGAATTTGGCTCCAAAATATGACTCAGGCCTCGAAATTGGGATGTTTGGGATATTTTGAAAACTGCAAGGGACTTTGGGACAAATATGACCAAACGCTGCTTTCGGTACTTGACAAATGTTGGGTATAAAAAGTCGTAATTTCAAACTGCGAATACGTGCAGAGAGCCTGAATTTGGCTCCAAAATATGGCTCAGGCCTCGAAATTGGGATACATGGAATATTTTGAAAACTGCAAGGAGGTTTGGGACAAATGTGACCAAACGCCGCTTTCAGTACTTCGCATATGTTGGGTAAAAAAATTTGAAATTTCAAACTGCGAATACATGCAGAGAGCCAGAATTTGGCTCCAAAATATGGCTCAGGCCTCGAAATTGGGTTGTTTGGGATATTTTGAAAACTGGAGGGAGGTTTGGGACAAATGTGACCAAACGCCGCTATCAGTACTTGGCATATGTTGGGTATAAAAAGTCGTAATTTCAAACTGCGAATACGTGCGAAGAGCCTGAATTTGGCTCCAAAATATGGTTCAGGCCTCGGAATTGGGATATTTGGGATATTTTGAAAACTGCTAGGAGGTTTGGGACAAATGTGACCAAACGCCGCTTTCAGTACTACGCATATGTTGGGTATAAAAAGTCGTAAATTCAAACTGCGAATACGTGCAGAGAGCCAGATTTTGGCTCTAAAATATGGCTCAGGCCTCAAAATTGGGATGTTTGAGATATTTTGAAAACTGGAGGGAAGTTTGGGACAAATGTGACCAAACGCCGCTTTCAGTACTTGGCATATGTTGGGTATAAAAAGTCGTAATTTCAAACTGCGAATACGTGCAGAGAGCCAGAATTTGGCTCCAAAATATGGCTCAAGGCTCTAAATTGTGATATTTGGGATATTTCGAAAATTGCAGGGGAGTTTGTGCAAAATGTGATTCACTGCCGCTTTCAGGACTTGGCATATGTTGGGTATAAAAAGTCATAATATCAAACTGCGATTACGTGCAGAGAGCCAGAATTTGGCTCCAAAATATGGCTCAGGCCTCGATAATGGGATGTTTGGGATATTTTGAAAACTGCAGGAAGATTTGGGACAAATGTGACCAAACGCCGCTTTCAGTACTTGGCATATGTTGGGTATAAAAAGTCGTTATTTTAAACTGCGAATACGTGCAGAGAGCCAGAATTTGGCTCCAAAATATGGCTCAGGCCACGAAATTGGGATATTTGGGATATTTTGAAAACTGAAGGGGAGTTTGTGCAAAATGTGACTCACTGCCGCTTTCAGTACTTGGCATATGTTGGGTATAAAATTCGTAATATCAAACTGCGAATACTTGCAGAGAGCCAGAATTTAGCTCCAAAATATGGCTCAGGCCTCGATATAGGGATGTTTGGGATATTTTGAAAACTGCAGGAAGGTTTTGGACAAATGTGACCAAACGCCGCTTTCAGTATTTCGCATATGTTGGGTATAAAAAAGTCGTAATTTCAAACTGCGAATACGTGCAGAGAGCCAGAATTTGGCTCCAAAATATAGCTCAGGCCTCGAAATTGGGATGTTTGGGATATTTTGAAAACTGCAGGGGAGTTTGTTCAAAATGTGACTCACTGCTGCGTCCAGTACTTGGCATATGTTGGGTTTAAAAAGTCGTAATATCAAACTGCGAATACGTGCAGAGAGCCAAAATTTGGCTCCAAAATATGGCTAAGGTCTCGTAATTAGGATATTTGGATTATTTTGAAAACTGCAGGGAGGTTTGAGACAAATGTGACCAAATGTCGCTTTCAGTACTTGGCATATGTTGGGTATAAAAAAGTCGCAATTTCAAACTGCGAATACGTGCAGAGAGCCAGAATTTGGCTCCAAAATATGACTCAGGCCTCGAAATTGGGATGTTTGGGATATTTTGAAAACTGCAAGGGACTTTGGGACAAATATGACCAAACGCTGCTTTCGGTACTTGACAAATGTTGGGTATAAAAAGTCGTAATTTCAAACTGCGAATACGTGCAGAGAGCCTGAATTTGGCTCCAAATTATGGCTCAGGCCTCGAAATTGGGATACATGGAATATTTTGAAAACTGCAAGGAGGTTTGGGACAAATGTGACCAAACGCCGCTTTCAGTACTTGGCTTATGTTGGGTATAAAAAAATCGCAATTTCAAACTGCAAATACGTGCAGAGAGCCAGAATTTGGCTCCAAAATATGGCTCAGGCCACGAAATTGGGATATTTGGGATATTTCGAAAACTGCAGGGGAGTTTGTGCAAAATGTAACTCATTGCCGCTTTCAGTACTTGGTATATGTTGGGTATAATAAGTTATAATTGCAAACTGCGAATACGTGCAGAGAGCCAGAATTTGGCTCCAAAATATGGCTCAGACCTCGATATTGGGATATTTGGGATATTTTGAAAACTGCAGGGGGGATTGGGACAAATGTGACCAAAAGTCGCTTTCAGTACTTTGCATATGTTGGGTATAAAAAAGTCATAATTTCAAACTGCGAATACGTGCAGAGAGCCAGAATTTGGCTCCAAAATATGGCTCAGGCGTCGAAATTGGGATGTTTGAGATATTTTGAAAACTGCAGGGGAGTTTGTGCAAAATGTGACTCACAGCCGCTTTCAGTACTTGGCATATGTTGGGTTTAAAATTCGTAATATCAAACTGCGAATACGTGCAGAGAGCCAGAATTTGGCTCCAAAATATGGCTCAGGCCTCAATATAGGGATGTTTGGGATATTTTGAAAACTGCAGGAAGGTTTGGGACAAATGTGACCAAACGCCGCTTTCAGTACTTGGCATATGTTGGGTATAAAAAGTCGTAATTTCAAACTGCGAATACGTGCGAAGAGCCTGAATTTGGCTCCAAAATATGGCTCAGGCCTCGGAATTGGGATATTTGGGATATTTTGAAAACTGCAAGGAGGTTTGGGACAAATGTGACCAAACGCCGCTTTCAGTACTACGCATATGTTGGGTATAAAAATGTCGTAAATTCAAACTGCGAATACGTGCAGAGAGCCAGATTTTGGCTCTAAAATATGGCTCAGGCCTCAAAATTGGGATGTTTGAGATATTTTGAAAAATGGAGGGAAGTTTGGGACAAATGTGACCAAACGCCGCTTTCAGTACTTGGCATATGTTGGGTATAAAAAGTCGTAATTTCAAACTGCGAATACGTGCAGAGAGCCAGAATTTGGCTCCAAAATATGGCTCAAGGCTCTAAATTGTGATATTTGGGATATTTCGAAAATTGCAGGGGAGTTTGTGCAAAATGTGACTCACTGCCGCTTTCAGTACTTGGCATATGTTGGGTATAATAAGTTGTAATTTCAAACTGCGAATACGTGCAGAGAGACAAAATTTGGCTCCAAAATATGGCTTAGGCCTCGATATTGGGATATTTGGGATATTTTGAAAACTGCAGGCGGGATTGGGACAAATGTGACCAAACGCCGCTTTCAGTACTTCGCATATGTTGGGTATAAAAAAGTCGTAATTTCAAACTGCGAATACGTGCAGAGAGCCAGAATTTGTCTCCAAATTATGGCTCAGGCGTCGATATTGGGATGTTTTGAAAACTGCAGGGGAGTTTGTGCAAAATGTGACTCACTGCCGCTTTCAGTACTTCGCATTTGTTGGGTATAAAATTCGTATTATCAAACTGCGAATACGTGCAGAGAGCCAAAATTTGGCTCCAAAATATGGCTCAGGCCTCGATATTGGGATGTTTGGGATATTTTGAAATCTGCAGGAAGGTTTGGGACAAATGTTACTCACTGCCGCTTTCTGTACTTCGTATATGTTGGGTATAAAAAGTCGTAATATCAAACTGCGATTACGTGCAGAGAGCCAGAATTTGGCTCCAAAATATGGCTCAGGCCTCGATAATGGGATGTTTGGGATATTTTGAAAACTGCAGGAAGATTTGGGACAAATGTGACCAAACGCCGCTTTCAGTACTTGGCATATGTTGGGTATAAAAAGTCGTTATTTTAAACTGCGAATACGTGCAGAGAGCCAGAATCTGGCTCCAAAATATGGCTCAGGCCACGAAATTGGGATATTTGGGATATTTTGAAAACTGAAGGGGAGTTTGTGCAAAATGTGACTCACTGCCGCTTTCAGTACTTGGCATATGTTGGGTATAAAATTCGTAATATCAAACTGCGAATACTTGCAGAGAGCCAGAATTTAGCTCCAAAATATGGCTCAGGCCTCGATATAGGGATGTTTGGGATATTTTGAAAACTGCAGGAAGGTTTTGGACAAATGTGACCAAACGCCGCTTTCAGTATTTCGCATATGTTTGGTATAAAAAAGTCGTAATTTCAAACTGCGAATACGTGCAGAGAGCCAGAATTTGGCTCCAAAATATAGCTCAGGCCTCGAAATTGGGATGTTTGGGATATTTTGAAAACTGCAGGGGAGTTTGTTCAAAATGTGACTCACTGCTGCGTCCAGTACTTGGCATATGTTGGGTTTAAAAAGTCGTAATATCAAACTGCGAATACGTGCAGAGAGCCAAAATTTGGCTCCAAAATATGGCTAAGGTCTCGTAATTAGGATATTTGGATTATTTTGAAAATTGCAGGGAGGTTTGAGACAAATGTGACCAAATGTCGCTTTCAGTACTTGGAATATGTTGGGTATAAAAAAGTCGCAATTTCAAACTGCGAATACGTGCAGAGAGCCAGAATTTGGCTCCAAAATATGGCTCAGACCTCGATATTGGGATATTTGGGATATTTTGAAAACTGCAGGGGGGATTGGGTCAAATGTGACCAAAAGTCGCTTTCAGTACTTTGCATATGTTGGGTATAAAAAAGTCATAATTTCAAACTGCGAATACGTGCAGAGAGCCAGAATTTGGCTCCAAAATATGGCTCAGGCGTCGAAATTGGGATGTTTGAGATATTTTGAAAACTGCAGGGGAGTTTGTGCAAAATGTGACTCACAGCCGCTTTCAGTACTTGGCATATGTTGGGTTTAAAATTCGTAATATCAAACTGCGAATACGTGCAGAGAGCCAGAATTTGGCTCCAAAATATGGCTCAGGCCTCAATATAGGGATGTTTGGGATATTTTGAAAACTGCAGGAAGGTTTGGGACAAATGTGACCAAACGCCGCTTTCAGTACTTGGCATATGTTGGGTATAAAAAGTCGTAATTTCAAACTGCGAATACGTGCGAAGAGCCTGAATTTGGCTCCAAAATATGGCTCAGGCCTCGGAATTGGGATATTTGGGATATTTTGAAAACTGTAAGGAGGTTTGGGACAAATGTGACCAAACGCCGCTTTCAGTACTACGCATATGTTGGGTATAAAAAGTCGTAAATTCAAACTGCGAATACGTGCAGAGAGCCAGATTTTGGCTCTAAAATATGGCTCAGGCCTCAAAATTGGGATGTTTGAGATATTTTGAAAACTGGAGGGAAGTTTGGGACAAATGTGACCAAACGCCGCTTTCAGTACTTGGCATATGTTGGGTATAAAAAGTCGTAATTTCAAACTGCGAATACGTGCAGAAAGCCAGAATTTGGCTCCAAAATATGGCTCAAGGCTCTAAATTGTGATATTTGGGATATTTCGAAAATTGCAGGGGAGTTTGTGCAAAATGTGACTCACTGCCGCTTTCAGTACTTGGCATATGTTGGGTATAATAAGTTGTAATTTCAAACTGCGAATACGTGCAGAGAGACAAAATTTGGCTCCAAAATATGGCTTAGGCCTCGATATTGGGATATTTGGGATATTTTGAAACTTGCAGGCGGGATTGGGACAAATGTGACCAAACGCCGCTTTCAGTACTTCGCATATGTTGGGTATAAAAAAGTCGTAATTTCAAACTGCGAATACGTGCAGAGAGCCAGAATTTGTCTCCAAATTATGGCTCAGGCGTCGATATTGGGATGTTTTGAAAACTGCAGGGGAGTTTGTGCAAAATGTGACTCACTGCCGCTTTCAGTACTTCGCATTTGTTGGGTATAAAATTCGTATTATCAAACTGCGAATACGTGCAGAGAGCCAAAATTTGGCTCCAAAATATGGCTCAGGCCTCGATATTGGAATGTTTGGGATATTTTGAAATCTGCAGGAAGGTTTGGGACAAATGTTACTCACTGCCGCTTTCTGTACTTCGTATATGTTGGGTAAAAAAAGTCGTAATATCAAACTGCGAATACGTGCAAAGATCCAGAATTTGGCCCCAAAATATTACTCAGGCCTCGAAATTGGGATGTTTGGGATATTTTGAAAACTGGAGGGAGGTTTGGGACAAATGTGACCAAACGCCGTGTTCAGTACTTGGCATACTTTGGGTATAAAAAGTCGTAATTTCAAACTGCGAATACATGCAGAGAGCCAGAATTTGACTCCAAAATATGGCTCATGCCTCGAAATTGGAATATTTGGAATATTTCGAAAACTGCCGGGAGGTTTGGGACAAATGTGACCAAACGTCGCTTTCAGTACTTGGCTTATGTTGGGTATAAAAAAATCGCAATTTCAAACTGCAAATACGTGCAGAGAGCCAGAATTTGGCTCCAAAATATGGCTCAGGCCACGAAATTGGGATATTTGGGGTATTTCGAAAACTGCAGGGGAGTTTGTGCAAAATGTAACTCATTGCCGCTTTCAGTACTTGGTATATGTTGGGTATAATAAGTTATAATTTCAAACTGCGAATACGTGCAGAGAGCCAGAATTTGGCTCCAAAATATGGCTCAGACCTCGATATTGGGATATTTGGGATATTTTGAAAACTGCAGGGGGGATTGGGACAAATGTGACCAAAAGTCGCTTTCAGTACTTTGCATATGTTGGGTATAAAAAAGTCATAATTTCAAACTGCGAATACGTGCAGAGAGCCAGAATTTGGCTCCAAAATATGGCTCAGGCGTCGAAATTGGGATGTTTGAGATATTTTGAAAACTGCAGGGGAGTTTGTGCAAAATGTGACTCACAGCCGCTTTCAGTACTTGGCATATGTTGGGTATGAAAAGTCGTAATATCAAACTGCGAATACTTGCAGAGAGCCAGAATTTGGCTCCAAAATATGGCTCAGGCCTCGAAATTGGGATATTTGGGATATTTTGAAAACTGCAGGGATGTTTGGGACAAATGTGACCAAAAGCCGCTTTCAGGACTTGGCATATGTGGGTATAAAAAGTCTTAATTTCAAACTGCGAATACGTGCAGAGAGCCAGAATTTGGCTCCAAAATATGGCTCAGTCCTCGATATTGGGATATTTGGGATATTTTGAAAACTGCAGGGGGGATTGGGACAAATGTGACCAAACGCCACTTTCAGTACTTCGCATATGTTGGGTATAAAAAAGTTGTAATATCAAACTGCGAATACGTGCAGAGAGCCAGAATTTGGCTCCAAAATATGGCTCATGCGTCGAAATTGGGATGTTTGGGATATTTTGAAAACTGCAGGGATGTTTGGGATATTTTGAAAACTGCAGGGGAGTTTGTGCAAAATGTGACTCACTGCCGCTTTCAGTACTTAGCATATGTTGGGTATAAAAAGTCGTAATATCAAACTGCGAATACGTGTATAGAGACAGAATTTGACTCCAAAATATGGCTCAGGCCTCGAAATTGGGATATTTGGGATATTTTGAAAACTGCAGGGATGTTTGGGACAAATGTGACCAAACGCCGCTTTCAGTACTTGGCATATATTGGGTATAAAAAGATGCAATTTCAAACAGCGAATACGTGCAGTGAGCCAGAATTTGGCTCACTGCACGTATTCGTGCACTGCACAGTGAATACGTGCAGTGAGCCAGAATTTGGCTCCAAAATATGGCTCAGGCCTTGAAATTGGGATGTTTGGGATATTTTGAAAACTGCAGGGAGGTTTGTGCATAATGTGACTCCCTTCCGCGTCCAGCACTTGGCAGATGTTGGGTATAAAAAGTCGTAATATCAAACTGCGAATAAGTGCAGAGAGCCAGAACTTGGCTCCAAAATATGGCTCAGGCCTCGAAATTAGGATATTTGGGATATTTTAAAAACTGGAGGGGAGTTTGTGCAAAATGTGACTGACTGCCGCTTTCAGTACTTGGCATATGTTGGGTATAAAATTCGTAATATCAAACTGCGAATACGTGCAGAGAGCCAGATTTTGGCTCCAAAATATGGCTCAGGCCTCAAAATTGGGATGTTTGAGATATTTTGAAAACTGGAGGGAAGATTGGGACAAATGTGACCAAACGCCGCTTTCAGTACTTGGCATATGTTGGGTATAAAAAGTCGTAATTTCAAACTGCGAATACGTGCAGAGAGCCAGAATTTGGCTTCAAAATATGGCTCAAGGCTCGAAATTGGGATATTTGGGATATTTCGAAAATTGTAGGGGAGTTTGTTCAAAATGTGACTCGCTGCTGCTTTCAGGACTTCGCATATGTTGGGTATAAAAAGTCGTAATATCAAACTGCGAATACGTGCAGAGAGCCAGAATTTAGCTCCAAAATATGGCTCAGGCCTCGATATTGGGATGTTTGGGATATTTTGAAAACTGCAGGAAGATTTGGGACAAATGTGACCAAACGCCGCTTTCAGTACTTGGCATATGTTGGGTATAAAAAGTCGTTATTTTAAACTGCGAATACGTGCAGAGAGCCAGAATTTGGCTCCAAAATATGGCTCAGGCCTCGAAATTGGGATATTTGGGATATTTCGAGAACTGCAGGGAAGTTTGTGCAAAATGTAACTCATTGCCGCTTTCAGTACTTGGCATATGTTGGGTATAATAAGTTGTAATTTCAAACTGCGAATACGTGCAGAGAGCCAAAATTTGGCTACAAAATATGGCTCAGGCCTCGATATTGGGATATTTGGGATATTTTGAAAACTGCAGGGGGGATTGGGACAAATGTGACCAAACGCCGCTTTCAGTTCTTCGCATATGTTGGGTATAAAAAAGTCGTAATTTCAAACTGCGAATACGTTCAGAGAGCCAGAATTTGGCTCCAAATTATAGCTCAGGCGTCGATATTGGGATGTTTTGAAAACTGCAGGGGAGTTTGTGCAAAATGTGACTCACTGCCGCTTTCAGTACTTTGCATATGTTGGGTATAAAATTCGTATTATCAAACTGCGAATACGTGCAGAGAGCCAGAATTTGGCTCCAAAATATGGCTCAGGCCTCGATATTGGGATGTTTGGGATATTTTGAAAACTGCAGGAAGGTTTGGGACAAATGTGACTCACTGCCGCTTTCTGTACTTCGCATATGTTGGGTATAAAAAGTCGTAATATCAAACTGCGAATACGTGCAAAGATCCAGAATTTGGCCCCAAAATATGGCTCAGGCCTCGAAATTGGGATGTTTGGGATATTTTGAAAACTGGAGGGAGGTTTGGGACAAATGTGACCAAACGCCGCGTTCAGTACTTGGCATACTTTGGGAATAAAAAGTCGTAATATCAAACTGCGAATACGTGCAAAGATCCAGAATTTGGCCCCAAAATATGGCTCATGCCTCGAAATTGGAATATTTGGAATATTTCGAAAACTGCAGGGAGGTTTGGGACAAATGTGACCAAACGTCGCTTTCAGTACTTGGCTTATGTTGGGTATAAAAAAATCGCAATTTCAAACTGCAAATACGTGCAGAGAGCCAGAATTTGGCTCCAAAATATGGCTCAGGCCACGAAATTGGGATATTTGGGATATTTCGAAAACTGCAGGGGAGTTTGTGCAAAATGTAACTCATTGCCGCTTTCAGTACTTGGTATATGTTGGGTATAATAAGTTATAATTTCAAACTGCGAATACGTGCAGAGAGCCAGAATTTGGCTCCAAAATATGGCTCAGACCTCGATATTGGGATTTTTGGGATATTTTGAAAACTGCAGGGGGGATTGGGACAAATGTGACCAAAAGCCGCTTTCAGTACTTCGCATTTGTTGGGTATAAAAATTCGTAATTTAAAACTGCGAATACATGCAAAGAGCCAGAATTTGGCTTGAAAATATGGCTCAGGCCTCGATATTGGGATATTTGGGATATTTTGAAAACTGCAGGGAGGTTTGAGACATATGTGACCAAACGCCGCTTTCAGTCCTTTGCATATGTTGGGTATAAAAAAGTCGTAATTTCAAACTGCGAATACGTGCAGAGAGCCAGAATTTGACTCCAAAATATGGTTCAGGCCTCGAAATTGGGATATTTGGGATATTTTGAAAACTGCAGGGGTGTTTGGGACAAATGTGACCAAACGCCGCTTTCAGTACTTGGCATATGTTTTGTATAAAAAGATGTAATTTCAAACAGCGAATACGTGCAGAGAGCCAGAATTTGGCTCCAAAATATGGCTCAAGGCTCGAAATTGGGATATTTGGGATATTTTGAAAACTGCAGGTGAGTTTGGGCAAAATGTGACTCACTGCCGCTTCCAGCACTTGGCATATGTTGGGAATAAAAAAGTCACAATTTCAAACTGCGAATACGTGCAGAGATCCAGAATTTGGCTCCAAAATATGGCTCAGGCCTCGAAATTGGGATGTTTGGGATATTTTGAAAACTGCAGGGGAGTTTATGCAAAATGTGACTCAGTGCCGCATCCAGTACTTGGCATGTGTTCGGTATAAAAAGTCGAAATATCAAACTGCGAATACGTGCAAAGAGCTAGAATTTGGCTCCAAAATATGGCTCAGCTATCGAAATTGGGATATTTGGGATATTTTGAAAACTGCAGGGGGGATTGGGACAAATGTGACCAAAAGCCGCTTTCAGTACTTCGCATATGTTGGGTATAAAAAAGTCACAATTTCAAACTGCGAATACGTGCAGAAAGCCAGAATTTGGCTCCAAAATATGGCTCAGGCCTCGAAATTGGGATATTTGGGATATTTCGAAAACTGGAGGGAAGTTTGGGACAAATGTGACCAAACGCCGCTTTCAGCACTTGGTATATGTTGGGTATAAAAAGATGTAATTTCAAACTGCGAATACGTGCAGAGAGCCAGAATTTGATTCCAAAATATGGCTCAGGCCTCGAAATTGGGATATTTTGAAAACTGCAGGTGAGTTTGGGCATAATGTGACTCACTGCCGCTTTCAGGACTTGGCATATGTTGGGTATAAAAAGTCCTAATATCAAACTGCGAATACGTGCATAGAGCCAGAATTTGGCTCCAAAATATGGCTCAGGTCTCGAAATTGGGATGTTTGGGATATTTAAAAAACTGGAGGGAGGTTTGGGACAAATGTGACCAAACGCAGCTTTCAGCACTTGGTATATGTTGGGTATAAAAAGATGTAATTTCAAACTGCGAATACGTGCAGAGAGCCAGAATTTGATTCCAAAATATGGCTCAGGCCTCGAAATTGGGATATTTTGAAAACTGAAGGGGAGTTTGTGCAAAATGTGACTCACTGCCGCTTTCAGTACTTGGCATATGTTGGGTATAAAATTCGTAATATCAAACTGCGAATATTTGCAGAGAGCCAGAATTTGGCTCCAAAATATGGCTCAGGCCTCGATATAGGGATGTTTGGGATATTTTGAAAACTGCAAGAAGGTTTTGGACAAATGTGACCAAACGCCGCTTTCAGTACTTCGCATATGTTGGGTATAAAAAAGTCGTAATTTCAAACTGCGAATACGTGCAGAGAGCCAGAATTTGGCTCCAAAATATAGCTCAGGTTCGAAATTGGGATGTTTGGGATATTTTGAAAACTGCAGGGGAGTTTGTTCAAAATGTGACTCACTGCTGCGTCCAGTACTTGGCATATGTTGGGTTTAAAAAGTCGTAATATCAAACTGCGAATACGTGCAGAGAGCCAAAATTTGGCTCCAAAATATGGCTCAGGCCTCGTAATTAGGATATTTGGGTTATTTTGAAAACTGCAGGGAGGTTTGAGACAAATGTGACCAAATGTCGCTTTCAGTACTTGGCATATGTTGGGTATAAAAAGTCGTAATATCAAACTGCGAATACTTGCAGAGAGCCAAAATTTGGCTCCAAAATATGGCTCAGGCCTCGAAATTGGGATGTTAGGGATATTTTGAAAACTGCAGGGGACTTTGGGACAAATATGACCTAACGCTGCTTTCGGTACTTGACATATGTTGGGTATAAAAAGTCGTAATTTCAAACTGCGAATACGTGCAGAGAGCCTGAATTTGGCTCCAAAATATGGCTCAGGCCTCGAAATTGGGATATATGGAATATTTTGAAAACTGCAAGGAGGTTTGGGACAAATGTGACTAAACGCCGCTTTCAGTACTTCGCATATGTTGGGTATAAAAAGTCGATATTTCAAACTGCGAATACGTGCAGAGAGCCAGAATTTGGCTCCAAAATATGACTCAGGCCTCGAAATTGGGATATTTGGGATATTTCAAAAACTGCAGGGGAGTTTGTGCAAAATGTAACTCATTGTCGCTTCCAGTACTTGGTATATGTTGGGTATAATAAGTTGTAATTTCAAACTGCGAATACGTGCAGAGAGCCAGAATTTGGCTACAAAATATTGCTCAGGCCTCGAAATTGGGATGTTTGGGATATTTTGAAAACTGCAGGGGACTTTGGGACAAATATGACCAAACGCCGCTTTCGGTACTTGACATATGTTGGGTATAAAAAGTCGTAATTTCAAACTGCGAATACGTGCAGAGAGCCAGAATTTGGCTCCAAAATATGGCTCAAGGCTCGAAATTGGGATATTTGGGATATTTCGAAAACTGCATGGGAGTTTGTGCAAAATGCAATTCATTGCCGCTTTCAGTACTTGGCATATGTTGGGTATAATAAGATGTAATTTCAAACTGCGAATACGTGAAGAGAGCCAGAATTTGGCTCCAAAATATGGCTCAGTCCTCGATATTGGGATATTTGGGATATTTTGAAAACTGCAGGGGGGATTGGGACAAATGTGACCAAACGCCACTTTCAGTACTTCGCATATGTTGGGTATAAAAAAGTTGTAATATCAAACTGCGAATACGTGCAGAGAGCCTGAATTTGGCTCCAAAATATGGCTCAGGCGTCGAAATTGGGATGTTTGGGATATTTTGAAAACTGTAGGGGAGTTTGTGCAAAATGTGACTCACTGCCGCTTTCAGTACTTAGCATACGTTGGGTATAAAAAGTCGTAATATCAAACTGCGAATACGTGCATAGAGCCAGAATTTGGCTTCAAAATATGGCTCAGGCCTCGAAATTGGAATGTTTGTGATATTTTGAAAACTGGAGGGAGGTTTGGGACAAATGTGACCAAACGCAGCTTTTAGGACTTGGCATATGTTGGGTATAAAAAGTCGTAATTTTAAACTGCGAATAAGTGCAGAGATCCAGAATTTGGCTCCAAAATATTGCTCAGGCCTCGATATTAGGATGTTTGTGATATTTTGAAAACTGCAGAGGGGATTGGGACAAATGTGACCAAACGCCGCTTCCAGCACTTGGCATATGTTGGGTATAAAAAAGTCGCAATTTCAAACTGCGAATACGTGCAGAGAGCCTGAATTTGGCTCCAAAATATGTCTCAGGCCTCGAAATTGGGAAATTTGGGATATTTCGAAAACTGCAGGGAGTTTGTGCAAAATGTGACTCACTGCCGCATTCAGGACTTGGCATATGTTGGGTATAAAAAGATGTAATATCAAACTGCGAATACGTGCATAGAGCCAGAGTTTGGCTCCAAAATATGGCTCAGGTCTCGAAATTAGGATGTTTGGGATATTTTAAAAACTGGAGGGAGGTTTGGGACAAATGTGACCAAACGCCGCTTTCAGCACTTGGCATATATTGGGTATAAAAAAGTCGCAATTTCAAACTGCGAAAACGTGCAGAGAGCCTGAATTTGGCTCCAAAATATGGCTCAGGCCTCAAAATTGGGATATTTGGGATATTTTGAAAACTGGAGGGGAGTTTGTGCAAAATGTGACTCACTGCCATTTTCAGTACTTGGCATATGTTGGGTATAAAATTCGTAATATCAAACTGCGAATACTTGCAGAGAGCCAGATTTTGGCTCCAAAATATGGCTCAGGCCTCGATATAGGGATGTTTGGAATATTTTGAAAACTGCAGGAAGGTTTTGGACAAATGTGACCAAACGCCGCTTTCAGTACTTCCCATATGTTGGGTATAAAAAATTCGTAATTTCAAACTGCGAATATGTGCAGAGAGCCAGAATTTGGCTCCAAAATATAGCTCAGGCCTCGAAATTGGGATGTTTGGGATATTTTGAAAACTGCAGGGGAGTTTGTTCAAAATGTGACTCACTGCTGCGTCCAGTACTTGGCATATGTTGGGTTTAAAAAGTCGTAATATCAAACTGCGAATACGTGCAGAGAGCCAAAATTTGGCTCCAAAATATGGCTCAGGCCTCGTAATTAGGATATTTGGGTTATTTTGAAAACTGCAGGGAGGTTTGGGACAAATGTGACCAAACGCCGCTTTCAGTACTTGGCATATGTTGGGTATAAAAAATTCGCAGTTTCAAACTGCGAATACGTGCAGAGAGCCAGAATTTGGCTCCAAAATATGGCTCAGGCCTCAATATTGGGATATTTGGGATATTTTGAAAACTGCGGGGGGATTGGGACAAATGTGCCCAAACGCCGCTTTCAGTACTTCGCATATGTTGGGTATAAAAAATTCGTAATTTCAAACTGCGAATACGTGCAGAGAGCCAGAATTTGGCTCCAAAATATGGCTCAGGCGTCGAAATTGGGATTATTTGGATGTTTTGAAAACTGCATGGGAGTTTGTACAAAATGTGACTCACTGCCGCTTTCAGTACTCTGCATATGTTGGGTATAAAATTCCTATTATCAAACTGCGAATACGTGCAGAGAGCCAGGATTTGGCTCCAAAATATGGCTCAGGCCTCGATATTGGGATGTTTGGGATATTTTGAAAACTGCAGGAAGGTTTGGGACAAATGTGACTCACTGCCGCTTTCTGTACTTCGCATATGTTGGGTATAAAAAGTCGTAATATCAAACTGCGAATAAAGCAAAGAGCCAGAATTTGGCCCCAAAACATGGCTCAGGCCTCGAAATTGGGATGTTTGGGATATTTTGAAAACTGGAGGGAGGTTTGGGACAAATGTGACCAAACGCCGCTTTCAGTACTTGGCATACTTTGGGTATAAAAATTCGTAATTTCAAACTGCGAATACATGCAGAGAGCCAGAATTTGACTCCAAAATATAGCTCAGGCCTCGAAATTGGAATATTTGGAATATTTCGAAAACTGCAGGGAGTTTTGGGACAAATGTGACCAAACGTCGCTTTCAGTACTTGGCTTATGTTGGGTATAAAAAAATGGCAATTTCAAACTGCGAATACATGCAGAGAGCCAGAAATTGGCTCCAAAATATGGCTCAGGCCTCGAAATTGGGATATTTGGGATATTTTGAAAACTGCGAGGAGGTTTGGGACAAATGTGACCAAACGCCGCTTTCAGTACTTGGCATTTGTTGGGTATAAAAAGACGTAATTTCGAACTGCGAATACGTGCAGAGAGTCAGAATTTAGCTCCAAAATATGGCTCAGGTTTCGAAATTGGGATATTTGGGATATTTTGAAAACTGCAGGGGACTTTGGGACAAATATGACCAAACGCCGCTTTCAGTACTTGGCATATGTTTGGTATGAAAAGTCCTAATTTCAAACTGGGAATACGTGCAGAGAGCCAGAATTTGGCTCCAAAATATGGCTCAGTCCTCGATATTGGGATATTTGGGATATTTTGAAAACTGCAGGGGGGATTGGGACAAATGTGACCAAACGCCACTTTCAGTACTTCGCATATGTTGGGTATAAAAAAGTTGTAATATCAAACTGCGAATACGTGCAGAGAGCCAGAATTTGGTTCCAAAATATGGCTCAGGCGTCGAAATTGGGATGTTTGGGATATTTTGAAAACTGCAGGGGAGTTTGTGCAAAATGTGACTCACTGCCGCTTTCAGTACTTAGCATATGTTGGGTATAAAAAGTCGTAATATCAAACTGTGAATACGTGCATAGAGCCAGAATTTGGCTCCAAAACATGGCTCAGACCTCGAAATTGGAATGTTTGGGATATTTTGAAAACTGGAGGGAGGTTTGGGACAAATGTGACCAAACGCCGCTTTCAGGACTTGGCATTTGTTGGGTATAAAAAGTCGTAATTTCAAACTGCAAATACGTGCAGAGATCCAGAATTTGGCTCCAAAATATGGCTCAGGCCTCGATATTAGGATGTTTGGGATATTTTGAAAACTGCAGAGGGGATTGGGACAAATGTGACCAAACGCCGCTTCCAGCACTTGGCATATGTTGGGTATAAAAAAGTCGCAATTTCAAACTGCGAATACGTGCAGAGAGCCTGAATTTGGCTGCAAAATATGGCTAAGGCCTCGAAATTGGGATATTATTTTGCAAAATGTGACACACTGCCGCTTTCAGTACTTGGCATATGTTGGGTATAAAATTCGTAATATAAAACTGCGAATACTTGCAGAGAGCCAGAATTTGGCTCCAAAATATGGCTCAGGCCTCGATATAGGGATGTTTGGGATATTTTGAAAACTGCAGGAAGGTTTGGGACAAATGTGACCAAAAGCCGCTTCCAGCACTTGGCATATGTTGGGTATAAAAAAGTCGCAATTTCAAACTGCGAACACGTGCAGAGCCAGAATTTGGCTCCAAAATATGGCTCAGGGCCTCGAAATTGGGATATCTGGGATATTTTGAAAACTATAGGGGAGATTGTGCAAATTGTGACTCTGCCGTTGTCAGGACTAGGCATATGTTGGGTATAAAAAGTCGTAATTTAAAACTGCGAATAGATGCAAAAAGCCAGAATTTGGCTTCAAAATATGGCTCAGGCCTCGATATTGGGATATTAGGGATATTTTGAAAACTGCAGGGATGTTTGGGACAAATGTGACCAAACGCCGCTTTCAGTACTTAGCATATATTGGGTATAAAAATATGCAATTTCAAACAGCGAATACGTGCAGTGTGCCAGAATTTGGCTCCAAAATATGGCTCAGGCCTCGAAATTGGGATGTTTGGGATATTTTGATAACTGCAGGGGAGTTTGTGCAAAATGTTACTCACTGCCGCGTCCAGTTCTTGGCATATGTTGGGTATAAAAAGTCGTAATATCAAACTGCGAATACGTGCAGAGAGCCAGAATTTGGCTCCAAAATATGGCTCAGGCCTCGAAATTGGGATATTTGGGATATTTTGAAAACTGGAGGGGAGTTTGTGCAAAATGTGACTCACTGCCGCTTTCAGTACTTGGCATATGTTGGGTATAAAATTCGTAATATCAAACTGCGAATACTTGCAGAGAGCCAGAATTTGGCTCCAAAATATGGCTCAGGCCTCGATATAGGGATGTTTGGGATATATTGAAAACTGCAGGAAGGTTTGGGACAAATGTGACCAAGCGCCGCTTTCAGTACTTCGTATATGTTGGGTATAAAAAAGCCGTAATTTCAAACTGCGAATACGTGCAGAGAGCCAGAATTTGGCTACAAAATATGGCTCAGGCCTCGAAATTGGGATGTTTGGGATATTTTGAAAACTGCAGGGGACTTTGGGACAAATATGACCAAACGCCGCTTTCGGTACTTTACATATGTTGGGTATAAAAAGTCGTAATTTCAAACTGCGAATACGTGCGAAGAGCCTGAATTTGGCTCCAAAATATGGCTCAGGCCTCGGAATTGGGATATTGGGGATATTTTGAAAACTGCAAGGAGGTTTGGGACAAATGTGACCAAAAGCCGCTTTCAATACTTCGCATATGTTGGGTATAAAAAGTCGTAATTTCAAACTACGAATACGTGCAGAGAGCCAGAATTTAGCTCCAAAATATGGCTCAAGGCTCGAAATTGGGATATTTGGGATATTTCGAAAATTGCAGGGGAATTTGTGCAAAATGTGACTCGCTGCCGCTTTCAGGACTTCGTATATGTTGGGTATAAAAATTCGTAATATCAAACTGCGAATACGTACAGAGAGCCAGAATTTAGCTCCAAAATATGGCTCAGGCCTCGATATTGGGATGTTTGGGATATTTAGAAAACTGCAGGAAGATTTGGGACAAATGTGACCAAACGCCGCTTTCAGTACTTGGCATATGTTGGGTATAAAAATCGTTATTTTAAACTGCGAATACGTGGAGAGAGCCAGAATTTGGCTCCAAAATATGACTCAGGCCTCGAAATTGGGATATTTGGGATATTTCAAAAACTGCAGGGGAGTTTGTGCAAAATGTAACTCATTGTCGCTTCCAGTACTTGGTATATGTTGGGTATAATAAGTTGTAATTTCAAACTGCGAATACGTGCAGAGAGCCAGAATTTGGCTCCAAAATATGGCTCAGTCCTCGATATTGGGATATTTGGGATATTTTGAAAACTGCAGAGGGATTGGGACATATGTGACCAAACGCCACTTTCAGTACTTCGCATATGTTGGGTATAAAAAAGTCGTAATATCAAGCTGCGAATACGTGCAGAGAGCCAGAATTTGGCTCCAAAATATGGCTCAGGCGTCGAAATTGGGATGTTTGGGATATTTTGAAAACTGCAGGGGAGTTTGTGCAAAATGTGACTCACTGCCGCTTACAGTACTTAGCATATGTTGGGTATAATAAGATGTAATTTCAAACTGCGAATACGTGAAGAGAGCCAGAATTTGGCTCCAAAATATGGCTCAGTCCTCGATATTGGGATATTTGGGATATTTTGAAAACTGCAGGGGGGATTGGGACAAATGTGACCAAACGCCACTTTCAGTACTTCGCATATGTTGGGTATAAAAAAGTTGTAATATCAAACTGCGAATACGTGCAGAGAGCCTGAATTTGGCTCCAAAATATGGCTCAGGCGTCGAAATTGGGATGTTTGGGATATTTTGAAAACTGTAGGGGAGTTTGTGCAAAATGTGACTCACTGCCGCTTTCAGTACTTAGCATACGTTGGGTATAAAAAGTCGTAATATCAAACTGCGAATACGTGCATAGAGCCAGAATTTGGCTTCAAAATATGGCTCAGGCCTCGAAATTGGAATGTTTGTGATATTTTGAAAACTGGAGGGAGGTTTGGGACAAATGTGACCAAACGCAGCTTTTAGGACTTGGCATATGTTGGGTATAAAAAGTCGTAATTTTAAACTGCGAATAAGTGCAGAGATCCAGAATTTGGCTCCAAAATATTGCTCAGGCCTCGATATTAGGATGTTTGTGATATTTTGAAAACTGCAGAGGGGATTGGGACAAATGTGACCAAACGCCGCTTCCAGCACTTGGCATATGTTGGGTATAAAAAAGTCGCAATTTCAAACTGCGAATACGTGCAGAGAGCCTGAATTTGGCTCCAAAATATGTCTCAGGCCTCGAAATTGGGAAATTTGGGATATTTCGAAAACTGCAGGGAGTTTGTGCAAAATGTGACTCACTGCCGCATTCAGGACTTGGCATATGTTGGGTATAAAAAGATGTAATATCAAACTGCGAATACGTGCATAGAGCCAGAGTTTGGCTCCAAAATATGGCTCAGGTCTCGAAATTAGGATGTTTGGGATATTTTAAAAACTGGAGGGAGGTTTGGGACAAATGTGACCAAACGCCGCTTTCAGCACTTGGCATATATTGGGTATAAAAAAGTCGCAATTTCAAACTGCGAAAACGTGCAGAGAGCCTGAATTTGGCTCCAAAATATGGCTCAGGCCTCAAAATTGGGATATTTGGGATATTTTGAAAACTGGAGGGGAGTTTGTGCAAAATGTGACTCACTGCCATTTTCAGTACTTGGCATATGTTGGGTATAAAATTCGTAATATCAAACTGCGAATACTTGCAGAGAGCCAGATTTTGGCTCCAAAATATGGCTCAGGCCTCGATATAGGGATGTTTGGAATATTTTGAAAACTGCAGGAAGGTTTTGGACAAATGTGACCAAACGCCGCTTTCAGTACTTCCCATATGTTGGGTATAAAAAATTCGTAATTTCAAACTGCGAATATGTGCAGAGAGCCAGAATTTGGCTCCAAAATATAGCTCAGGCCTCGAAATTGGGATGTTTGGGATATTTTGAAAACTGCAGGGGAGTTTGTTCAAAATGTGACTCACTGCTGCGTCCAGTACTTGGCATATGTTGGGTTTAAAAAGTCGTAATATCAAACTGCGAATACGTGCAGAGAGCCAAAATTTGGCTCCAAAATATGGCTCAGGCCTCGTAATTAGGATATTTGGGTTATTTTGAAAACTGCAGGGAGGTTTGGGACAAATGTGACCAAACGCCGCTTTCAGTACTTGGCATATGTTGGGTATAAAAAATTCGCAGTTTCAAACTGCGAATACGTGCAGAGAGCCAGAATTTGGCTCCAAAATATGGCTCAGGCCTCAATATTGGGATATTTGGGATATTTTGAAAACTGCGGGGGGATTGGGACAAATGTGCCCAAACGCCGCTTTCAGTACTTCGCATATGTTGGGTATAAAAAATTCGTAATTTCAAACTGCGAATAGGTGCAGAGAGCCAGAATTTGGCTCCAAAATATGGCTCAGGCGTCGAAATTGGGATTATTTGGATGTTTTGAAAACTGCATGGGAGTTTGTACAAAATGTGACTCACTGCCGCTTTCAGTACTCTGCATATGTTGGGTATAAAATTCCTATTATCAAACTGCGAATACGTGCAGAGAGCCAGGATTTGGCTCCAAAATATGGCTCAGGCCTCGATATTGGGATGTTTGGGATATTTTGAAAACTGCAGGAAGGTTTGGGACAAATGTGACTCACTGCCGCTTTCTGTACTTCGCATATGTTGGGTATAAAAAGTCGTAATATCAAACTGCGAATAAAGCAAAGAGCCAGAATTTGGCCCCAAAACATGGCTCAGGCCTCGAAATTGGGATGTTTGGGATATTTTGAAAACTGGAGGGAGGTTTGGGACAAATGTGACCAAACGCCGCTTTCAGTACTTGGCATACTTTGGGTATAAAAATTCGTAATTTCAAACTGCGAATACATGCAGAGAGCCAGAATTTGACTCCAAAATATAGCTCAGGCCTCGAAATTGGAATATTTGGAATATTTCGAAAACTGCAGGGAGTTTTGGGACAAATGTGACCAAACGTCGCTTTCAGTACTTGGCTTATGTTGGGTATAAAAAAATGGCAATTTCAAACTGCGAATACATGCAGAGAGCCAGAAATTGGCTCCAAAATATGGCTCAGGCCTCGAAATTGGGATATTTGGGATATTTTGAAAACTGCGAGGAGGTTTGGGACAAATGTGACCAAACGCCGCTTTCAGTACTTGGCATTTGTTGGGTATAAAAAGACGTAATTTCGAACTGCGAATACGTGCAGAGAGTCAGAATTTAGCTCCAAAATATGGCTCAGGTTTCGAAATTGGGATATTTGGGATATTTTGAAAACTGCAGGGGACTTTGGGACAAATATGACCAAACGCCGCTTTCAGTACTTGGCATATGTTTGGTATGAAAAGTCCTAATTTCAAACTGGGAATACGTGCAGAGAGCCAGAATTTGGCTCCAAAATATGGCTCAGTCCTCGATATTGGGATATTTGGGATATTTTGAAAACTGCAGGGGGGATTGGGACAAATGTGACCAAACGCCACTTTCAGTACTTCGCATATGTTGGGTATAAAAAAGTTGTAATATCAAACTGCGAATACGTGCAGAGAGCCAGAATTTGGTTCCAAAATATGGCTCAGGCGTCGAAATTGGGATGTTTGGGATATTTTGAAAACTGCAGGGGAGTTTGTGCAAAATGTGACTCACTGCCGCTTTCAGTACTTAGCATATGTTGGGTATAAAAAGTCGTAATATCAAACTGTGAATACGTGCATAGAGCCAGAATTTGGCTCCAAAACATGGCTCAGACCTCGAAATTGGAATGTTTGGGATATTTTGAAAACTGGAGGGAGGTTTGGGACAAATGTGACCAAACGCCGCTTTCAGGACTTGGCATATGTTGGGTATAAAAAGTCGTAATTTCAAACTGCAAATACGTGCAGAGATCCAGAATTTGGCTCCAAAATATGGCTCAGGCCTCGATATTAGGATGTTTGGGATATTTTGAAAACTGCAGAGGGGATTGGGACAAATGTGACCAAACGCCGCTTCCAGCACTTGGCATATGTTGGGTATAAAAAAGTCGCAATTTCAAACTGCGAATACGTGCAGAGAGCCTGAATTTGGCTGCAAAATATGGCTAAGGCCTCGAAATTGGGATATTATTTTGCAAAATGTGACACACTGCCGCTTTCAGTACTTGGCATATGTTGGGTATAAAATTCGTAATATAAAACTGCGAATACTTGCAGAGAGCCAGAATTTGGCTCCAAAATATGGCTCAGGCCTCGATATAGGGATGTTTGGGATATTTTGAAAACTGCAGGAAGGTTTGGGACAAATGTGACCAAAAGCCGCTTCCAGCACTTGGCATATGTTGGGTATAAAAAAGTCGCAATTTCAAACTGCGAACACGTGCAGAGCCAGAATTTGGCTCCAAAATATGGCTCAGGGCCTCGAAATTGGGATATCTGGGATATTTTGAAAACTATAGGGGAGATTGTGCAAATTGTGACTCTGCCGTTGTCAGGACTAGGCATATGTTGGGTATAAAAAGTCGTAATTTAAAACTGCGAATAGATGCAAAAAGCCAGAATTTGGCTTCAAAATATGGCTCAGGCCTCGATATTGGGATATTAGGGATATTTTGAAAACTGCAGGGATGTTTGGGACAAATGTGACCAAACGCCGCTTTCAGTACTTAGCATATATTGGGTATAAAAATATGCAATTTCAAACAGCGAATACGTGCAGTGTGCCAGAATTTGGCTCCAAAATATGGCTCAGGCCTCGAAATTGGGATGTTTGGGATATTTTGATAACTGCAGGGGAGTTTGTGCAAAATGTTACTCACTGCCGCGTCCAGTTCTTGGCATATGTTGGGTATAAAAAGTCGTAATATCAAACTGCGAATACGTGCAGAGAGCCAGAATTTGGCTCCAAAATATGGCTCAGGCCTCGAAATTGGGATATTTGGGATATTTTGAAAACTGGAGGGGAGTTTGTGCAAAATGTGACTCACTGCCGCTTTCAGTACTTGGCATATGTTGGGTATAAAATTCGTAATATCAAACTGCGAATACTTGCAGAGAGCCAGAATTTGGCTCCAAAATATGGCTCAGGCCTCGATATAGGGATGTTTGGGATATATTGAAAACTGCAGGAAGGTTTGGGACAAATGTGACCAAGCGCCGCTTTCAGTACTTCGTATATGTTGGGTATAAAAAAGCCGTAATTTCAAACTGCGAATACGTGCAGAGAGCCAGAATTTGGCTACAAAATATGGCTCAGGCCTCGAAATTGGGATGTTTGGGATATTTTGAAAACTGCAGGGGACTTTGGGACAAATATGACCAAACGCCGCTTTCGGTACTTTACATATGTTGGGTATAAAAAGTCGTAATTTCAAACTGCGAATACGTGCGAAGAGCCTGAATTTGGCTCCAAAATATGGCTCAGGCCTCGGAATTGGGATATTGGGGATATTTTGAAAACTGCAAGGAGGTTTGGGACAAATGTGACCAAAAGCCGCTTTCAATACTTCGCATATGTTGGGTATAAAAAGTCGTAATTTCAAACTACGAATACGTGCAGAGAGCCAGAATTTAGCTCCAAAATATGGCTCAAGGCTCGAAATTGGGATATTTGGGATATTTCGAAAATTGCAGGGGAATTTGTGCAAAATGTGACTCGCTGCCGCTTTCAGGACTTCGTATATGTTGGGTATAAAAATTCGTAATATCAAACTGCGAATACGTACAGAGAGCCAGAATTTAGCTCCAAAATATGGCTCAGGCCTCGATATTGGGATGTTTGGGATATTTAGAAAACTGCAGGAAGATTTGGGACAAATGTGACCAAACGCCGCTTTCAGTACTTGGCATATGTTGGGTATAAAAATCGTTATTTTAAACTGCGAATACGTGGAGAGAGCCAGAATTTGGCTCCAAAATATGACTCAGGCCTCGAAATTGGGATATTTGGGATATTTCAAAAACTGCAGGGGAGTTTGTGCAAAATGTAACTCATTGTCGCTTCCAGTACTTGGTATATGTTGGGTATAATAAGTTGTAATTTCAAACTGCGAATACGTGCAGAGAGCCAGAATTTGGCTCCAAAATATGGCTCAGTCCTCGATATTGGGATATTTGGGATATTTTGAAAACTGCAGAGGGATTGGGACATATGTGACCAAACGCCACTTTCAGTACTTCGCATATGTTGGGTATAAAAAAGTCGTAATATCAAGCTGCGAATACGTGCAGAGAGCCAGAATTTGGCTCCAAAATATGGCTCAGGCGTCGAAATTGGGATGTTTGGGATATTTTGAAAACTGCAGGGGAGTTTGTGCAAAATGTGACTCACTGCCGCTTACAGTACTTAGCATATGTTGGGTATAAAAAGTCGTAATTTCAAACTGCGAATACGTGCATAGAGCCAGAATTTGGCTCCAAAATATGGCTCAGGCCTCAATATTGGGATATTTGGGATATTTTGAAAACTGCGGGGGGGATTGGGACAAATGTGCCCAAACGCCGCTTTCAGTACTTCGCATATGTTGGGTATAAAAAGTCGTAATATCAAACTGCGAATACGTGCAGAGAGCCAGAATTTAGCTCCAAAACATGGCTCAGGCCTCGAAATTGGGATGTTTGGGATATTTTGAAAACTGGAGGGAGGTTTGGGACAAATGTGACCAAACGCCGCTTTCAGTACTTGGCATACTTTGGGTATAAAAATTCGTAATTTCAAACTGCGAATACATGCAGAGAGCCAGAATTTGACTCCAAAATATAGCTCAGGCCTCGAAATTGGAATATTTGGAATATTTCGAAAACTGCAGGGAGTTTTGGGACAAATGTGACCAAACGTCGCTTTCAGTACTTGCCTTATGTTGGGTATAAAAAAATGGCAATTTCAAACTGCGAATACATGCAGAGAGCCAGAAATTGGCTCCAAAATATGGCTCAGGCCTCGAAATTGGGATATTTGGGATATTTTGAAAACTGCGAGGAGGTTTGGGACAAATGTGACCAAACGCCGCTTTCAGTACTTGGCATTTGTTGGGTATAAAAAGACGTAATTTCGAACTGCGAATACGTGCAGAGAGTCAGAATTTAGCTCCAAAATATGGCTCAGGTTTCGAAATTGGGATATTTGGGATATTTTGAAAACTGCAGGGGACTTTGGGACAAATATGACCAAACGCCGCTTTCAGTACTTGGCATATGTTTGGTATGAAAAGTCCTAATTTCAAACTGGGAATACGTGCAGAGAGCCAGAATTTGGCTCCAAAATATGGCTCAGTCCTCGATATTGGGATATTTGGGATATTTTGAAAACTGCAGGGGGGATTGGGACAAATGTGACCAAACGCCACTTTCAGTACTTCGCATATGTTGGGTATAAAAAAGTTGTAATATCAAACTGCGAATACGTGCAGAGAGCCAGAATTTGGTTCCAAAATATGGCTCAGGCGTCGAAATTGGGATGTTTGGGATATTTTGAAAACTGCAGGGGAGTTTGTGCAAAATGTGACTCACTGCCGCTTTCAGTACTTAGCATATGTTGGGTATAAAAAGTCGTAATATCAAACTGTGAATACGTGCATAGAGCCAGAATTTGGCTCCAAAACATGGCTCAGACCTCGAAATTGGAATGTTTGGGATATTTTGAAAACTGGAGGGAGGTTTGGGACAAATGTGACCAAACGCCGCTTTCAGGACTTGGCATATGTTGGGTATAAAAAGTCGTAATTTCAAACTGCAAATACGTGCAGAGATCCAGAATTTGGCTCCAAAATATGGCTCAGGCCTCGATATTAGGATGTTTGGGATATTTTGAAAACTGCAGAGGGGATTGGGACAAATGTGACCAAACGCCGCTTCCAGCACTTGGCATATGTTGGGTATAAAAAAGTCGCAATTTCAAACTGCGAATACGTGCAGAGAGCCTGAATTTGGCTGCAAAATATGGCTAAGGCCTCGAAATTGGGATATTATTTTGCAAAATGTGACACACTGCCGCTTTCAGTACTTGGCATATGTTGGGTATAAAATTCGTAATATAAAACTGCGAATACTTGCAGAGAGCCAGAATTTGGCTCCAAAATATGGCTCAGGCCTCGATATAGGGATGTTTGGGATATTTTGAAAACTGCAGGAAGGTTTGGGACAAATGTGACCAAAAGCCGCTTCCAGCACTTGGCATATGTTGGGTATAAAAAAGTCGCAATTTCAAACTGCGAACACGTGCAGAGCCAGAATTTGGCTCCAAAATATGGCTCAGGGCCTCGAAATTGGGATATCTGGGATATTTTGAAAACTATAGGGGAGATTGTGCAAATTGTGACTCTGCCGTTGTCAGGACTAGGCATATGTTGGGTATAAAAAGTCGTAATTTAAAACTGCGAATAGATGCAAAAAGCCAGAATTTGGCTTCAAAATATGGCTCAGGCCTCGATATTGGGATATTAGGGATATTTTGAAAACTGCAGGGATGTTTGGGACAAATGTGACCAAACGCCGCTTTCAGTACTTAGCATATATTGGGTATAAAAATATGCAATTTCAAACAGCGAATACGTGCAGTGTGCCAGAATTTGGCTCCAAAATATGGCTCAGGCCTCGAAATTGGGATGTTTGGGATATTTGATAACTGCAGGGGAGTTTGTGCAAAATGTTACTCACTGCCGCGTCCAGTTCTTGGCATATGTTGGGTATAAAAAGTCGTAATATCAAACTGCGAATACGTGCAGAGAGCCAGAATTTGGCTCCAAAATATGGCTCAGGCCTCGAAATTGGGATATTTGGGATATTTTGAAAACTGGAGGGGAGTTTGTGCAAAATGTGACTCACTGCCGCTTTCAGTACTTGGCATATGTTGGGTATAAAATTCGTAATATCAAACTGCGAATACTTGCAGAGAGCCAGAATTTGGCTCCAAAATATGGCTCAGGCCTCGATATAGGGATGTTTGGGATATATTGAAAACTGCAGGAAGGTTTGGGACAAATGTGACCAAGCGCCGCTTTCAGTACTTCGTATATGTTGGGTATAAAAAAGCCGTAATTTCAAACTGCGAATACGTGCAGAGAGCCAGAATTTGGCTACAAAATATGGCTCAGGCCTCGAAATTGGGATGTTTGGGATATTTTGAAAACTGCAGGGGACTTTGGGACAAATATGACCAAACGCCGCTTTCGGTACTTTACATATGTTGGGTATAAAAAGTCGTAATTTCAAACTGCGAATACGTGCGAAGAGCCTGAATTTGGCTCCAAAATATGGCTCAGGCCTCGGAATTGGGATATTGGGGATATTTTGAAAACTGCAAGGAGGTTTGGGACAAATGTGACCAAAAGCCGCTTTCAATACTTCGCATATGTTGGGTATAAAAAGTCGTAATTTCAAACTACGAATACGTGCAGAGAGCCAGAATTTAGCTCCAAAATATGGCTCAAGGCTCGAAATTGGGATATTTGGGATATTTCGAAAATTGCAGGGGAATTTGTGCAAAATGTGACTCGCTGCCGCTTTCAGGACTTCGTATATGTTGGGTATAAAAATTCGTAATATCAAACTGCGAATACGTACAGAGAGCCAGAATTTAGCTCCAAAATATGGCTCAGGCCTCGATATTGGGATGTTTGGGATATTTAGAAAACTGCAGGAAGATTTGGGACAAATGTGACCAAACGCCGCTTTCAGTACTTGGCATATGTTGGGTATAAAAATCGTTATTTTAAACTGCGAATACGTGGAGAGAGCCAGAATTTGGCTCCAAAATATGACTCAGGCCTCGAAATTGGGATATTTGGGATATTTCAAAAACTGCAGGGGAGTTTGTGCAAAATGTAACTCATTGTCGCTTCCAGTACTTGGTATATGTTGGGTATAATAAGTTGTAATTTCAAACTGCGAATACGTGCAGAGAGCCAGAATTTGGCTCCAAAATATGGCTCAGTCCTCGATATTGGGATATTTGGGATATTTTGAAAACTGCAGAGGGATTGGGACATATGTGACCAAACGCCACTTTCAGTACTTCGCATATGTTGGGTATAAAAAAGTCGTAATATCAAGCTGCGAATACGTGCAGAGAGCCAGAATTTGGCTCCAAAATATGGCTCAGGCGTCGAAATTGGGATGTTTGGGATATTTTGAAAACTGCAGGGGAGTTTGTGCAAAATGTGACTCACTGCCGCTTACAGTACTTAGCATATGTTGGGTATAAAAAGTCGTAATTTCAAACTGCGAATACGTGCATAGAGCCAGAATTTGGCTCCAAAATATGGCTCAGGCCTCAATATTGGGATATTTGGGATATTTTGAAAACTGCGGGGGGGATTGGGACAAATGTGCCCAAACGCCGCTTTCAGTACTTCGCATATGTTGGGTATAAAAAGTCGTAATATCAAACTGCGAATACGTGCAGAGAGCCAGAATTTAGCTCCAAAATATGGCTCAGGCCTCGATATTGGGATGTTTGGGATATTTTGAAAACTGCAGGAAGATTTGGGACAAATGTGACTAAACGCCGCTTTCAGTAATTGGCATATGTTGGGTATAAAAAGTCGTTATTTTAAACTGCGAATACGTGCAGAGAGCCAGAATTTGGCTCCAAAATATGGCTCAGGCCTCGAAAATGGGATATTTGGGATATTTCGAAAACTGCAGGGGAGTTTGTGCAAAATGTAACTCATTGCCGCTTTCAGTACTTGGCATATGTTGGGTATAATAAGTTGTAATTTCAAACTGCGAATACGTGCAGAGAGCCAAAATTTGGCTCCAAAATATGGCTCAGGCCTCAATATTGGGATATTTGGGATATTTTGAAAACTGCGGGGGGGATTGGGACAAATGTGCCCAAACGCCGCTTTCAGTACTTCGCATATGTTGGGTATAAAAAATTCGTAATTTCAAACTGCGAATACGTGCAGAGAGCCAGAATTTGGCTCCAAAATATGGCTCAGGCGTCGAAATTGGGATTATTTGGATGTTTTGAAAACTGCATGGGAGTTTGTACAAAATGTGACTCACTGCCGCTTTCAGTACTCTGCATATGTTGGGTATAAAATTCCTATTATCAAACTGCGAATACGTGCAGAGAGCCAGAATTTGGCTCCAAAATATGGCTCAGGCCTCGATATTGGGATGTTTGGTATATTTTGAAAACTGCAGGAAGGTTTGGGACAAATGTGACTCACTGCCGCTTTCTGTACTTCGCATATGTTGGGTATAAAAAGTCGTAATATCAAACTGCGAATAAAGCAAAGAGCCAGAATTTGGCCCCAAAACATGGCTCAGGCCTCGAAATTGGGATGTTTGGGATATTTTGAAAACTGGAGGGAGGTTTGGGACAAATGTGACCAAACGCCGCTTTCAGTACTTGGCATACTTTGGGTATAAAAATTCGTAATTTCAAACTGCGAATACATGCAGAGAGCCAGAATTTGACTCCAAAATATAGCTCAGGCCTCGAAATTGGAATATTTGGAATATTTCGAAAACTGCAGGGAGGTTTGGGACAAATGTGACCAAACGTCGCTTTCAGTACTTGGCTTATGTTGGGTATAAAAAAATGGCAATTTCAAACTGCGAATACATGCAGAGAGCCAGAAATTGGCTCCAAAATATGGCTCAGGCCTCGAAATTGGGATATTTGGGATATTTTGAAAACTGCGAGGAGGTTTGGGACAAATGTGACCAAACGCCGCTTTCAGTACTTGGCATTTGTTGGGTATAAAAAGACGTAATTTCGAACTGCGAATACGTGCAGAGAGTCAGAATTTAGCTCCAAAATATGGCTCAGGTTTCGAAATTGGGATATTTGGGATATTTTGAAAACTGCAGGGGACTTTGGGACAAATATGACCAAACGCCGCTTTCAGTACTTGGCATATGTTTGGTATGAAAAGTCCTAATTTCAAACTGCGAATACGTGCAGAGAGCCTGAATTTGGCTCCAAAATATGGCTCAGTCCTCGATATTGGGATATTTGGGATATTTTGAAAACTGCAGGGGGGATTGGGACAAATGTGACCAAACGCCACTTTCAGTACTTCGCATATGTTGGGTATAAAAATGTTGTAATATCAAACTGCGAATACGTGCAGAGAGCCAGAATTTGGCTCCAAAATATGGCTCAGGCGTCGAAATTGGGATGTTTGGGATATTTTGAAAACTGCAGGGGAGTTTGTGCAAAATGTGACTCACTGCCGCTTTCAGTACTTAGCATATGTTGGGTATAAAAAGTCGTAATATCAAACTGTGAATACGTGCATAGAGCCAGAATTTGGCTCCAAAACATGGCTCAGACCTCGAAATTGGAATGTTTGGGATATTTTGAAAACTGGAGGGAGGTTTGGGACAAATGTGACCAAACGCCGCTTTCAGGACTTGGCATATGTTGGGTATAAAAAGTCGTAATTTCAAACTGCAAATACGTGCAGAGATCCAGAATTTGGCTCCAAAATATGGCTCAGGCCTCGATATTAGGATGTTTGGGATATTTTGAAAACTGCAGAGGGGATTGGGACAAATGTGACCAAACGCCGCTTCCAGCACTTGGCATATGTTGGGTATAAAAAAGTCGCAATTTCAAACTGCGAATACGTGCAGAGAGCCTGAATTTGGCTGCAAAATATGGCTAAGGCCTCGAAATTGGGATATTATTTTGCAAAATGTGACACACTGCCGCTTTCAGTACTTGGCATATGTTGGGTATAAAATTCGTAATATAAAACTGCGAATACTTGCAGAGAGCCAGAATTTGGCTCCAAAATATGGCTCAGGCCTCGATATAGGGATGTTTGGGATATTTTGAAAACTGCAGGAAGGTTTGGGACAAATGTGACCAAAAGCCGCTTCCAGCACTTGGCATATGTTGGGTATAAAAAAGTCGCAATTTCAAACTGCGAACACGTGCAGAGCCAGAATTTGGCTCCAAAATATGGCTCAGGGCCTCGAAATTGGGATATCTGGGATATTTTGAAAACTATAGGGGAGATTGTGCAAATTGTGACTCTGCCGTTGTCAGGACTAGGCATATGTTGGGTATAAAAAGTCGTAATTTAAAACTGCGAATAGATGCAAAAAGCCAGAATTTGGCTTCAAAATATGGCTCAGGCCTCGATATTGGGATATTAGGGATATTTTGAAAACTGCAGGGATGTTTGGGAAAAATGTGACCAAACGCCGCTTTCAGTACTTAGCATATATTGGGTATAAAAATATGCAATTTCAAACAGCGAATACGTGCAGTGTGCCAGAATTTGGCTCCAAAATATGGCTCAGGCCTCGAAATTGGGATATTTGGGATATTTTGAAAACTGGAGGGGAGTTTGTGCAAAATGTGACTCACTGCCGCTTTCAGTACTTGGCATATGTTGGGTATAAAATTCGTAATATCAAACTGCGAATACTTGCAGAGAGCCAGAATTTGGCTCCAAAATATGGCTCAGGCCTCGATATAGGGATGTTTGGGATATATTGAAAACTGCAGGAAGGTTTGGGACAAATGTGACCAAGCGCCGCTTTCAGTACTTCGTATATGTTGGGTATAAAAAAGCCGTAATTTCAAACTGCGAATACGTGCAGAGAGCCAGAATTTGGCTACAAAATATGGCTCAGGCCTCGAAATTGGGATGTTTGGGATATTTTGAAAACTGCAGGGGACTTTGGGACAAATATGACCAAACGCCGCTTTCGGTACTTTACATATGTTGGGTATAAAAAGTCGTAATTTCAAACTGCGAATACGTGCGAAGAGCCTGAATTTGGCTCCAAAATATGGCTCAGGCCTCGGAATTGGGATATTGGGGATATTTTGAAAACTGCAAGGAGGTTTGGGACAAATGTGACCAAAAGCCGCTTTCAATACTTCGCATATGTTGGGTATAAAAAGTCGTAATTTCAAACTACGAATACGTGCAGAGAGCCAGAATTTAGCTCCAAAATATGGCTCAAGGCTCGAAATTGGGATATTTGGGATATTTCGAAAATTGCAGGGGAGTTTGTGCAAAATGTGACTCGCTGCCGCTTTCAGGACTTCGTATATGTTGGGTATAAAAATTCGTAATATCAAACTGCGAATACGTACAGAGAGCCAGAATTTAGCTCCAAAATATGGCTCAGGCCTCGATATTGGGATGTTTGGGATATTTAGAAAACTGCAGGAAGATTTGGGACAAATGTGACCAAACGCCGCTTTCAGTACTTGGCATATGTTGGGTATAAAAATCGTTATTTTAAACTGCGAATACGTGGAGAGAGCCAGAATTTGGCTCCAAAATATGACTCAGGCCTCGAAATTGGGATATTTGGGATATTTCAAAAACTGCAGGGGAGTTTGTGCAAAATGTAACTCATTGTCGCTTCCAGTACTTGGTATATGTTGGGTATAATAAGTTGTAATTTCAAACTGCGAATACGTGCAGAGAGCCAGAATTTGGCTCCAAAATATGGCTCAGTCCTCGATATTGGGATATTTGGGATATTTTGAAAACTGCAGGGGGGATTGGGACATATGTGACCAAACGCCACGTTCAGTACTTCGCATATGTTGGGTATAAAAAAGTCGTAATATCAAACTGCGAATACGTGCAGAGAGCCAGAATTTGGCTCCAAAATATGGCTCAGGCGTCGAAATTGGGATGTTTGGGATATTTTGAAAACTGCAGGGGAGTTTGTGCAAAATGTGACTCACTGCCGCTTTCAGTACTTAGCATATGTTGGGTATAAAAAGTCGTAATTTCAAACTGCGAATACGTGCATAGAGCCAGAATTTGGCTCCAAAATATGGCTCAGGCCTCGAAATTGGAATGTTTGGGATATTTTGAAAACTGGAGAGAGGTTTGGGACAAATGTGACCAAACGCCGCTTTCAGGACTTGGCATATGTTGGGTATAAAAAGTCGTAACTTCAAACTGCGAATACGTGCAGAGATCCAGAATTTGGCTCCAAAATATGGCTCAGGCCTCGATATTAGGATGTTTGGGATATTTTGAAAACTGCAGAGTGGATTGGGACAAATGTGACCAAACGCCGCTTCCAGCACTTGGCATATGTTGGGTATAAAAAAGTCGCAATTTCAAACTGCGAGTACGTGCAGAGAGCCTTAATTTGGCTCCAAAATATGGCTCAGGCCTCGAAATTGGGATGTTTGGGATATTTTGAAAACTGCAGGGGAGTTTGTTAAAAATGTGACTCACTGCTGCGTCCAGTACTTGGCATATGTTGGGTTTAAAAAGTCGTAATATCAAACTGCGAATACGTGCAGAGAGCCAAAATTTGGCTCCAAAATATGGCTCAGGCCTCGTAATTAGGATATTTGGGTTATTTTGAAAACTGCAGGGAGGTTTGGGATAAATGTGACCAAACGTCGCTTTCAGTACTTGGCATATGTTGAGTATAAAAAATTCGTAATTTCAAACTGCGAATACGTGCAGAGAGCCAGAACTTGGCTACAAAATATTGCACAGGCCTCGAAATTTGGATGTTTGGGATATTTTGAAAACTGCAGGGGACTTTGGGACAAATATGACCAAACGCCGCTTTCGGTACTTGACATATGTTGGGTATAAAAAGTCGTAATTTCAAACTGCGAATACGTGCAGAGAGCCAGAATTTGGCTCCAAAATATGGCTCAAGGCTCGAAATTGGGATATTTGGGATATTTCGAAAATTGCAGGGGAGTTTGTGCAAAATGTGACTCACTGCCGCTTTCAGGACTTGGCATATGTTGGGTATAAAAAGTCGTTATTTTAAACTGCAAATACGTGCAGAGAGCCAGAATTTGGCTCCAAAATATGGCTCAGGCCTCGAAATTGGGATATTTGGGATATTTCGAAAACTGCAGGGGAGTTTGTGCAAAATGTAATTCATTGCCGCTTTCAGTACTTGGCATATGTTGGGTATAATAAGATGTAATTTCAAACTGCGAATATGTGCAGAGAGCCAGAATTTGGCTCCAAAATATGGCTCAGGCCTCGATATAGGGATGTTTGGGATATATTGAAAACTGCAGGGGGGATTGGGACAAATGTGACCAAAAGCCACTTTCAGTACTTCGCATATGTTGGGTATAAAAAAGTTGTAATATCAAACTGCGAATACGTGCAGAGAGCCTGAATTTGGCTCCAAAATATGGCTCAGGCGTCGAAATTGGGATGTTTGGGATATTTTGAAAACTGCAGGGGACTTTGGGACAAATATGACCAAACGCCGCTTTCGGTACTTTACATATGTTGGGTATAAAAAGTCGTAATTTCAAACTGCGAATACGTGCGAAGAGCCTGAATTTGGCTCCAAAATATGGCTCAGGCCTCGGAATTGGGATATAGGAGATATTTTGAAAACTGCAAGGAGGTTTGGGACAAATGTGACCAAAAGCCGCTTTCAATACTTCGCATATGTTGGGTATAAAAATTCGTAATTTCAAACTACGAATACGTGCAGAGAGCCAGAATTTAGCTCCAAAATATGGCTCAAGGCTCGAAATTGGGATATTTGGGATATTTCGAAAATTGCAGGGGAGTTTGTGCAAAATGTGACTCGCTGCCGCTTTCAGGACTTCGTATATGTTGGGTATAAAAATTCGTAATATCAAACTGCGAATACGTACAGAGAGCCAGAATTTAGCTCCAAAATATGGCTCAGGCCTCGATATTGGGATGTTTGGGATATTTAGAAAACTGCAGGAAGATTTGGGACAAATGTGACCAAACGCCGCTTTCAGTACTTGGCATATGTTGGGTATAAAAATCGTTATTTTAAACTGCGAATACGTGGAGAGAGCCAGAATTTGGCTCCAAAATATGACTCAGGCCTCGAAATTGGGATATTTGGGATATTTCAAAAACTGCAGGGGAGTTTGTGCAAAATGTAACTCATTGTCGCTTCCAGTACTTGGTATATGTTGGGTATAATAAGTTGTAATTTCAAACTGCGAATACGTGCAGAGAGCCAGAATTTGGCTCCAAAATATGGCTCAGTCCTCGATATTGGGATATTTGGGATATTTTGAAAACTGCAGGGGGGATTGGGACATATGTGACCAAACGCCACTTTCAGTACTTCGCATATGTTGGGTATAAAAAAGTCGTAATATCAAACTGCGAATACGTGCAGAGAGCCAGAATTTGGCTCCAAAATATGGCTCAGGCGTCGAAATTGGGATGTTTGGGATATTTTGAAAACTGCAGGGGAGTTTGTGCAAAATGTGACTCACTGCCGCTTTCAGTACTTAGCATATGTTGGGTATAAAAAGTCGTAATTTCAAACTGCGAATACGTGCATAGAGCCAGAATTTGGCTCCAAAATATGGCTCAGGCCTCGAAATTGGAATGTTTGGGATATTTTGAAAACTGGAGAGAGGTTTGGGACAAATGTGACCAAACGCCGCTTTCAGGACTTGGCATATGTTGGGTATAAAAAGTCGTAACTTCAAACTGCGAATACGTGCAGAGATCCAGAATTTGGCTCCAAAATATGGCTCAGGCCTCGATATTAGGATGTTTGGGATATTTTGAAAACTGCAGAGTGGATTGGGACAAATGTGACCAAACGCCGCTTCCAGCACTTGGCATATGTTGGGTATAAAAAAGTCGCAATTTCAAACTGCGAGTACGTGCAGAGAGCCTTAATTTGGCTCCAAAATATGGCTCAGGCCTCGAAATTGGGATGTCTGGGATATTTTGAAAACTGCAGGGGAGTTTGTTAAAAATGTGACTCACTGCTGCGTCCAGTACTTGGCATATGTTGGGTTTAAAAAGTCGTAATATCAAACTGCGAATACGTGCAGAGAGCCAAAATTTGGCTCCAAAATATGGCTCAGGCCTCGTAATTAGGATATTTGGGTTATTTTGAAAACTGCAGGGAGGTTTGGGATAAATGTGACCAAACGTCGCTTTCAGTACTTGGCATATGTTGAGTATAAAAAATTCGTAATTTCAAACTGCGAATACGTGCAGAGAGCCAGAATTTGGCTACAAAATATTGCACAGGCCTCGAAATTTGGATGTTTGGGATATTTTGAAAACTGCAGGGGACTTTGGGACAAATATGACCAAACGCCGCTTTCGGTACTTGACATATGTTGGGTATAAAAAGTCGTAATTTCAAACTGCGAATACGTGCAGAGAGCCAGAATTTGGCTCCAAAATATGGCTCAAGGCTCGAAATTGGGATATTTGGGATATTTCGAAAATTGCAGGGGAGTTTGTGCAAAATGTGACTCACTGCCGCTTTCAGGACTTGGCATATGTTGGGTATAAAAAGTCGTTATTTTAAACTGCAAATACGTGCAGAGAGCCAGAATTTGGCTCCAAAATATGGCTCAGGCCTCGAAATTGGGATATTTGGGATATTTCGAAAACTGCAGGGGAGTTTGTGCAAAATGTAATTCATTGCCGCTTTCAGTACTTGGCATATGTTGGGTATAATAAGATGTAATTTCAAACTGCGAATATGTGCAGAGAGCCAGAATTTGGCTCCAAAATATGGCTCAGTCCTCGATATTGGGATATTTGGGATATTTTGAAAACTGCAGGGGGGATTGGGACAAATGTGACCAAACGCCACTTTCAGTACTTCGCATATGTTGGGTATAAAAAAGTTGTAATATCAAACTGCGAATACGTGCAGAGAGCCTGAATTTGGCTCCAAAATATGGCTCAGGCGTCGAAATTGGGATGTTTGGGATTTTTTGAAAATTGCAGGGGAGTTTGTGCAAAATGTGACTCACTGCCGCTTTCAGTACTCTGCATATGTTGGGTATAAAATTCGTATTATCAAACTGCGAAAACGTGCAGAGAGCCAGAATTTGGCTAAAAAATATGGCTCAGGACTCGATATTGGGATGTTTGGGATATTTTGAAAACTGCAGGAAGGTTTGGGACAAATGTGACTCACTGCCGCTTTCTGTACTTCGCATATGTTGGGTATAAAAAGTCGTAATATCAAACTGCGAATACGTGCAAAGAGCCAGAATTTGGCCCCAAAATATGGCTCAGGCCGCGAAATTGGGATGTTTGGGATATTTTGAAAACTGGAGGGAGGTTTGGGACAAATGTGACCAAACGCCGCTTTCAGTACTTGGCATACTTTGGGTATAAAAATTCGTAATTTCAAACTGCGAATACATGCAGAGAGCCAGAATTTGACTCCAAAATATGGCTCAGGCCTCGAAATTAGGATTTTTTGGATATTTAGAAAACTGCAGGGGAGTTGGTGCAAAATGTGACTCTCTGCCGTTTTCAGGACTTGGCATATGTTGGGTATAAAAAAGTCGCAATTTCAAACTGCGAATACGTGTAGAGAGCCAGAATTTGGCTCCAAAATATGGCTCAGGCCTCGAAATTGGGATGTTAGGGATATTTTGAAAACTGCAGGGGACTTTGGGATAAATATGACCTAACGCTGCTTTCTATACTTGACATATGTTGGGTATAAAAAGTCGTAATTTCAAACTGCGAATACGTGCAGAGAGCCTGAATTTGGCTCCAAAATATGGCTCAGGCCTCGAAATTGGGATATATGGAATATTTTGAAAACTGCAAGGAGGTTTGGGACAAATGTGACTAAACGCCGCTTTCAGTACTTCGCATATGTTGGGTATAAAAAGTCGTAACTTCAAACTGCTAATACGTGCAGAGAGCCAGAATTTGGCTCCAAAATATGGCTCAGACCTCGATATTGGGATATTTGGGATATTTTGAAAACTGCAGGGGGGATTGGGACAAATGTGACCAAAAGTCGCTTTCAGTACTTTGCATATGTTGGGTATAAAAAAGTCATAATTTCAAACAGCGAATACGTGCAGAGATCCAGAATTTGGCTCCAAAATATGGCTCAGGCCTCGATATTAGGATGTTTGGGATATTTTGAAAACTGCAGAGTGGATTGGGACAAATGTGACCAAACGCCGCTTCCAGCACTTGGCATATGTTGGGTATAAAAAAGTCGCAATTTCAAACTGCGAGTACGTGCAGAGAGCCTTAATTTGGCTCCAAAATATGGCTCAGGCCTCGAAATTGGGATGTTTGGGATATTTTGAAAACTGCAGGGGAGTTTGTTAAAAATGTGACTCACTGCTGCGTCCAGTACTTGGCATATGTTGGGTTTAAAAAGTCGTAATATCAAACTGCGAATACGTGCAGAGAGCCAAAATTTGGCTCCAAAATATGGCTCAGGCCTCGTAATTAGGATATTTGGGTTATTTTGAAAACTGCAGGGAGGTTTGGGATAAATGTGACCAAACGTCGCTTTCAGTACTTGGCATATGTTGAGTATAAAAAATTCGTAATTTCAAACTGCGAATACGTGCAGAGAGCCAGAATTTGGCTACAAAATATTGCACAGGCCTCGAAATTTGGATGTTTGGGATATTTTGAAAACTGCAGGGGACTTTGGGACAAATATGACTAAACGCCTCTTTCGGTACTTGGCATATGTTGAGTATAAAAAATTCGTAATTTCAAACTGCGAATACATGCAGAGAGCCAGAATTTGGCTCCAAAATATGGCTCAGGCGTCGAAATTGGGATGTTTGAGATATTTTGAAAACTGCAGGGGAGTTTGTGCAAAATGTGACTCACAGCCGCTTTCAGTACTTGGCATATGTTGGGTTTAAAATTCGTAATATCAAACTGCGAATACGTGCAGAGAGCCAGAATTTGGCTCCAAAATATGGCTCAGGCCTCAATATAGGGATGTTTGGGATATTTTGAAAACTGCAGGAAGGTTTGGGACAAATGTGACCAAACGCCGCTTTCAGTACTTGGCATATGTTGGGTATAAAAAGACGTAATTTCAAACTGCGAATACGTGCGAAGAGCCTGAATTTGGCTCCAAAATATGGCTCAGGCCTCGGAATTGGGATATTTGGGATATTTTGAAAACTGCAAGGAGGTTTGGGACAAATGTGACCAAACGCCGCTTTCAGTACTACGCATATGTTGGGTATAAAAAGTCGTAAATTCAAACTGCGAATACGTGCAGAGAGCCAGATTTTGGCTCCAAAATATGGCTCAAGGCTCTAAATTGTGATATTTGGGATATTTCGAAAATTGCAGGGGAGTTTGTGCAAAATGTGACTCACTGCCGCTTTCAGTACTTGGCATATGTTGGGTATAATAAGTTGTAATTTCAAACTGCGAATACGTGCAGAGAGACAAAATTTGGCTCCAAAATATGGCTTAGGCCTCGATATTGGGATATTTGGGATATTTTGAAAACTGCAGGCGGGATTGGGACAAATGTGACCAAACGCCGCTTTCAGTACTTCGCATATGTTGGGTATAAAAAAGTCGTAATTTCAAACTGCGAATACGTGCAGAGAGCCAGAATTTGTCTCCAAATTATGGCTCAGCCGTCGATATTGGGATGTTTTGAAAACTGCAGGGGAGTTTGTGCAAAATGTGACTCACTGCCGCTTTCAGCACTTCGCATTTGTTGGGTATAAAATTCGTATTATCAAACTGCGAATACGTGCAGAGAGCCAAAATTTGGCTCCAAAATATGGCTCAGGCCTCGATATTGGGATGTTTGGGATATTTTGAAATCTGCAGGAAGGTTTGGGACAAATGTTACTCACTGCCGCTTTCTGTACTTCGTATATGTTGGGTAAAAAAAGTCGTAATATCAAACTGCGAATACGTGCAAAGATCCAGAATTTGGCCCCAAAATATGGCTCAGGCCTCGAAATTGGGATGTTTGGGATATTTTGAAAACTGGAGGGAGGTTTGGGACAAATGTGACCAAACGCCGTGTTCAGTACTTGGCATACTTTGGGTATAAAAATTCGTAATTTCAAACTGCGAATACATGCAGAGAGCCAGAATTTGACTCCAAAATATGGCTCATGCCTCGAAATTGGAATATTTGGAATATTTCGAAAACTGCCGGGAGGTTTGGGACAAATGTGACCAAACGTCGCTTTCAGTACTTGGCTTATGTTGGGTATAAAAAAATCGCAATTTCAAACTGCAAATACGTGCAGAGAGCCAGAATTTGGCTCCAAAATATGGCTCAGGCCACGAAATTGGGATATTTGGGGTATTTCGAAAACTGCAGGGGAGTTTGTGCAAAATGTAACTCATTGCCGCTTTCAGTACTTGGTATATGTTGGGTATAATAAGTTATAATTTCAAACTGCGAATACGTGCAGAGAGCCAGAATTTGGCTCCAAAATATGGCTCAGACCTCGATATTGGGATATTTGGGATATTTTGAAAACTGCAGGGGGGATTGGGACAAATGTGACCAAAAGTCGCTTTCAGTACTTTGCATATGTTGGGTATAAAAAAGTCATAATTTCAAACTGCGAATACGTGCAGAGAGCCAGAATTTGGCTCCAAAATATGGCTCAGGCGTCGAAATTGGGATGTTTGAGATATTTTGAAAACTGCAGGGGAGTTTGTGCAAAATGTCACTCACAGCCGCTTTCAGTACTTGGCATATGTTGGGTATAAATAGTCGTAATATCAAACTGCGAATACTTGCAGAGAGCCAGAATTTGGCTCCAAAATATGGCTCAGGCCTCGAAATTGGGATATTTGGGATATTTTGAAAACTGCAGGGAGGTTTGGGACAAATGTGACCAAAAGCCGCTTTCAGGACTTGGCATATGTGGGTATAAAAAGTCTTAATTTCAAACTGCGAATACGTGCAGAGAGCCAGAATTTGGCTCCAAAATATGGCTCAGTCCTCGATATTGGGATATTTGGGATATTTTGAAAACTGCAGGGGGGATTGGGACAAATGTGACCAAACGCCACTTTCAGTACTTCGCATATGTTGGGTATAAAAAAGTTGTAATATCAAACTGCGAATACGTGCAGAGAGCCAGAATTTGGCTCCAAAATATGGCTCAGGCGTCGAAATTGGGATGTTTGGGATATTTTGAAAACTGCAGGGATGTTTGGGATATTTTGAAAACTGCAGGGGAGTTTGTGCAAAATGTGACTCACTGCCGCTTTCAGTACTTAGCATATGTTGGGTATAAAAAGTCGTAATATCAAACTGCGAGTACGTGTATAGAGCCAGAATTTGACTCCAAAATATGGCTCAAGCCTCGAAATTGGGATATTTGGGATATTTTGAAAACTGCAGGGGGGATTGGGACAAATGTGACCAAACGCTGCTTTCAGTCCTTTGCATATGTTGGGTATAAAAAAGTCGTAATTTCAAACTGCGAATACGTGCAGAGAGCCAGAATTTGACTCCAAAATATGGCTCAGACCTCGAAATTGGGATATTAGGGATATTTTGAAAACTGCAGGGATGTTTGGGACAAATGTGACCAAACGCCGCTTTCAGTACTTGGCATATATTTGGTATAAAAAGATGCAATTTCAAACAGCGAATACGTGCAGTGAGCCAGAATTTGGCTCCAAAATATGGCTCAGGCCTTGAAATTGGGATGTTTGGGATATTTTGAAAACTGCAGGGAGGTTTGTGCATAATGTGACTCCCTTCCGCGTCCAGCACTTGGCAGATGTTGGGTATAAAAAGTCGTAATATCAAACTGCGAATACGTGCAGAGAGCCAGAATTTGGCTCCAAAATATGGCTCAGGCCTCGAAATTAGGATATTTGGGATATTTTAAAAACTGGAGGGGAGTTTGTGCAAAATGTGACTGACTGCCGCTTTCAGTACTTGGCATATGTTGGGTATAAAATTCGTAATATCAAACTGCGAATACGTGCAGAGAGCCAGATTTTGGCTCCAAAATATGGCTCAGGCCTCAAAATTGGGATGTTTGAGATATTTTGAAAACTGGAGGGAAGATTGGGACAAATGTGACCAAACGCCGCTTTCAGTACTTGGCATATGTTGGGTATAAAAAGTCGTAATTTCAAACTGCGAATACGTGCAGAGAGCCAGAATTTGGCTTCAAAATATGGCTCAAGGCTCGAAATTGGGATATTTGGGATATTTCGAAAATTGTAGGGGAGTTTGTTCAAAATGTGACTCGCTGCTGCTTTCAGGACTTCGCATATGTTGGGTATAAAAAGTCGTAATATCAAACTGCGAATACGTGCAGAGAGCCAGAATTTAGCTCCAAAATATGGCTCAGGCCTCGATATTGGGATGTTTGGGATATTTTGAAAACTGCAGGAAGATTTGGGACAAATGTGACCAAACGCCGCTTTCAGTACTTGGCATATGTTGGGTATAAAAAGTCGTTATTTTAAACTGCGAATACGTGCAGAGAGCCAGAATTTGGCTCCAAAATATGGCTCAGGCCTCGAAATTGGGATATTTGGGATATTTCGAGAACTGCAGGGGAGTTTGTGCAAAATGTAACTCATTGCCGCTTTCAGTACTTGGCATATGTTGGGTATAATAAGTTGTAATTTCAAACTGCGAATACGTGCAGAGAGCCAAAATTTGGCTCCAAAATATGGCTCAGGCCTCGATATTGGGATATTTGGGATATTTTGAAAACTGCAGGGGGGATTGGGACAAATGTGACCAAACGCCGCTTCCAGTACTTCGCATATGTTGGGTATAAAAAAGTCGTAATTTCAAACTGCGAATACGTTCAGAGAGCCAGAATTTGGCTCCAAATTATAGCTCAGGCGTCGATATTGGGATGTTTTGAAAACTGCAGGGGAGTTTGTGCAAAATGTGACTCACTGCCGCTTTCAGTACTTTGCATATGTTGGGTATAAAATTCGTATTATCAAACTGCGAATACGTGCAGAGAGCCAGAATTTGGCTCCAAAATATGGCTCAGGCCTCGATATTGGGATGTTTGGGATATTTTGAAAACTGCAGGAAGGTTTGGGACAAATGTGACTCACTGCCGCTTTCTGTACTTCGCATATGTTGGGAATAAAAAGTCGTAATATCAAACTGCGAATACGTGCAAAGATCCAGAATTTGGCCCCAAAATATGGCTCAGGCCTCGAAATTGGGATGTTTGGGATATTTTGAAAACTGGAGGGAGGTTTGGGACAAATGTGACCAAACGCCGCGTTCAGTACTTGGCATACTTTGGGAATAAAAAGTCGTAATATCAAACTGCGAATACGTGCAAAGATCCAGAATTTGGCCCCAAAATATGGCTCATGCCTCGAAATTGGAATATTTGGAATATTTCGAAAACTGCAGGGAGGTTTGGGACAAATGTGACCAAACGTCGCTTTCAGTACTTGGCTTATGTTGGGTATAAAAAAATCGCAATTTCAAACTGCAAATACGTGCAGAGAGCCAGAATTTGGCTCCAAAATATGGCTCAGGCCACGAAATTGGGATATTTGGGATATTTCGAAAACTGCAGGGGAGTTTGTGCAAAATGTAACTCATTGCCGCTTTCAGTACTTGGTATATGTTGGGTATAATAAGTTATAATTTCAAACTGCGAATACGTGCAGAGAGACAGAATTTGGCTCCAAAATATGGCTCAGACCTCGATATTGGGATTTTTGGGATATTTTGAAAACTGCAGGGGGGATTGGGACAAATGTGACCAAAAGCCGCTTTCAGTACTTCGCATTTGTTGGGTATAAAAATTCGTAATTTAAAACTGCGAATACATGCAATGAGCCAGAATTTGGCTTGAAAATATGGCTCAGGCCTCGATATTGGGATATTTGGGATATTTTGAAAACTGCAGGGAGGTTTGAGACAAATGTGACCAAACGCCGCTTTCAGTCCTTTGCATATGTTGGGTATAAAAAAGTCGTAATTTCAAACTGCGAATACGTGCAGAGAGCCAGAATTTGACTCCAAAATATGGTTCAGGCCTCGAAATTGGGATATTTGGGATATTTTGAAAACTGCAGGGGGGATTGGGACAAATGTGACCAAAAGCCGCTTTCAGTACTTCGCATATGTTGGGTATAAAAAAGTCACAATTTCAAACTGCGAATACGTGCAGAAAGCCAGAATTTGGCTCCAAAATATGGCTCAGGCCTCGAAATTGGGATATTTGGGATATTTCGAAAACTGGAGGGAAGTTTGGGACAAATGTGACCAAACGCCGCTTTCAGCACTTGGTATATGTTGGGTATAAAAAGATGTAATTTCAAACTGCGAATACGTGCAGAGAGCCAAAATTTGATTCCAAAATATGGCTCAGGCCTCGAAATTGGGATATTTTGAAAACTGCAGGTGAGTTTGGGCATAATGTGACTCACTGCCGCTTTCAGGACTTGGCATATGTTGGGTATAAAAAGTCCTAATATCAAACTGCGAATACGTGCATAGAGCCAGAATTTGGCTCCAAAATATGGCTCAGGTCTCGAAATTGGGATGTTTGGGATATTTAAAAAACTGGAGGGAGGTTTGGGACAAATGTGACCAAACGCCGCTTTCAGCACTTGGTATATGTTGGGTATAAAAAGATGTAATTTCAAACTGCGAATACGTGCAGAGAGCCAGAATTTGATTCCAAAATATGGCTCAGGCCTCGAAATTGGGATATTTTGAAAACTGAAGGGGAGTTTGTGCAAAATGTGACTCACTGCCGCTTTCAGTACTTGGCATATGTTGGGTATAAAATTCGTAATATCAAACTGCGAATATTTGTAGAGAGCCAGAATTTGGCTCCAAAATATGGCTCAGGCCTCGATATAGGGATGTTTGGGATATTTTGAAAACTGCAAGAAGGTTTTGGACAAATGTGACCAAACGCCGCTTTCAGTACTTCGCATATGTTGGGTATAAAAAAGTCGTAATTTCAAACTGCGAATACGTGCAGAGAGCCAGAATTTGGCTCCAAAATATAGCTCAGGTTCGAAATTGGGATGTTTGGGATATTTTGAAAACTGCAGGGGAGTTTGTTCAAAATGTGACTCACTGCTGCGTCCAGTACTTGGCATATGTTGGGTTTAAAAAGTCGTAATATCAAACTGCGAATACGTGCAGAGAGCCAAAATTTGGCTCCAAAATATGGCTCAGGCCTCGAAATTGGGATGTTAGGGATATTTTGAAAACTGCAGGGGACTTTGGGACAAATATGACCTAACGCTGCTTTCGGTACTTGACATATGTTGGGTATAAAAAGTCGTAATTTCAAACTGCGAATACGTGCAGAGAGTCTGAATTTGGCTCCAAAATATGGCTCAGGCCTCGAAATTGGGATATATGGAATATTTTGAAAACTGCAAGGAGGTTTGGGACAAATGTGACTAAACGCCGCTTTCAGTACTTCGCATATGTTGGGTATAAAAAGTCGATATTTCAAACTGCGAATACGTGCAGAGAGCCAGAATTTGGCTCCAAAATATGACTCAGGCCTCGAAATTGGGATATTTGGGATATTTCAAAAACTGCAGGGGAGTTTGTGCAAAATGTAACTCATTGTCGCTTCCAGTATTTGGTATATGTTGGGTATAATAAGTTGTAATTTCAAACTGCGAATACGTGCAGAGAGCCAGAATTTGGCTACAAAATATTGCTCAGCCTCGAAATTGGGATGTTTGGGATATTTTGAAAACTGCAGGGGACTTTGGGACAAATATGACCAAACGCCGCTTTCGGTACTTGACATATGCTGGGTATAAAAAGTCGTAATTTCAAACTGCGAATACGTGCAGAGAGCCAGAATTTGGCTCCAAAATATGGCTCAAGGCTCGAAATTGGGATATTTGGGATATTTCGAAAACTGCATGGGAGTTTGTGCAAAATGCAATTCATTGCCGCTTTCAGTACTTGGCATATGTTGGGTATAATAAGATGTAATTTCAAACTGCGAATACGTGAAGAGAGCCAGAATTTGGCTCCAAAATATGGCTCAGTCCTCGATATTGGGATATTTGGGATATTTTGAAAACTGCAGGGGGGATTGGGACAAATGTGACCAAACGCCACTTTCAGTACTTCGCATATGTTGGGTATAAAAAAGTTGTAATATCAAACTGCGAATACGTGCAGAGAGCCTGAATTTGGCTCCAAAATATGGCTCAGGCGTCGAAATTGGGATGTTTGGGATATTTTGAAAACTGAAGGGGAGTTTGTGCAAAATGTGACTCACTGCCGCTTTCAGTACTTAGCATACGTTGGGTATAAAAAGTCGTAATATCAAACTGCGAATACGTGCATAGAGCCAGAATTTGGCTTCAAAATATGGCTCAGGCCTCGAAATTGGAATGTTTGTGATATTTTGAAAACTGGAGGGAGGTTTGGGACAAATGTGACCAAACGCAGCTTTTAGGACTTGGCATATGTTGGGTATAAAAAGTCGTAATTTTAAACTGCGAATAAGTGCAGAGATCCAGAATTTGGCTCCAAAATATTGCTCAGGCCTCGATATTAGGATGTTTGTGATATTTTGAAAACTGCAGAGGGGATTGGGACAAATGTGAGCAAACGCCGCTTCCAGCACTTGGCATATGTTGGGTATAAAAAAGTCGCAATTTCAAACTGCGAATACGTGCAGAGAGCCTGAATTTGGCTCCAAAATATGTCTCAGGCCTCGAAATTGGGAAATTTGGGATATTTCGAAAACTGCAGGGAGTTTGTGCAAAATGTGACTCACTGCCGCATTCAGGACTTGGCATATGTTGGGTATAAAAAGATGTAATATCAAACTGCGAATACGTGCATAGAGCCAGAGTTTGGCTCCAAAATATGGCTCAGGTCTCGAAATTAGGATGTTTGGGATATTTTAAAAACTGGAGGGAGGTTTGGGACAAATGTGACCAAACGCCGCTTTCAGCACTTGGCATATATTGGGTATAAAAAAGTCGCAATTTCAAACTGCGAAAACGTGCAGAGAGCCTGAATTTGGCTCCAAAATATGGCTCAGGCCTCAAAATTGGGATATTTGGGATATTTTGAAAACTGGAGGGGAGTTTGTGTAAAATGTGACTCACTGCCATTTTCAGTACTTGGCATATGTTGGGTATAAAATTCGTAATATCAAACTGCGAATACTTGCAGAGAGCCAGATTTTGGCTCCAAAATATGGCTCAGGCCTCGATATAGGGATGTTTGGAATATTTTGAAAACTGCAGGAAGGTTTTGGACAAATGTGACCAAACGCCGCTTTCAGTACTTCGCATATGTTGGGTATAAAAAATTCGTAATTTCAAACTGCGAATATGTGCAGAGAGCCAGAATTTGGCTCCAAAATATAGCTCAGGCCTCGAAATTGGGATGTTTGGGATATTTTGAAAACTGCAGGGGAGTTTGTTCAAAATGTGACTCACTGCTGCGTCCAGTACTTGGCATATGTTGGGTTTAAAAAGTCGTAATATCAAACTGCGAATACGTGCAGAGAGCCAAAATTTGGCTCCAAAATATGGCTCAGGCCTCGTAATTAGGATATTTGGGTTATTTTGAAAACTGCAGGGAGGTTTGGGACAAATGTGACCAAACGCCGCTTTCAGTACTTGGCATATGTTGGGTATAAAAAATTCGCAGTTTCAAACTGCGAATACGTGCAGAGAGCCAGAATTTGGCTCCAAAATATTGCTCAGGCCTCGAAATTGTGATGTTTGGGATATTTTGAAAACTGCAGGGGACTTTCGGACAATTATGACCAAACGCCGCTTTCGGTACTTAACATATGTTGGGTATAAAAAGTCGTAATTTCAATCTGCGAATACGTGCAGAGAGCCTGAATTTGGCTCTAAAATATGGCTCAGGCCTCGAAATTGGGATGTTTGGGATATTTTGAAAACTGCAGGGATGTTTGGGACAAATGTGACCAAACGCCGCTTTCAGTACTTCGCATATGTTGGGTATAAAAATTCGTAATTTCAAACTGCGAATACGTGCAGAGAACCAGAATTTGGCTCCAAAATATGGCTCAGGCCTCGAAATTGGGATGTTTGGGATATTTTGAAAATTGCAGGGGAGTTTGTGCAAAATGTGACTCACTGCCGAGTCCAGTTCTTGGCATATGTTGGGTATAAAAGTCGTAATATCAAACTGCGAATACGTGCAGAGAGCCAGAATTTGGCTCTAAATATGGCTCAGGCCTCGAAATTGGGATATTTGGGATATTTTGAAAACTGGAGGGGAGTTTGTGCAAAATGTGACTCACTGCCGCTTTCAGTACTTGGCATATGTTGGGTATAAAATTCGTAATATCAAATTGCGAATACTTGCAGAGAGCCAGAATTTGGCTCCAAAATATGGCTCAGGCCTCAATATAGGGATGTTTGGGATATATTGAAAACTGCAGGAAGGTTTGGGACAAATGTGACCAAACGCCACTTTCAGTACTTCGCATATGTTGGGTATAAAAAAGTCGTAATTTCAAACTGCGAATACCTGCAGAGAGCCATAATTTGGCCCAAAAATATGGCTCAGGCCTCGAAATTGGGATGTTTGGGTATTTTGAAAACTGGAGGGAGGTTTGGGACAAATGTGACCAAACGCCACTTTCAGTACTTCGCATATGTTGGGTATAAAAATTCGTAATTTCAAACTGCGAATACATGCAGAGAGCCAGAATTTGACTCCAAAATATGGCTCAGGCCTCGAAATTGGAATGTTTGGGATATTTTGAAAACTGCAGGGGACTTTGGGACAAATATGACCAAACGCCGCTTTCGGTACTTTACATATGTTGGGTATAAAAAGTCTTAATTTCAAACTGCGAATACGTGCGAAGAGCCTGAATTTGGCTCTAAAATATGGCACAAGGCTCGAAATTGGGATATTTGGGATATTTCGAAAATTGCAGGGGAGTTTGTGCAAAATGTGTCTCGCTGCCGCTTTCAGGACTTCGTATATGTTGGGTATAAAAAGTCGTAATATCAAACTGCGAATACGTGCAAAGAGCCAGAATTTGGCCCCAAAATATGGCTCAGGCCTCGAAATTGGGATGTTTGGGATATTTTGAAAACTGGAGGGAGGTTTGGGACAAATGTGACCAAACGCCGCTTTCAGGACTTCGCATATGTTGGGTATAAAAAGTCGATATTTCAAACTGCGAATACGTGGAGAGAGCCAGAATTTGGCTCCAAAATATGACTCAGGCCTCGAAATTGGGATATTTGGGATATTTCAAAAACTGCAGGGGAGTTTGTGCAAAATGTAACTCATTGTCGCTTCCAGTACTTGGTATATGTTGGGTATAATAAGTTGTAATTTCAAACTGCGAATACGTGCAGAGCCAGAATTTGGCTCCAAAATATGGCTCAGTCCTCGATATTGGGATATTTGGGATATTTTGAAAACTGCAGGGGGGATTGGGACATATGTGACCAAACGCCACTTTCAACACTTCGCATATGTTGGGTATAAAAAAGTCGTAATATCAAACTGCGAATACGTGCAGAGAGCCAGAATTTGGCTGCAAAATATGGCTCAGGCGTCGAAATTGGGATGTTTGGGATATTTTGAAAACTGCAGGGGAGTTTGTGCAAAATGTGACTCACTGCCGCTTTCAGTACTTAGCATATGTTGGGTATAAAAAGTCGTAATATCAAACTGCGAATACGTGCATAGAGCCAGAATTTGGCTCCAAAATATGGCTCAGGCCTCGAAATTGGAATGTTTGGGATATTTTGAAAACTGGAGAGAGGTTTGGAACAAATGTGACCAAACGCCGCTTTCAGGACTTGGCATATGTTGGGTATAAAAAGTCGTAACTTCAAACTGCGAATACGTGCAGAGATCCAGAATTTGGCTCCAAAATATGGCTCAGGCCTCGATATTAGGATGTTTGGGATATTTTGAAAACTGCAGAGTGGATTGGGACAAATGTGACCAAACGCCGCTTCCAGCACTTGGCATATGTTGGGTATAAAAAAGTCGCAATTTCAAACTGCGAGTACGTGCAGAGAGCCTTAATTTGGCTCCAAAATATGGCTCAGGCCTCGAAATTGGGATGTTTGGGATATTTTGAAAACTGCAGGGGAGTTTGTTAAAAATGTGACTCACTGCTGCGTCCAGTACTTGGCATATGTTGGGTTTAAAAAGTCGTAATATCAAACTGCGAATACGTGCAGAGAGCCAAAATTTGGCTCCAAAATATGGCTCAGGCCTCGTAATTAGGATATTTGGGTTATTTAGAAAACTGCAAGGAAGTTTGGGATAAATGTGACCAAACGTCGCTTTCAGTACTTGGCATATGTTGAGTATAAAAAATTCGTAATTTCAAACTGCGAATACGTGCAGAGAGCCAGAATTTGGCTACAAAATATTGCACAGGCCTCGAAATTTGGATGTTTGGGATATTTTGAAAACTGCAGGGGACTTTGGGACAAATATGACCAAACGCCGCTTTCGGTACTTGACATATGTTGGGTATAAAAAGTCGTAATTTCAAACTGCGAATACGTGCAGAGAGCCAGAATTTGGCTCCAAAATATGGCTCAAGGCTCGAAATTGGGATATTTGGGATATTTCGAAAATTGAAGGGGAGTTTGTGCAAAATGTGACTCACTGCCGCTTTCAGGACTTGGCATATGTTGGGTATAAAAAGTCATTATTTTAAACTGCAAATACGTGCAGAGAGCCAGAATTTGGCTCCAAAATATGGCTCAGGCCTCGAAATTGGGATATTTGGGATATTTCGAAAACTGCAGGGGAGTTTGTGCAAAATGTAATTCATTGCCGCTTTCAGTACTTGGCATATGTTGGGTATAATAAGATGTAATTTCAAACTGCGAATATGTGCAGAGAACCAGAATTTGGCTCCAAAATATGGCTCAGTCCTCGATATTGGGATATTTGGGATATTTTGAAAACTGCAGGGGGGATTGGGACAAATGTGACCAAACGCCACTTTCAGTACTTCGCATATGTTGGGTATAAAAAAGTTGTAATATCAAACTGCGAATACGTGCAGAGAGCCTGAATTTGGCTCCAAAATATGGCTCAGGCGTCGAAATTGGGATGTTTGGGATGTTTTGAAAATTGCAGGGGAGTTTGTGCAAAATGTGACTCACTGCCGCTTTCAGTACTCTGCATATGTTGGGTATAAAATTCGTATTATCAAACTGCGAAAACGTGCAGAGAGCCAGAATTTGGCTAAAAAATATGGCTCAGGCCTCGATATTGGGATGTTTGGGATATTTTGAAAACTGCAGGAAGGTTTGGGACAAATGTGACTCACTGCCGCTTTCTGTACTTCGCATATGTTGGGTATAAAAAGTCGTAATATCAAACTGCGAATACGTGCAAAGAGCCAGAATTTGGCCCCAAAATATGGCTCAGGCCTCGAAATTGGGATGTTTGGGATATTTTGAAAACTGGAGGGAGGTTTGGGACAAATGTGACCAAACGCCGCTTTCAGTACTTGGCATACTTTGGGTATAAAAATTCGTAATTTCAAACTGCGAATACATGCAGAGAGCCTGAAGTTGACTCCAAAATATGGCTCAGGCCTCGAAATTAGGATTTTTTGGATATTTAGAAAACTGCAGGGGAGTTGGTGCAAAATGTGACTCTCTGCCGTTTTCAGGACTTGGCATATGTTGGGTATAAAAAAGTCGCAATTTCAAACTGCGAATACGTGTAGAGAGCCAGAATTTGGCTCCAAAATATGGCTCAGGCCTCGAAATTGCGATGTTAGGGATATTTTGAAAACTGCAGGGGACATTGGGATAAATATGACCTAACGCTGCTTTCTATACTTGACATATGTTGGGTATAAAAAGTCGTAATTTCAAACTGCGAATACGTGCAGAGAGCCTGAATTTGGCTCCAAAATATGGCTCAGGCCTCGAAATTGGGATATATGGAATATTTTGAAAACTGCAAGGAGGTTTGGGACAAATGTGACTAAACGCCGCTTTCAGTACTTCGCATATGTTGGGTATAAAAAGTCGTAACTTCAAACTGCGAATACGTGCAGAGATCCAGAATTTGGCTCCAAAATATGGCTTAGGCCTCGATATTAGGATGTTTGGGATATTTTGAAAACTGCAGAGTGGATTGGGACAAATGTGACCAAACGCCGCTTCCAGCACTTGGCATATGTTGGGTATAAAAAAGTCGCATATTCAAACTGCGAATACGTGCAGAGAGCCTTAATTTGGCTCCAAAATATGGCTCAGGCCTCGAAATTGGGATGTTTGGGATATTTTGAAAACTGCAGGGGAGTTTGTTAAAAATGTGACTCACTGCTGCGTTCATTACTTGGCATATGTTGGGTTTAAAAAGTCGTAATATCAAACTGCGAATACGTGCAGAGAGCCAAAATTTGGCTCCAAAATATGGCTCAAGGCTCGAAATTGGGATATTTGGGATATTTCGAAAATTGCAGGGGAGTTTGTGCAAAATTTGACTCACTGCCGCTTTCAGGACTTGGCATATGTTGGGTATAAAAAGTCGTTATTTCAAACTGCAAATACGTGCAGAGAGCCAGAATTTGGCTCCAAAATATGGCTCAGGCCTCGAAATTGGGATATTTGGGATATTTCGAAAACTGCAGGGGAGTTTGTGCAAAATGTAATTCATTGCCGCTTTCAGTACTTGGCATATGTTGGGTATAATAAGATGTAATTTCAAACTGCGAATACGTGCAGAGAGCCAGAATTTGGCTCCAAAATATGGTTCAGTCCTCGATATTGGGATATTTGGGATATTTTGAAAACTGCAAGGGGGATTGGGACAAATGTGACAAAACGCCACTTTCAGTACTTCGCATATGTTGGGTATAAAAAAGTTGTAATATCAAACTGCGAATACGTGCAGAGAGCCTGAATTTGGCTCCAAAATATGGCTCAGGCGTCGAAATTGGGATGTTTGGGATATTTTGAAAACTGCAGGGGAGTTTGTGCAAAATGTGACTCACTGCCGCTTTCAGTACTTAGCATACGTTGGGTATAAAAAGTCGTAATATCAAACTGCGAATACGTGCATAGAGCCAGAATTTGGCTCCAAAATATGGCTCAGGCCTCGAAATTGGAATGTTTGGGATATTTTGAAAACTGGAGGGAGGTTTGGGACAAATGTGACCAAACGCAGCTTTCAGGACTTGGCATATGTTGGGTATAAAAAGTCGTAATTTTAAACTGCGAATACGTGCAGAGATCCAGAATTTGGCTCCAAAGTATGGCTCAGGCCTCGATATTAGGATGTTTGGGATATTTTGAAAACTGCAGAGGGGATTGGGACAAATGTGACCAAACGCCGCTTCCAGCACTTGGCATATGTTGGGTATAAAAAATTCGCAATTTCAAACTGCGAATACATGCAGAGAGCCTGAATTTGGCTCCAAAATATGTCTCAGGCCTAGAAATTGGGAAATTTGGGATATTTCGAAAACTGCAGGGAGTTTGTGCAAAATGTGACTCACTGCCGCTTTCAGGACTTGGCATATGTTGGGTATAAAAAGTTGTAATATCAAACTGCGAATACGTGCATAGAGCCAGAGTTTGGCTCCAAAATATGGCTCAGGTCTCGAAATTAGGATGTTTGGGATATTTTAAAAACTGAAGGGAGGTTTGGGACAAATGTGACCAAACGCTGCTTTCAGCACTTGGCATATATTGGGTATAAAAAAGTCGCAATTTCAAACTGCGAAAACGTGCAGAGAGCCTGAATTTGGCTCCAAAATATGGCTCAGGCCTCAAAATTGGGAAATTTGGGATATTTTGAAAACTGGAGGGGAGTTTGTGCAAAATGTGACTCACTGCCACTTTCAGTACTTGGCATATGTTGGGTATAAAATTCGTAATATCAAACTGCGAATACTTGCAGAGAGCCAGAATTTGGCTCCAAAATATGGCTCAGGTCTCGATATAGGGATGTTTGGAATATTTTGAAAACTGCAGGAAGGTTTTGGACAAATGTGACCAAACGCCGCTTTCAGTACTTCGCATATGTTGGGTATAAAAAATTCGTAATTTCAAACTGCGAATATGTGCAGAGAGCCATAATTTGGCTCCAAAATATAGCTCAGGCCTCGAAATTGGGATGTTTGGGATATTTTGAAAACTGCAGGGGAGTTTGTTCAAAATGTGACTCACTGCTGCGTCCAGTACTTCGCATATGTTGGGTTTAAAAAGTCGTAATATCAAACTGCGAATACGTGCAGAGAGCCAAAATTTGGCTCCAAAATATGGCTCAGGCCTCGTAATTAGGATATTTGGGTTATTTTGAAAACTGCAGGAAGGTTTTGGACAAATGTGACCAAACGCCGCTTTCAGTACTTCGCATATGTTGGATATAAAAAGTTGTTATTTCAAACTGCAAATACGTGCAGAGAGCCTGAATTTGGCTCCAAATTATGGCTCAGGCCTCGAAATTGGGATGTTTGGGATATTTTGAAAACTGCAGGGGAGTTTGTTAAAAATGTGACTCACTGCTGCGTCCAGTACTGGGCATATGTTGGGTTTAAAAAGTCGTAATATCAAACTGCGAATACGTGCAGAGAGCCAAAATTTGGCTCCAAAATATGGCTCAGGCCTCGTAATTAGGATATTTGGGTTATTTTGAAAACTGCAGGAAGGTTTTGGACAAATGTGACCAAACGCCGCTTTCAGTACTTGGCATATGTTTGGTATAAAAAGTCGTAATTTCAAACTGCGAATACGTGCAGAGAGCCAGAATTTGGCTCCAAAATATGGCTCAAGGCTCGAAATTGGGATATTTGGGATATTTCGAAAATTGCAAAGGGAGTTTGTGCAAAATGTGACTCACTGCCGCTTTCAGGACTTGGCATATGTTGGGTATAAAAAGTCGTTATTTCAAACTGCAAATACGTGCAGAGAGCCAGAATTTGGCTCCAAAATATGGCTCAGGCCTCGAAATTGGGATATTTGGGATATTTCGAAAACTGCAGGGGAGTTTGTGCAAAATGTAACTCATTGTCGCTTCCAGTACTTGGTATATGTTGAGTATAATAAGTTGTAATTTAAAACTGCGAATACGTGCAGAGAGCCAGAATTTGGCTCCAAAATATGGCTCAAGGCTCGAAATTGGGATATTTGGGATATTTCGAAAATTGCAGGGGAGTTTGTGCAAAATGTGACTCGCTGCCGCTTTCAGGACTTCGTATATGTTGGGTATAAAAATTCGTAATATCAAACTGCGAATACGTACAGAGAGCCAGAATTTAGCTCCAAAATATGGCTCAGTCCTCGATATTGGGATATTTGGGATATTTTGAAAACTGCAGGGGGGATTGGGACAAATGTGACCAAACGCCACTTTCAGTACTTCGCATATGTTGGGTATAAAAAAGTCGTAATATCAAACTGCGAATACGTGCAGAGAGCCAGAATTTGGCTCCAAAATATGACTCAGGCGTCGAAATTGGGATGTTTGGGATATTTTGAAAACTGCAGGGGAGTTTGTGCAAAATGTGACTCACTGCCGCTTTCAGTACTTAGCATATGTTGGGTATAAAAAGTCGTAATATCAAACTGCGAATACGTGCATAGAGCCAGAATTTGGCTCCAAAATATGGCTCAGGCCTCGAAATTGGAATGTTTGGGATATTTTGAAAACTGGAGAGAGGTTTGGGACAAATGTGACCAAACGCCGCTTTCAGGACTTGGCATATGTTGGGTATAAAAAGTCGTAACTTCAAACTGCGAATACGTGCAGAGATCCAGAATTTGGCTCCAAAATATGGCTCAGGCCTCGATATTAGGATGTTTGGGATATTTTGAAAACTGCAGAGTGGATTGGGACAAATGTGACCAAACGCCGCTTCCAGCACTTGGCATATGTTGGGTATAAAAAAGTCGCAATTTCAAACTGCGAATACGTGCAGAGAGCCTTAATTTGGCTCCAAAATATGGCTCAGGCCTCGAAATTGGGATGTTTGGGATATTTTGAAAACTGCAGGGGAGTTTGTTAAAAATGTGACTCACTGCTGCGTCCATTACTTGGCATATGTTGGGTTTAAAAAGTCGTAATATCAAACTGCGAATACGTGCAGAGAGCCAAAATTTGGCTCCAAAATATGGCTCAGGCCTCGTAATTAGGATATTTGGGTTATTTGGAAACTGCAGGGAGGTTTGGGACAAATATGACCAAACGCCGCTTTCGGTTCTTGACATATGTTGGGTATAAAAATTCGTAATTTCAAACTGCGAATACGTGCAGAGGGCCAGAATATTGCTCCAAAATATGGCTCAGGCCTCGAAATTGGGTTGTTTGGGATATTTTGAAAACTGGAGGGAGGTTTGGGACAAATGTGACCCAACGCCGCTTTCAGTACTTGGCATATGTTGGGTATAAAAAGTCGTAATTTCAAACTGCGAATACGTGCAGAGAGCCAGAATTTGGCTCCAAAATATGGCTCAAGGCTCGAAATTGGGATATTTGGGATATTTCGAAAATTGCAGGGGAGTTTGTGCAAAATGTGACTCACTGCCACTTTCAGGACTTGGCATATGTTGGGTATAAAAAGTCGTTATTTCAAACTGCAAATACGTGCAGAGAGCCAGAATTTGGCTCCAAAATATGGCTCAGGCCTCGAAATTGGGATATTTGGGATATTTCGAAAACTGCAGGGGAGTTTGTGCAAAATGTAATTCATTGCCGCTTTCAGTACTTGGCATATGTTGGGTATAATAAGATGTAATTTCAAACTGCGAATACGTGCAGAGAGCCAGAATTTGGCTCCAAAATATGGCTCAGTCCTCGATATTGGGATATTTGGGATATTTTGAAAACTGCAGGGGGGATTGGGACAAATGTGACCAAACGCCACTTTCAGTACTTCGCATATGTTGGGTATAAAAAAGTTGTAATATCAAACTGCGAATACGTGCAGAGAGCCTGAATTTGGCTCCAAAATATGGCTCAGGCGTCGAAATTTGGATGTTTGGGATATTTTGAAAACTGCAGGGGAGTTTGTGCAAAATGTGACTCACTGCCGCTTTCAGTACTTAGCATACGTTGGGTATAAAAAGTCGTAATATCAAACTGCGAATACGTGCATAGAGCCAGAATTTGGCTCCAAAATATGGCTCAGGCCTCGAAATTGGAATGTTTGGGATATTTTGAAAACTGGAGGGAGGTTTGGGACAAATGTGACCAAACGCAGCTTTCAGGACTTGGCATATGTTGGGTATAAAAAGTCATAATTTTAAACTGCGAATACGTGCAGAGATCCAGAATTTGGCTCCAAAGTATGGCTCAGGCCTCGATATTAGGATGTTTGGGATATTTTGAAAACTGCAGAGGGGATTGGGACAAATGTGACCAAACGCCGCTTCCAGCACTTGGCATATGTTGGGTATAAAAAAGTCGCAATTTCAAACTGCGAATACGTGCAGAGAGCCTGAATTTGGCTCCAAAATATGTCTCAGGCCTAGAAATTGGGAAATTTGGGATATTTCGAAAACTGCAGGGAGTTTGTGCAAAATGTGACTCACTGCCGCTTTCAGGACTTGGCATATGTTGGGTATAAAAAGTTGTAATATCAAACTGCGAATACGTGCATAGAGCCAGAGGTTGGCTCCAAAATATGGCTCAGGTCTCGAAATTAGGATGTTTGAGATATTTTAAAAACTGGAGGGAGGTTTGGGACAAATGTGACCAAACGCTGCTTTCAGCACTTGGCATATATTGGGTATAAAAAAGTCGCAATTTCAAACTGCGAAAACGTGCAGAGAGCCTGAATTTGGCTCCAAAATATGGCTCAGGCCTCAAAATTGGGAAATTTGGGATATTTTGAAAACTGGAGGGGAGTTTGTGCAAAATGTGACTCACTGCCACTTTCAGTACTTGGCATATGTTGGGTATAAAATTCGTAATATCAAACTGCGAATACTTGCAGAGAGCCAGAATTTGGCTCCAAAATATGGCTCAGGTCTCGATATAGGGATGTTTGGAATATTTTGAAAACTGCAGGAAGGTTTTGGACAAATGTGACCAAACGCCGCTTTCAGTACTTCGCATATGTTGGGTATAAAAAATTCGTAATTTCAAACTGCGAATATGTGCAGAGAGCCAGAATTTGGCTCCAAAATATAGCTCAGGCCTCGAAATTGGGATGTTTGGGATATTTTGAAAACTGCAGGGGAGTTTGTTCAAAATGTGACTCACTGCTGCGTCCAGTACTTGGCATATGTTGGGTTTAAAAAGTCGTAATATCAAACTGCAAATACGTGCAGAGAGCCAAAATTTGGCTCCAAAATATGGCTCAGGCCTCGTAATTAGGATATTTGGGTTATTTTGAAAACTGCAGGAAGGTTTTGGACAAATGTGACCAAACGCCGCTTTCAGTACTTTGCATATGTTGGGTATAAAAAGTCGTTATTTCAAACTGCAAATACGTGCAGAGAGCCAGAATTTGGCTCCAAAATATGGCTCAGGCCTCGAAATTGGGATGTTTGGGATATTTTGAAAACTGCAGGGGAGTTTGTTAAAAATGTGACTCACTGCTGCGTCCAGTACTTGGCATATGTTGGGTTTAAAAAGTCGTAATATCAAACTGCGAATACGTGCAGAGAGCCAAAATTTGGCTCCAAAATATGGCTCAGGCCTCGTAATTAGGATATTTGGGTTATTTTGAAAACTGCAGGAAGGTTTTGGACAAATGTGACCAAACGCCGCTTTCAGGACTTCGTATATGTTGGGTATAAAAATTCGTAATATCAAACTGCGAATACGTACAGAGAGCCAGAATTTAGCTCCAAAATATGGCTCAGTCCTCGATATTGGGATATTTGGGATATTTTGAAAACTGCAGGGGGGATTGGGACAAATGTGACCAAACGCCACTTTCAGTACTTCGCATATGTTGGGTATAAAAAAGTCGTAATATCAAACTGCGAATACGTGCAGAGAGCCAGAATTTGGCTCCAAAATATGGCTCAGGCGTCGAAATTGGGATGTTTGGGATATTTTGAAAACTGCAGGGGAGTTTGTGCAAAATGTGACTCACTGCCGCTTTCAGTACTTAGCATATGTTGGGTATAAAAAGTCGTAATATCAAACTGCGAATACGTGCATAGAGCCAGAATTTGGCTCCAAAATATGGCTCAGGCCTCGAAATTGGAATGTTTGGGATATTTTGAAAACTGGAGAGAGGTTTGGGACAAATGTGACCAAACGCCGCTTTCAGGACTTGGCATATGTTGGGTATAAAAAGTCGTAACTTCAAACTGCGAATACGTGCAGAGATCCAGAATTTGGCTCCAAAATATGGCTCAGGCCTCGATATTAGGATGTTTGGGATATTTTGAAAACTGCAGAGTGGATTGGGACAAATGTGACCAAACGCCGCTTCCAGCACTTGGCATATGTTGGGTATAAAAAAGTCGCAATTTCAAACTGCGAATACGTGCAGAGAGCCTTAATTTGGCTCCAAAATATGGCTCAGGCCTCGAAATTGGGATGTTTGGGATATTTTGAAAACTGCAGGGGAGTTTGTTAAAAATGTGACTCACTGCTGCGTCCATTACTTGGCATATGTTGGGTTTAAAAAGTCGTAATATCAAACTGCGAATACGTGCAGAGAGCCAAAATTTGGCTCCAAAATATGGCTCAGGCCTCGTAATTAGGATATTTGGGTTATTTGGAAACTGCAGGGAGGTTTGGGACAAATGTGACCAAACGTCGCTTTCAGTACTTGGCATATGTTGGGTATAAAAAATTCTCAATTTCAAACTGCGAATACGTGCAGAGAGCCAGAATTTGGCTACAAAATATTGCTCAGGCCTCGAAATTGGGATGTTTGGGATATTTTGAAAACTGCAGGGGACTTTGGGACAAATATGACCAAAAGCCGCTTTCGGTTCTTGACATATGTTGGGTATAAAAATTCGTAATTTCAAACTGCGAATACGTGCAGAGGGCCAGAATATTGCTCCAAAATATGGCTCAGGCCTCGAAATTGGGTTGTTTGGGATATTTTGAAAACTGGAGGGAGGTTTGGGACAAATGTGACCAAACGCCGCTTTCAGTACTTGGCATATGTTGGGTATAAAAAGTCGTAATTTCAAACTGCGAATACGTGCAGAGAGCCAGAATTTGGCTCCAAAATATGGCTCAAGGCTCGAAATTGGGATATTTGGGATATTTCGAAAATTGCAGGGGAGTTTGTGCAAAATGTGACTCACTGCCGCTTTCAGGACTTGGCATATGTTGGGTATAAAAAGTCGTTATTTCAAACTGCAAATACGTGCAGAGAGCCAGAATTTGGCTCCAAAATATGGCTCAGGCCTCGAAATTGGGATATTTGGGATATTTCGAAAACTGCAGGGGAGTTTGTGCAAAATGTAATTCATTGCCGCTTTCAGTACTTGGCATATGTTGGGTATAATAAGATGTAATTTCAAACTGCGAATACGTGCAGAGAGCCAGAATTTGGCTCCAAAATATGGCTCAGTCCTCGATATTGGGATATTTGGGATATTTTGAAAACTGCAGGGGGGATTGGGACAAATGTGACCAAACGCCACTTTCAGTACTTCGCATATGTTGGGTATAAAAAAGTCGTAATATCAAACTGCGAATACGTGCAGAGAGCCAGAATTTGGCTCCAAAATATGGCTCAGGCGTCGAAATTGGGATGTTTGGGATATTTTGAAAACTGCAGGGGAGTTTGTGCAAAATGTGACTCACTGCCGCTTTCAGTACTTAGCATATGTTGGGTATAAAAAGTCGTAATATCAAACTGCGAATACGTGCATAGAGCCAGAATTTGGCTCCAAAATATGGCTCAGGCCTCGAAATTGGAATGTTGGGGATATTTTGAAAACTGGAGAGAGGTTTGGGACAAATGTGACCAAACGCCGCTTTCAGGACTTGGCATATGTTGGGTATAAAAAGTCGTAACTTCAAACTGCGAATACGTGCAGAGATCCAGAATTTGGCTCCAAAATATGGCTCAGGCCTCGATATTAGGATGTTTGGGATATTTTGAAAACTGCAGAGTGGATTGGGACAAATGTGACCAAACGCCGCTTCCAGCACTTGGCATATGTTGGGTATAAAAAAGTCGCAATTTCAAACTGCGAATACGTGCAGAGAGCCTTAATTTGGCTCCAAAATATGGCTCAGGCCTCGAAATTGGGATGTTTGGGATATTTTGAAAACTGCAGGGGAGTTTGTTAAAAATGTGACTCACTGCTGCGTCCATTACTTGGCATATGTTGGGTTTAAAAAGTCGTAATATCAAACTGCGAATACGTGCAGAGAGCCAAAATTTGGCTCCAAAATATGGCTCAGGCCTCGTAATTAGGATATTTGGGTTATTTGGAAACTGCAGGGAGGTTTGGGACAAATGTGACCAAACGTCGCTTTCAGTACTTGGCATATGTTGGGTATAAAAAATTCTCAATTTCAAACTGCGAATACGTGCAGAGAGCCAGAATTTGGCTACAAAATATTGCTCAGGCCTCGAAATTGGGATGTTTGGGATATTTTGAAAACTGCAGGGGACTTTGGTACAAATATGACCAAACGCCGCTTTCGGTTCTTGACATATGTTGGGTATAAAAATTCGTAATTTCAAACTGCGAATACGTGCAGAGGGCCAGAATATTGCTCCAAAATATGGCTCAGGCCTCGAAATTGGGTTGTTTGGGATATTTTGAAAACTGGAGGGAGGTTTGGGACAAATGTGACCAAACGCCGCTTTCAGTACTTGGCATATGTTGGGTATAAAAAGTCGTAATTTCAAACTGCGAATACGTGCAGAGAGCCAGAATTTGGCTCCAAAATATGGCTCAAGGCTCGAAATTGGGATATTTGGGATATTTCGAAAATTGCAGGGGAGTTTGTGCAAAATGTGACTCACTGCCGCTTTCAGGACTTGGCATATGTTGGGTATAAAAAGTCGTTATTTCAAACTGCAAACACGTGCAGAGAGCCAGAATTTGGCTCCAAAATATGGCTCAGGCCTCGAAATTGGGATATTTGGGATATTTCGAAAACTGCAGGGGAGTTTGTGCAAAATGTAATTCATTGCCGCTTTCAGTACTTGGCATATGTTGGGTATAATAAGATGTAATTTCAAACTGTGAATACGTGCAGAGAGCCAGAATTTGGCTCCAAAATATGGCTCAGTCCTCGATATTGGGATATTTGGGATATTTTGAAAACTGGAGGGAGGTTTGGGACAAATGTGACCAAACGCAGCTTTCAGGACTTGGCATATGTTGGGTATAAAAAGTCGTAATTTTAAACTGCGAATACGTGCATAGATCCAGAATTTGGCTCCAAAGTATGGCTCAGGCCTCGATATTGGGATGTTTGGGATATTTTGAAAACTGCAGAGGGGATTGGGACAAATGTGACCAAACGCCGCTTCCAGCACTTGGCATATGTTGGGTATAAAAAAGTCGCAATTTCAAACTGCGAATACGTGCAGAGAGCCTGAATTTGGCTCCAAAATATGGCTCAGGCCTCAAAATTGGGATATTTGGGATATTTTGAAAACTGGAGGGGAGTTTGTGCAAAATGTGACTCTCTGCCACTTTCAGTACTTGGCATATGTTGGGTATAAAATTCGTAATATCAAACTGCGAATACTTGCAGAGAGCCAGAATTTGGCTCCAAAATATGGCTCAGGTCTCGATATATTGATGTTTGGAATATTTTGAAAACTGCAGGAAGGTTTTGGACAAATGTGACCAAACGCCGCTTTCAGTACTTCGCATATGTTGGGTATAAAAAATTCGTAATTTCAAACTGCGAATATGTGCAGAGAGCCAGAATTTGGCTCCAAAATATGGCTCAGGCCTCGAAATTGGGATGTTTGGGATATTTTGAAAACTGCAGGGGAGTTTGTTAAAAATGTGACTCACTGCTGCGTCCAGTACTTGGCATATGTTGGGTTTAAAAAGTCGTAATATCAAAGAGCGAATACGTGCAGAGCCAAAATTTGGCTCCAAAATATGGCTCAGGCCTCGTAATTAGGATATTTGGGTTATTTTGAAAACTGCAGGAAGGTTTTGGACAAATGTGACCAAACGCCGCTTTCAGTACTTCGCATATGTTGGGTATAAAAAGTCGTTATTTCAAACTGCAAATACGTGCAGAGAGCCAGAATTTGGCTCCAAAAAATGGCTCAGGCCTCGAAATTGGGATGTTTGGGATATTTTGAAAACTGCAGGGGAGTTTGTTAAAAATGTGACTCACTGCTGCGTCCAGTACTTGGCATATGTTGGGTTTAAAAAGTCGTAATATCAAACTGCGAATACGTGCAGAGAGCCAAAATTTGGCTCCAAAATATGGCTCAGGCCTCGTAATTAGGATATTTGGGTTATTTTGAAAACTGCAGGGAGGTTTGGGATAAATGTGACCAAACGTCGCTTTCAGTACTTTGCATATGTTGAGTATAAAAAATTCGCAATTTCAAACTGCGAATACGTGCAGAGAGCCCGAATTTGGCTACAAAATATTGCTCAGGCCTCGAAATTGGGATGTTTGGGATATTTTGAAAAATGCAGGGGACTTTGGGACAAATATGACCAAACGCCGCTTTCGGTACTTGACATATGTTGGGTATAAAAAGTCGTAATTTCAAACTGCGAATACATGCAGAGAGCCAGAATTTGGCTCCAAAATATGGCTCAGGCCTCGAAATTGGGTTGTTTGGGATATTTTGAAAACTGGAGGGAGGTTTGGGACAAATGTGACCAAACGCCGCTTTCAGTACTTGGCATATGTTGGGTATAAAAAGTCGTAATTTCAAACTGCGAATACGTGCAGAGAGCCAGAATTTGGCTCCAAAATATGGCTCAAGGCTCGAAATTGGGATATTTGGGATATTTCGAAAATTGCAGGGGAGTTTGTGCAAAATGTGACTCACTGCCGCTTTCAGGACTTGGCATATGTTGGGTATAAAAAGTCGTTATTTCAAACTGCAAATACGTGCAGAGAGCCAGAATTTGGCTCCAAAATATGGCTCAGGCCTCGAAATTGGGATATTTGGGATATTTCGAAAACTGCAGGGGAGTTTGTGCAAAATGTAACTCATTGTCGCTTCCAGTACTTGGTATATGTTGAGTATAATAAGTTGTAATTTAAAACTGCAAATACGTGCAGAGAGCCAGAATTTGGCTCCAAAATATGGCTCAGTCCTCGATATTGGGATATTTGGGATATTTTGAAAACTGCAGGGGGGATTGGGACAAATGTGACCAAACGCCACTTTCAGTACTTCGCATATGTTGGGTATAAAAAAGTCGTAATATCAAACTGCGAATACGTGCAGAGAGCCAGAATTTGGCTCCAAAATATGGCTCAGGCGTCGAAATTGGGATGTTTGGGATATTTTGAAAACTGCAGGGGAGTTTGTGCAAAATGTGACTCACTGCCGCTTTCAGTACTTAGCATACGTTGGGTATAAAAAGTCGTAATATCAAACTGCGAATACGTGCATAGAGCCAGAATTTGGCTCCAAAATATGGCTCAGGCCTCGATATTAGGATGTTTGGGATATTTTGAAAACTGCAGAGTGGATTGGGACAAATGTGACCAAACGCCGCTTCCAGCACTTGGCATATGTTGGGTATAAAAAAGTCGCAATTTCAAACTGCGAATACGTGCAGAGAGCCTTAATTTGGCTCCAAAATATGGCTCAGGCCTCGAAATTGGGATGTTTGGGATATTTTGAAAACTGCAGGGGAGTTTGTTAAAAATGTGACTCACTGCTGCGTCCATTACTTGGCATATGTTGGGTTTAAAAAGTCGTAATATCAAACTGCGAATACGTGCAGAGAGCCAAAATTTGGCTCCAAAATATGGCTCAGGCCTCGTAATTAGGATATTTGGGTTATTTGGAAACTGCAGGGAGGTTTGGGACAAATGTGACCAAACGTCGCTTTCAGTACTTGGCATATGTTGGGTATAAAAAATTCTCAATTTCAAACTGCGAATACGTGCAGAGAGCCAGAATTTGGCTACAAAATATTGCTCAGGCCTCGAAATTGGGATGTTTGGGATATTTTGAAAACTGCAGGGGACTTTGGGACAAATATGACCAAAAGCCGCTTTCGGTTCTTGACATATGTTGGGTATAAAAATTCGTAATTTCAAACTGCGAATACGTGCAGAGGGCCAGAATATTGCTCCAAAATATGGCTCAGGCCTCGAAATTGGGTTGTTTGGGATATTTTGAAAACTGGAGGGAGGTTTGGGACAAATGTGACCAAACGCCGCTTTCAGTACTTGGCATATGTTGGGTATAAAAAGTCGTAATTTCAAACTGCGAATACGTGCAGAGAGCCAGAATTTGGCTCCAAAATATGGCTCAAGGCTCGAAATTGGGATATTTGGGATATTTCGAAAATTGCAGGGGAGTTTGTGCAAAATGTGACTCACTGCCGCTTTCAGGACTTGGCATATGTTGGGTATAAAAAGTCGTTATTTCAAACTGCAAATACGTGCAGAGAGCCAGAATTTGGCTCCAAAATATGGCTCAGGCCTCGAAATTGGGATATTTGGGATATTTCGAAAACTGCAGGGGAGTTTGTGCAAAATGTAATTCATTGCCGCTTTCAGTACTTGGCATATGTTGGGTATAATAAGATGTAATTTCAAACTGCGAATACGTGCAGAGAGCCAGAATTTGGCTCCAAAATATGGCTCAGTCCTCGATATTGGGATATTTGGGATATTTTGAAAACTGCAGGGGGGATTGGGACAAATGTGACCAAACGCCACTTTCAGTACTTCGCATATGTTGGGTATAAAAAAGTCGTAATATCAAACTGCGAATACGTGCAGAGAGCCAGAATTTGGCTCCAAAATATGGCTCAGGCGTCGAAATTGGGATGTTTGGGATATTTTGAAAACTGCAGGGGAGTTTGTGCAAAATGTGACTCACTGCCGCTTTCAGTACTTAGCATATGTTGGGTATAAAAAGTCGTAATATCAAACTGCGAATACGTGCATAGAGCCAGAATTTGGCTCCAAAATATGGCTCAGGCCTCGAAATTGGAATGTTGGGGATATTTTGAAAACTGGAGAGAGGTTTGGGACAAATGTGACCAAACGCCGCTTTCAGGACTTGGCATATGTTGGGTATAAAAAGTCGTAACTTCAAACTGCGAATACGTGCAGAGATCCAGAATTTGGCTCCAAAATATGGCTCAGGCCTCGATATTAGGATGTTTGGGATATTTTGAAAACTGCAGAGTGGATTGGGACAAATGTGACCAAACGCCGCTTCCAGCACTTGGCATATGTTGGGTATAAAAAAGTCGCAATTTCAAACTGCGAATACGTGCAGAGAGCCTTAATTTGGCTCCAAAATATGGCTCAGGCCTCGAAATTGGGATGTTTGGGATATTTTGAAAACTGCAGGGGAGTTTGTTAAAAATGTGACTCACTGCTGCGTCCATTACTTGGCATATGTTGGGTTTAAAAAGTCGTAATATCAAACTGCGAATACGTGCAGAGAGCCAAAATTTGGCTCCAAAATATGGCTCAGGCCTCGTAATTAGGATATTTGGGTTATTTGGAAACTGCAGGGAGGTTTGGGACAAATGTGACCAAACGTCGCTTTCAGTACTTGGCATATGTTGGGTATAAAAAATTCTCAATTTCAAACTGCGAATACGTGCAGAGAGCCAGAATTTGGCTACAAAATATTGCTCAGGCCTCGAAATTGGGATGTTTGGGATATTTTGAAAACTGCAGGGGACTTTGGTACAAATATGACCAAACGCCGCTTTCGGTTCTTGACATATGTTGGGTATAAAAATTCGTAATTTCAAACTGCGAATACGTGCAGAGGGCCAGAATATTGCTCCAAAATATGGCTCAGGCCTCGAAATTGGGTTGTTTGGGATATTTTGAAAACTGGAGGGAGGTTTGGGACAAATGTGACCAAACGCCGCTTTCAGTACTTGGCATATGTTGGGTATAAAAAGTCGTAATTTCAAACTGCGAATACGTGCAGAGAGCCAGAATTTGGCTCCAAAATATGGCTCAAGGCTCGAAATTGGGATATTTGGGATATTTCGAAAATTGCAGGGGAGTTTGTGCAAAATGTGACTCACTGCCGCTTTCAGGACTTGGCATATGTTGGGTATAAAAAGTCGTTATTTCAAACTGCAAACACGTGCAGAGAGCCAGAATTTGGCTCCAAAATATGGCTCAGGCCTCGAAATTGGGATATTTGGGATATTTCGAAAACTGCAGGGGAGTTTGTGCAAAATGTAATTCATTGCCGCTTTCAGTACTTGGCATATGTTGGGTATAATAAGATGTAATTTCAAACTGTGAATACGTGCAGAGAGCCAGAATTTGGCTCCAAAATATGGCTCAGTCCTCGATATTGGGATATTTGGGATATTTTGAAAACTGGAGGGAGGTTTGGGACAAATGTGACCAAACGCAGCTTTCAGGACTTGGCATATGTTGGGTATAAAAAGTCGTAATTTTAAACTGCGAATACGTGCATAGATCCAGAATTTGGCTCCAAAGTATGGCTCAGGCCTCGATATTGGGATGTTTGGGATATTTTGAAAACTGCAGAGGGGATTGGGACAAATGTGACCAAACGCCGCTTCCAGCACTTGGCATATGTTGGGTATAAAAAAGTCGCAATTTCAAACTGCGAATACGTGCAGAGAGCCTGAATTTGGCTCCAAAATATGGCTCAGGCCTCAAAATTGGGATATTTGGGATATTTTGAAAACTGGAGGGGAGTTTGTGCAAAATGTGACTCTCTGCCACTTTCAGTACTTGGCATATGTTGGGTATAAAATTCGTAATATCAAACTGCGAATACTTGCAGAGAGCCAGAATTTGGCTCCAAAATATGGCTCAGGTCTCGATATATTGATGTTTGGAATATTTTGAAAACTGCAGGAAGGTTTTGGACAAATGTGACCAAACGCCGCTTTCAGTACTTCGCATATGTTGGGTATAAAAAATTCGTAATTTCAAACTGCGAATATGTGCAGAGAGCCAGAATTTGGCTCCAAAATATGGCTCAGGCCTCGAAATTGGGATGTTTGGGATATTTTGAAAACTGCAGGGGAGTTTGTTAAAAATGTGACTCACTGCTGCGTCCAGTACTTGGCATATGTTGGGTTTAAAAAGTCGTAATATCAAAGAGCGAATACGTGCAGAGCCAAAATTTGGCTCCAAAATATGGCTCAGGCCTCGTAATTAGGATATTTGGGTTATTTTGAAAACTGCAGGAAGGTTTTGGACAAATGTGACCAAACGCCGCTTTCAGTACTTCGCATATGTTGGGTATAAAAAGTCGTTATTTCAAACTGCAAATACGTGCAGAGAGCCAGAATTTGGCTCCAAAAAATGGCTCAGGCCTCGAAATTGGGATGTTTGGGATATTTTGAAAACTGCAGGGGAGTTTGTTAAAAATGTGACTCACTGCTGCGTCCAGTACTTGGCATATGTTGGGTTTAAAAAGTCGTAATATCAAACTGCGAATACGTGCAGAGAGCCAAAATTTGGCTCCAAAATATGGCTCAGGCCTCGTAATTAGGATATTTGGGTTATTTTGAAAACTGCAGGGAGGTTTGGGATAAATGTGACCAAACGTCGCTTTCAGTACTTTGCATATGTTGAGTATAAAAAATTCGCAATTTCAAACTGCGAATACGTGCAGAGAGCCCGAATTTGGCTACAAAATATTGCTCAGGCCTCGAAATTGGGATGTTTGGGATATTTTGAAAAATGCAGGGGACTTTGGGACAAATATGACCAAACGCCGCTTTCGGTACTTGACATATGTTGGGTATAAAAAGTCGTAATTTCAAACTGCGAATACATGCAGAGAGCCAGAATTTGGCTCCAAAATATGGCTCAGGCCTCGAAATTGGGTTGTTTGGGATATTTTGAAAACTGGAGGGAGGTTTGGGACAAATGTGACCAAACGCCGCTTTCAGTACTTGGCATATGTTGGGTATAAAAAGTCGTAATTTCAAACTGCGAATACGTGCAGAGAGCCAGAATTTGGCTCCAAAATATGGCTCAAGGCTCGAAATTGGGATATTTGGGATATTTCGAAAATTGCAGGGGAGTTTGTGCAAAATGTGACTCACTGCCGCTTTCAGGACTTGGCATATGTTGGGTATAAAAAGTCGTTATTTCAAACTGCAAATACGTGCAGAGAGCCAGAATTTGGCTCCAAAATATGGCTCAGGCCTCGAAATTGGGATATTTGGGATATTTCGAAAACTGCAGGGGAGTTTGTGCAAAATGTAACTCATTGTCGCTTCCAGTACTTGGTATATGTTGAGTATAATAAGTTGTAATTTAAAACTGCAAATACGTGCAGAGAGCCAGAATTTGGCTCCAAAATATGGCTCAGTCCTCGATATTGGGATATTTGGGATATTTTGAAAACTGCAGGGGGGATTGGGACAAATGTGACCAAACGCCACTTTCAGTACTTCGCATATGTTGGGTATAAAAAAGTCGTAATATCAAACTGCGAATACGTGCAGAGAGCCAGAATTTGGCTCCAAAATATGGCTCAGGCGTCGAAATTGGGATGTTTGGGATATTTTGAAAACTGCAGGGGAGTTTGTGCAAAATGTGACTCACTGCCGCTTTCAGTACTTAGCATACGTTGGGTATAAAAAGTCGTAATATCAAACTGCGAATACGTGCATAGAGCCAGAATTTGGCTCCAAAATATGGCTCAGGCCTCGAAATTGGAATGTTTGGGATATTTTGAAAACTGGAGGGAGGTTTGGGACAAATGTGACCAAACGCAGCTTTCAGGACTTGGCATATGTTGGGTATAAAAAGTCGTTATTTCAAACTGCAAATACGTGCAGAGAGCCAGAATTTGGCTCCAAAATATGGCTCAGGCCTCGAAATTGGGATGTTTGCGATATTTTGAAAACTGCAGGGGAGTTTGTTAAAAATGTGACTCACTGCTGCGTCCAGTACTTGGCATATGTTGGGTTTAAAAAGTCGTAATATCAAACTGCGAATACGTGCAGAGAGTCAAAATTTGGCTCCAAAATATGGCTCAGGCCTCGTAATTAGGATATTTGGGTTATTTTGAAGACTGCAGGGAGGTTTGGGATAAATGTGACCAAACGTCGCTTTCAGTACTTGGCATATGTTGAGTATAAAAAATTCGCAATTTCAAACTGCGAATACGTGCAGAGAGCCAGAATTTGGCTACAAAATATTGCTCAGGCCTCGAAATTGGGATGTTTGGGATATTTTGAAAACTGCAGGGGACTTTGGGACAAATATGACCAAACGCCGCTTTCGGTACTTGACATATGTTGGGTATAAAAAGTCGTAATTTCAAACTGCGAATACGTGCAGAGAGCCAGAATTTGGCTCCAAAATATGGCTCAGGCCTCGAAATTGGAATGTTTGGGATATTTTGAAAACTGGAGGGAGGTTTGGGACAAATGTGACCAAACGCCGCTTTCAGTACTTGGCATATGTTGGGTATAAAAAGTCGTAATTTCAAACTGCGAATACGTGCAGAGAGCCAGAATTTGGCTCCAAAATATGGCTCAGGCCTCGAAATTGGAATGTTTGGGATATTTTGAAAACTGGAGAGAGGTTTGGGACAAATGTGACCAAACGCCGCTTTCAGGACTTGGCATATGTTGGGTATAAAATGTCGTAACTTCAAACTGCGAATACGTGCAGAGATCCAGAATTTGGCTCCAAAATATGGCTCAGGCCTCGATATTAGGATGTTTGGGATATTTTGAAAACTGCAGAGTGGATTGGGACAAATGTGACCAAACGCCGCTTCCAGCACTTGGCATATGTTGGGTATAAAAAAGTCGCAATTTCAAACTGCGAATACGTGCAGAGAGCCTTAATTTGGCTCCAAAATATGGCTCAGGCCTCGAAATTGGGATGTTTGGGATATTTTGAAAACTGCAGGGGAGTTTGTTAAAAATGTGACTCACTGCTGCGTTCATTACTTGGCATATGTTGGGTTTAAAATGTCGTAATATCAAACTGCGAATACGTGCAGAGAGCCAAAATTTGGCTCCAAAATATGGCTCAGGCCTCGTAATTAGGATATTTGGGTTATTTGGAAACTGCAGGGAGGTTTGGGACAAATGTGACCAAACGTCGCTTTCAGTACTTGGCATATGTTGGGTATAAAAAATTCTCAATTTCAAACTGCGAATACGTGCAGAGAGCCAGAATTTGGCTACAAAATATTGCTCAGGCCTCGAAATTGGGATGTTTGGGATATTTTGAAAACTGCAGGGGAGTTTGTTAAAAATGTGACTCACTGCTGCGTTCATTACTTGGCATATGTTGGGTTTAAAAATTCGTAATATCAAACTGCGAATACGTGCAGAGAGCCAAAATTTGGCTCCAAAATATGGCTCAAGGCTCGAAATTGGGATATTTGGGATATTTCGAAAATTGCAGGGGAGTTTGTGCAAAATGTGACTCACTGCCGCTTTCAGGACTTGGCATATGTTGGGTATAAAAAGTCGTTATTTCAAACTGCAAATACGAGCAGAGAGCCAGAATTTGGCTCCAAAATATGGCTCAGGCCTCGAAATTGGGATATTTGGGATATTTCGAAAACTGCAGGGGAGCTTGTGCAAAATGTAATTCATTGCCGCTTTCAGTACTTGGCATATGTTGGGTATAATAAGATGTAATTTCAAACTGCGAATACGTGCAGAGAGCCAGAATTTGGCTCCAAAATATGGTTCAGTCCTCGATATTGGGATATTTGGGATATTTTGAAAACTGCAGGGGGGATTGGGACAAATGTGACCAAACGCCACTTTCAGTACTTCGCATATGTTGGGTATAAAAAAGTTGTAATATCAAACTGCGAATACGTGCAGAGAGCCTGAATTTGGCTCCAAAATATAGCTCAGGCCTCGAAATTGGAATGTTTGGGATATTTTGAAAACTGGAGGGAGGTTTGGGACAAATGTGACCAAACGCAGCTTTCAGGACTTGGCATATGTTGGGTATAAAAAGTCGTAATTTTAAACTGCGAATACGTGCAGAGATCCAGAATTTGGCTCCAAAATATAGCTCAGGCCTCGAAATTGGAATGTTTGGGATATTTTGAAAACTGCAGAGGGGATTGGGACAAATGTGACCAAACGCCGCTTCCAGCACTTGGCATATGTTGGGTATAAAAAAGTCGCAATTTCAAACTGCGAATACGTGCAGAGAGCCTGAATTTGGCTCCAAAATATGTCTCAGGCCTAGAAATTGGGAAATTTGGGATATTTCGAAAACTGCAGGGAGTTTGTGCAAAATGTGACTCACTGCCACTTTCAGGACTTGGCATATGTTGGGTATAAAAAGTTGTAATATCAAACTGCGAATACGTGCATAGAGCCAGAGTTTGGCTCCAAAATATGGCTCAGGTCTCGAAATTAGGATGTTTGGGATATTTTGAAAACTGGAGGGGAGTTTGTGCAAAATGTGACTCACTGCCACTTTCAGTACTTGGCATATGTTGGGTATAAAATTCGTAATATCAAACTGCGAATACTTGCAGAGAGCCAGAATTTGGCTCCAAAATATGGCTCAGGTCTCGATATAGGGATGTTTGGAATATTTTGAAAACTGCAGGAAGGTTTTGGACAAATGTGACCAAACGCCGCTGTCAGTACTTCGCATATGTTGGGTATAAAAAATTCGTAATTTCAAACTGCGAATATGTGCAGAGAGCCAGAATTTGGCTCCAAAATATAGCTCAGGCCTCGAAATTGGGATGTTTGGGATATTTTGAAAACTGCAGGGGAGTTTGTTCAAAATGTGACTCACTGCTGCGTCCAGTACTTGGCATATGTTGGGTTTAAAAAGTCGTAATATCAAACTGCGAATACGTGCAGAGAGCCAAAATTTGGCTCCAAAATATGGCTCAGGTCTCGTAATTAGGATATTTGGGTTATTTTGAAAACTGCAGGAAGGTTTTGGACAAATGTGACCAAACGCCGCTTTCAGTACTTCGCATATGTTGGGTATAAAAGTCGTTATTTCAAACTGCAAATACGTGCAGAGAGCCAGAATTTGGCTCCAAAATATGGCTCAGGCCTCGAAATTGGGATGTTTGGGATATTTTGAAAACTGCAGGGGAGTTTGTTAAAAATGTGACTCACTGCTGCGTCCAGTACTTGGCATATGTTGGGTTTAAAAAGTCGTAATATCAAACTGCGAATACGTGCAGAGAGCCAAAATTTGGCTCCAAAATATGGCTCAGGCCTAGTAATTAGGATATTTGGGTTATTTTGAAAACTGCAGGAAGGTTTTGGACAAATGTGACCAAACGCCGCTTTCAGTACTTCGCATATGTTGGGTATAAAAATTCGCAATTTCAAACTGCGAATACGTGCAGAGAGCCAGAATTTGGCTACAAAATATTGCTCAGGCCTCGAAATTGGGTTGTTTGGGATATTTTGAAAACTGGAGGGAGGTTTGGGACAAATGTGACCAAACGCCGCTTTCAGTACTTGGCATATGTTGGGTATAAAAAGTCGTAATTTCAAACTGCGAATACGTGCAGAGAGCCAGAATTTGGCTCCAAAATATGGCTCAAGGCTCGAAATTGGGATATTTGGGATATTTCGAAAATTGCAGGGGAGTTTGTGCAAAATGTGACTCACTGCCGCTTTCAGGACTTGGCATATGTTGGGTATAAAAAGTCGTTATTTCAAACTGCAAATACGTGCAGAGAGCCAGAATTTGGCTCCAAAATATGGCTCAGGCCTCGAAATTGGGATATTTGGGATATTTCGAAAACTGCAGGGGAGTTTGTGCAAAATGTAACTCATTGTCGCTTCCAGTACTTGGTATATGTTGAGTATAATAAGTTGTAATTTAAAACTGCGAATACGTGCAGAGAGCCAGAATTTGGCTCCAAAATATGGCTCAGTCCTCGATATTGGGATATTTGGGATATTTTGAAAACTGCAGGGGGGATTGGGACAAATGTAACCAAACGCCACTTTCAGTACTTCGCATATGTTGGGTATAAAAAAGTCGTAATATCAAACTGCGAATACGTGCAGAGAGCCAGAATTTGGCTCCAAAATATGGCTCAGGCGTCGAAATTGGGATGTTTGGGATATTTTGAAAACTGCAGGGGAGTTTGTGCAAAATGTGACTCACTGCCGCTTTCAGGACTTAGCATATGTTGGGTATAAAAAGTCGTAATATCAAACTGCGAATACGTGCATAGAGCCAGAATTTGGCTCCAAAATATGGCTCAGGCCTCGAAATTGGAATGTTTGGGATATTTTGAAAACTGGAGAGAGGTTTGGGACAAATGTGACCAAACGCCGCTTTCAGGACTTGGCATATGTTGGGTATAAAAAGTCGTAACTTCAAACTGCGAATACGTGCAGAGATCCAGAATTTGGCTCCAAAATATGGCTCAGGCCTCGATATTAGGATGTTTGGGATATTTTGAAAACTGCAGAGTGGATTGGGACAAATGTGACCAAACGCCGCTTCCAGCACTTGGCATATGTTGGGTATAAAAAAGTCGCAATTTCAAACTGCGAATACGTGCAGAGAGCCTTAATTTGGCTCCAAAATATGGCTCAGGCCTCGAAATTGGGATGTTTGGGATATTTTGAAAACTGCAGGGGAGTTTGTTAAAAATGTGACTCACTGCTGCGTCCATTACTTGGCATATGTTGGGTTTAAAAAGTCGTAATATCAAACTGCGAATACGTGCAGAGAGCCAAAATTTGGCTCCAAAATATGGCTCAGGCCTCGTAATTAGGATATTTGGGTTATTTGGAAACTGCAGGGAGGTTTGGGACAAATGTGACCAAACGTCGCTTTCTGTACTTGGCATATGTTGGGTATAAAAAATTCTCAATTTCAAACTGCGAATACGTGCAGAGAGCCAGAATTTGGCTACAAAATATTGCTCAGGCCTCGAAATTGGGATGTTTGGGATATTTTGAAAACTGCAGGGGACTTTGGGACAAATATGACCAAACGCCGCTTTCGGTTCTTGACATATGTTGGGTATAAAAATTCGTAATTTCAAACTGCGAATACGTGCAGAGGGCCAGAATATTGCTCCAAAATATGGCTCAGGCCTCGAAATTGGGTTGTTTGGGATATTTTGAAAACTGGAGGGAGGTTTGGGACAAATGTGACCAAACGCCGCTTTCAGTACTTGGCATCTGTTGGGTATAAAAATTCGTAATTTCAAACTGCGAATACGTGCAGAGGGCCAGAATTTGGCTCCAAAATATGGTTCAAGGCTCGAAATTGGGATATTTGGGATATTTCGAAAATTGCAGGGGAGTTTGTGCAAAATGTGACTCACTGCCGCTTTCAGGACTTGGCATATGTTGGGTATAAAAAGTCGTTATTTCAAACTGCAAATACGTGCAGAGAGCCAGAATTTGGCTCCAAAATATGGCTCAGGCCTCGAAATTGGGATATTTGGGATATTTCGAAAACTGCAGGGGAGTTTGTGCAAAATGTAATTCATTGCCGCTTTCAGTACTTGGCATATGTTGGGTATAATAAGATGTAATTTCAAACTGCGAATACGTGCAGAGAGCCAGAATTTGGCTCCAAAATATGGCTCAGTCCTCGATATTGGGATATTTGGGATATTTTGAAAACTGCAGGGGGGATTGGGACAAATGTGACCAAACGCCACTTTCAGTACTTCGCATATGTTGGGTATAAAAAATTTGTAATATCAAACTGCGAATACGTGCAGAGAGCCTGAATTTGGCTCCAAATTATGGCTCAGGCGTCGAAATTGGGAAGTTTGGGATATTTTGAAAACTGCAGGGGAGTTTGTGCAAAATGTGACTCACTGCCGCTTTCAGTACTTAGCATACGTTGGGTATAAAAATTCGTAATATCAAACTGCGAATACGTGCATAGAGCCAGAATTTGGCTCCAAAATATGGCTCAGGCCTCGAAATTGGAATGTTTGGGATATTTTGAAAACTGGAGGGAGGTTTGGGACAAATGTGACCAAACGCAGCTTTCAGGACTTGGCATATGTTGGGTATAAAAAGTCGTAATTTTAAACTGCGAATACGTGCAGAGATCCAGAATTTGGCTCCAAAGCATGGCTCAGGCCTCGATATTGGGATGTTTGGGATATTTTGAAAACTGCAGGGGGATTGGGACAAATGTGACCAAACGCCGCTTCCAGCACTTGGCATATGTTGGGTATAAAAAAGTCGCAATTTCAAACTGCGAATACGTGCAGAGAGCCTGAATTTGGCTCCAAAATATGGCTCAGGCCTCAAAATTGGGATATTTGGGATATTTTGAAAACTGGAGGGGAGTTTGTGCAAAATGTGACTCACTGCCACTTTCAGTACTTGGCATATGTTGGGTATAAAATTCGTAATATCAAACTGCGAATACTTGCAGAGAGCCAGAATTTGGCTCCAAAATATGGCTCAGGTCTCGATATAGGGATGTTTGGAATATTTTGAAAACTGCAGGAAGGTTTTGGACAAATGTGACCAAACGCCGCTTTCAGTACTTTCCATATGTTGGGTATAAAAAATTCGTAATTTCAAACTGCGAATATGTGCAGAGAGCCAGAATTTGGCTCCAAAATATAGCTCAGGCCTCGAAATTGGGATGTTTGGGATATTTTGAAAACTGCAGGGGAGTTTGTTAAAAATGTGACTCACTGCTGCGTCCAGTACTTGGCATATGTTGGGTTTAAAAAGTCGTAATATCAAACTGCGAATACGTGCAGAGAGCCAAAATTTGGCTCCAAAATATGGCTCAGGCCTCGTAATTAGGATATTTGGGTTATTTTGAAAACTGCAGGAAGGTTTAGGACAAATGTGACCAAACGCCGCTTTCAGTACTTCGCATATGTTGGGTATAAAAAGTCGTTATTTCAAACTGCAAATACGTGCAGAGAGCCAGAATTTGGCTCCAAAATATGGCTCAGGCCTCGAAATTGGGATGTTTGGGATATTTTGAAAACTGCAGGGGAGTTTGTTAAAAATGTGACTCACTGCTGCGTCCAGTACTTGGCATATGTTGGGTTTAAAAAGTCGTAATATCAAACTGCGAATACGTGCAGAGAGCCAAAATTTGGCTCCAAAATATGGCTAAGGCCTCGTAATTAGGATATTTGGGTTATTTTGAAAACTGCAGGGAGGTTTGGGATAAATGTGACCAAACGTCGCTTTCAGTACTTGGCATATGTTGAGTATAAAAAATTCGCAATTTCAAACTGCGAATACGTGCAGAGAGCCAGAATTTGGCTACAAAATATTGCTCAGGCCTCGAAATTGGGATGTTTGGGATATTTTGAAAACTGCAGGGGACTTTGGGACAAATATGACCAAACGCCGCTTTCGGTACTTGACATATGTTGGGTATAAAAAGTCGTAATTTCAAACTGCAAATACGTGCAGAGAGCCAGAATTTGGCTCCAAAATATGGCTCAGGCCTCGAAATTGGGATATTTGGGATATTTCGAAAACTGCAGGGGAGTTTGTGCAAAATGTAACTCATTGTCGCTTCCAGTACTTGGTATATGTTGAGTATAATAAGTTGTAATTTAAAACTGCGAATACGTGCAGAGAGCCAGAATTTGGCTCCAAAATATGGCTCAGTCCTCGATATTGGGATATTTGGGATATTTTGAAAACTGCAGGGGGGATTAGGACAAATGTAACCAAACGCCACTTTCAGTACTTCGCATATGTTGGGTATAAAAAAGTCGTAATATCAAACTGCGAATACGTGCAGAGAGCCAGAATTTGGCTCCAAAATATGGCTCAGGCGTCGAAATTGGGATGTTTGGGATATTTTGAAAACTGCAGGGGAGTTTGTGCAAAATGTGACTCACTGCCGCTTTCAGGACTTAGCATATGTTGGGTATAAAAAGTCGTAATATCAAACTGCGAATACGTGCATAGAGCCAGAATTTGGCTCCAAAATATGGCTCAGGCCTCGAAATTGGAATGTTTGGGATATTTTGAAAACTGGAGAGAGGTTTGGGACAAATGTGACCAAACGCCGCTTTCAGGACTTGGCATATGTTGGGTATAAAAAGTCGTAACTTCAAACTGCGAATACGTGCAGAGATCCAGAATTTGGCAACAAAATATGGCTCAGGCCTCGATATTAGGATGTTTGGGATATTTTGAAAACTGCAGAGTGGATTGGGACAAATGTGACCAAACGCCGCTTCCAGCACTTGGCATATGTTGGGTATAAAAAAGTCGCAATTTCAAACTGCGAATACGTGCAGAGAGCCTTAATTTGGCTCCAAAATATGGCTCAGGCCTCGAAATTGGGATGTTTGGGATATTTTGAAAACTGCAGGGGAGTTTGTTAAAAATGTGACTCACTGCTGCGTCCATTACTTGGCATATGTTGGGTTTAAAAAGTCGTAATATCAAACTGCGAATACGTGCAGAGAGCCAAAATTTGGCTCCAAAATATGGCTCAGGCCTCGTAATTAGGATATTTGGGTTATTTGGAAACTGCAGGGAGGTTTGGGACAAATGTGACCAAACGTCGCTTTCTGTACTTGGCATATGTTGGGTATAAAAAATTCTCAATTTCAAACTGCGAATACGTGCAGAGAGCCAGAATTTGGCTACAAAATATTGCTCAGGCCTCGAAATTGGGATGTTTGGGATATTTTGAAAACTGCAGGGGACTTTGGGACAAATATGACCAAACGCCGCTTTCGGTTCTTGACATATGTTGGGTATAAAAATTCGTAATTTCAAACTGCGAATACGTGCAGAGGGCCAGAATATTGCTCCAAAATATGGCTCAGGCCTCGAAATTGGGTTGTTTGGGATATTTTGAAAACTGGAGGGAGGTTTGGGACAAATGTGACCAAACGCCGCTTTCAGTACTTGGCATCTGTTGGGTATAAAAAGTCGTAATTTCAAACTGCGAATACGTGCAGAGGGCCAGAATTTGGCTCCAAAATATGGCTCAAGGCTCGAAATTGGGATATTTGGGATATTTCGAAAATTGCAGGGGAGTTTGTGCAAAATGTGACTCACTGCCGCTTTCAGGACTTGGCATATGTTGGGTATAAAAAGTCGTTATTTCAAACTGCAAATACGTGCAGAGAGCCAGAATTTGGCTCCAAAATATGGCTCAGGCCTCGAAATTGGGATATTTGGGATATTTCGAAAACTGCAGGGGAGTTTGTGCAAAATGTAATTCATTGCCGCTTTCAGTACTTGGCATATGTTGGGTATAATAAGATGTAATTTCAAACTGCGAATACGTGCAGAGAGCCAGAATTTGGCTCCAAAATATGGCTCAGTCCTCGATATTGGGATATTTGGGATATTTTGAAAACTGCAGGGGGGATTGGGACAAATGTGACCAAACGCCACTTTCAGTACTTCGCATATGTTGGGTATAAAAAATTTGTAATATCAAACTGCGAATACGTGCAGAGAGCCTGAATTTGGCTCCAAATTATGGCTCAGGCGTCGAAATTGGGAAGTTTGGGATATTTTGAAAACTGCAGGGGAGTTTGTGCAAAATGTGACTCACTGCCGCTTTCAGTACTTAGCATACGTTGGGTATAAAAAGTCGTAATATCAAACTGCGAATACGTGCATAGAGCCAGAATTTGGCTCGAAAATATGGCTCAGGCCTCGAAATTGGAATGTTTGGGATATTTTGAAAACTGGAGGGAGGTTTGGGACAAATGTGACCAAACGCAGCTTTCAGGACTTGGCATATGTTGGGTATAAAAAGTCGTAATTTTAAACTGCGAATACGTGCAGAGATCCAGAATTTGGCTCCAAAGCATGGCTCAGGCCTCGATATTGGGATGTTTGGGATATTTTGAAAACTGCAGGGGGATTGGGACAAATGTGACCAAACGCCGCTTCCAGCACTTGGCATATGTTGGGTATAAAAAAGTCGCAATTTCAAACTGCGAATACGTGCAGAGAGCCTGAATTTGGCTCCAAAATATGGCTCAGGCCTCAAAATTGGGATATTTGGGATATTTTGAAAACTGGAGGGGAGTTTGTGCAAAATGTGACTCACTGCCACTTTCAGTACTTGGCATATGTTGGGTATAAAATTCGTAATATCAAACTGCGAATACTTGCAGAGAGCCAGAATTTGGCTCCAAAATATGGCTCAGGTCTCGATATAGGGATGTTTGGAATATTTTGAAAACTGCAGGAAGGTTTTGGACAAATGTGACCAAACGCCGCTTTCAGTACTTTCCATATGTTGGGTATAAAAAATTCGTAATTTCAAACGGCGAATATGTGCAGAGAGCCAGAATTTGGCTCCAAAATATAGCTCAGGCCTCGAAATTGGGATGTTTGGGATATTTTGAAAACTGCAGGGGAGTTTGTTAAAAATGTGACTCACTGCTGCGTCCAGTACTTGGCATATGTTGGGTTTAAAAAGTCGTAATATCAAACTGCGAATACGTGCAGAGAGCCAAAATTTGGCTCCAAAATATGGCTCAGGCCTCGTAATTAGGATATTTGGGTTATTTTGAAAACTGCAGGAAGGTTTTGGACAAATGTGACCAAACGCCGCTTTCAGTACTTCGCATATGTTGGGTATAAAAAGTCGTTATTTCAAACTGCAAATACGTGCAGAGAGCCAGAATTTGGCTCCAAAATATGGCTCAGGCCTCGAAATTGGGATGTTTGGGATATTTTGAAAACTGCAGGGGAGTTTGTTAAAAATGTGACTCACTGCTGCGTCCAGTACTTGGCATATGTTGGGTTTAAAAAGTCGTAATATCAAACTGCGAATACGTGCAGAGAGCCAAAATTTGGCTCCAAAATATGGCTCAGGCCTCGTAATTAGGATATTTGGGTTATTTTGAAAACTGCAGGGAGGTTTGGGATAAATGTGACCAAACGTCGCTTTCAGTACTTGGCATATGTTGAGTATAAAAAATTCGCAATTTCAAACTGCGAATACGTGCAGAGAGCCAGAATTTGGCTACAAAATATTGCTCAGGCCTCGAAATTGGGATGTTTGGGATATTTTGAAAACTGCAGGGGACTTTGGGACAAATATGACCAAACGCCGCTTTCGGTACTTGACATATGTTGGGTATAAAAAGTCGTAATTTCAAACTGCGAATACGTGCAGAGAGCCAGAATTTGGCTCCAAAATATGGCTCAGGCCTCGAAATTGGGTTGTTTGGGATATTTTGAAAACTGGAGGGAGGTTTGGGACAAATGTGACCAAACGCCGCTTTCAGTACTTGTCATATGTTGGGTATAAAAAGTCGTAATTTCAAACTGCGAATACGTGCAGAGAGCCAGAATTTGGCTCCAAAATATGGCTCAAGGCTCGAAATTGGGATATTTGGGATATTTCGAAAATTGCAGGGGAGTTTGTGCAAAATGTGACTCACTGCCGCTTTCTGGACTTGGCATATGTTGGGTATAAAAAGTCGTTATTTCACACTGCAAATACGTGCAGAGAGCCAGAATTTGGCTCCAAAATATGGCTCAGGCCTCGAAATTGGGATATTTGGGATATTTCGAAAACTGCAGGGGAGTTTGTGCAAAATGTAACTCATTGTCGCTTCCAGTACTTGGTATATGTTGAGTACAATAAGTTGTAATTTAAAACTGCGAATACGTGCAGAGAGCCAGAATTTGGCTCCAAAATATGTCTCAGTCCTCGATATTGGAATATTTGGGATATTTTGAAAACTGCAGGGGGGATTGGGACAAATGTGACCAAATGCCACTTTCAGTACTTCGCATATGTTGGGTATAAAAAAGTCGTAATATCAAACTGCGAATACGTGCAGAGAGCCAGAATTTGGCTCCAAAATATGGCTCAGGCGTCGAAATTGGGATGTTTGGGATATTTTGAAAACTGCAGGGGAGTTTGTGCAAAATGTGACTCACTGCCGCTTTCAGTACTTAGCATACGTTGGGTATAAAAAGTCGTAATATCAAACTGCGAATACGTGCATAGAGCCAGAATTTGGCTCCAAAATATGGCTCAGGCCTCGAAATTGGAATGTTTGGGATATTTTGAAAACTGGAGGGAGGTTTGGGACAAATGTGACCAAACGCAGCTTTCAGGACTTGGCATATGTTGGGTATAAAAAGTCGTAATTTTAAACTGCGAATACGTGCAGAGATCCAGAATTTGGCTCCAAAGTATGGCTCAGGCCTCGATATTGGGATGTTTGGGATATTTTGAAAACTGCAGAGGGGATTGGGACAAATGTGACCAAACGCCGCTTCCAGCACTTGGCATATGTTGGGTATAAAAAAGTCGCAATTTCAAACTGCGAATACGTGCAGAGAGCCTGAATTTGGCTCCAAAATATGGCTCAGGCCTCAAAATTGGGATATTTGGGATATTTTGAAAACTGGAGGGGAGTTTGTGCAAAATGTGACTCACTGCCACTTTCAGTACTTGGCATATGTTGGGTATAAAATTCGTAATATCAAACTGCGAATACTTGCAGAGAGCCAGAATTTGGCTCCAAAATATGGCTCAGGTCTCGATATAGGGATGTTTGGAATATTTTGAAAACTGCAGGAAGGTTTTGGACAAATGTGACCAAACGCCGCTTTCAGTACTTCGCATATGTTGGGTATAAAAAATTCGTAATTTCAAACTGCGAATATGTGCAGAGAGCCAGAATTTGGCTCCAAAATATAGCTCAGGCCTCGAAATTGGGATGTTTGGGATATTTTGAAAACTGCAGGGGAGTTTGTTAAAAATGTGACTCACTGCTGCGTCCAGAACTTGGCATATGTTGGGTTTAAAAAGTCGTAATATCAAACTGCGAATACGTGCAGAGAGCCAAAATTTGGCTCCAAAATATGGCTCAGGCCTCGTAATTAGGATATTTGGGTTATGTTGAAAACTACAGGAAGGTTTTGGACAAATGTGACCAAACGCCGCTTTCAGTACTTCGCATATGTTGGGTTTAAAAAGTCGTTATTTCAAACTGCAAATACGTGCAGAGAGCCAGAATTTGGCTCCAAAATATGGCTCAGGCCTCGAAATTGGGATGTTTGGGATATTTTGAAAACTGCAAGGGAGTTTGTTAAAAATGTGACTCACTGCTGCGTCCAGTACTTGGCATATGTTGGGTTTAAAAAGTCGTAATATCAAACTGCGAATACGTGCAGAGAGTCAAAATTTGGCTCCAAAATATAGCTCAGGCCTCGTAATTAGGATATTTGGGTTATTTTGAAGACTGCAGGGAGGTTTGGGATAAATGTGACCAAACGTCGCTTTCAGTACTTGGCATATGTTGAGTATAAAAAATTCGCAATTTCAAACTGCGAATACGTGCAGAGAGCCAGAATTTGGCTACAAAATATTGCTCAGGCCTCGAAATTGGGATGTTTGGGATATTTTGAAAACTGCAGGGGACTTTGGGACAAATATGACCAAACGCCGCTTTCGGTACTTGACATATGTTGGGTATAAAAAGTCGTAATTTCAAACTGCGAATACGTGCAGAGAGCCAGAATTTGGCTCCAAAATATGGCTCAGGCCTCGAAATTGGGTTGTTTGGGATATTTTGAAAACTGGAGGGAGGTTTGGGACAAATGTGACCAAACGCCGCTTTCAGTACTTGGCATATGTTGGGTATAAAAAGTCGTAATTTCAAACTGCGAATACGTGCAGAGAGCCAGAATTTGGCTCCAAAATATGGCTCAGGCCTCGAAATTGGAATGTTTGGGATATTTTGAAAACTGGAGAGAGGTTTGGGACAAATGTGACCAAACGCCGCTTTCAGGACTTGGCATATGTTGGGTATAAAAAGTCGTAACTTCAAACTGCGAATACGTGCAGAGATCCAGAATTTGGCTCCAAAATATGGCTCAGGCCTCGATATTAGGATGTTTGGGATATTTTGAAAACTGCAGAGTGGATTGGGACAAATGTGACCAAACGCCGCTTCCAGCACTTGGCATATGTTGGGTATAAAAAAGTCGCAATTTCAAACTGCGAATACGTGCAGAGAGCCTTAATTTGGCTCCAAAATATGGCTCAGGCCTCGAAATTGGGATGTTTGGGATATTTTGAAAACTGCAGGGGAGTTTGTTAAAAATGTGACCCACTGCTGCGTCCATTACTAGGCATATGTTGGGTTTAAAAAGTCGTAATATCAAACTGCGAATACGTGCAGAGAGCCAAAATTTGGCTCCAAAATATGGCTCAGGCCTCGTAATTAGGATATTTGGGTTATTTGGAAACTGCAGGGAGATTTGGGACAAATGTGACCAAACGTCGCTTTCAGTACTTGGCATATGTTGGGTATAAAAAATTCTCAATTTCAAACTGCGAATACGTGCAGAGAGCCAGAATTTGGCTACAAAATATTGCTCAGGCCTCGAAATTGGGATGTTTGGGATATTTTGAAAACTGCAGGGGACTTTGGGACAAATATGACCAAACGCCGCTTTCGGTTCTTGACATATGTTGGGTATAAAAAGTCGTAATTTCAAACTGCGAATACGTGCAGAGAGCCAGAATATTGCTCCAAAATATGGCTCAGGCCTCGAAATTGGGTTGTTTGAGATATTTTGAAAATTGGAGGGAGGTTTGGGACATATGTGACCAAACGCCGCATTCAGTACTTGGCATATGTTGGGTATAAAAAGTCGTAATTTCAAACTGCGAATACGTGCAGAGAGCCAGAATTTGGCTCCAAAATATGGCTCAAGGCTCGAAATTGGGATATTTGGGATATTTCGAAAATTGCAGGGGAGTTTGTGCAAAATGTGACTCACTGCCGCTTTCAGGACTTGGCATATGTTGGGTATAAAAAGTCGTTATTTCAAACTGCAAATACGTGCAGAGAGCCAGAATTTGGCTCCAAAATATGGCTCAGGCCTCGAAATTGGGATATTTGGGATATTTCGAAAACTGCAGGGGAGTTTGAGCAAAATGTAATTCATTGCCGCTTTCAGTACTTGGCATATGTTGGGTATAATAAGATGTAATTTCAAACTGCGAATACGTGCAGAGAGCCAGAATTTGGCTCCAAAATATGGCTCAGGCCTCGTAATTAGGATATTTGGGTTATTTTGAAAACTGCAGGAAGGTTTTGGACAAATGTGACCAAACGCCGCTTTCAGTACTTCGCATATGTTGGGTATAAAAAGTCGATATTTCAAACTGCAAATACGTGCAGAGAGCCAGAATTTGGCTCCAAAATATGGCTCAGGCCTCGAAATTGGGATATTTGGGATATTTCGAAAACTGCAGGGGAGTTTGAGCAAAATGTAATTCATTGCCGCTTTCAGTACTTGGCATATGTTGGGTATAATAAGATGTAATTTCAAACTGCGAATACGTGCAGAGAGCCAGAATTTGGCTCCAAAATATGGCTCAGTCCTCGATATTGGGATATTTGGGATATTTTGAAAACTGCAGGGGGGATTGGGACAAATGTGACCAAACGCCACTTTCAGTACTTCGCATATGTTGGGTATAAAAAAGTTGTAATATCAAACTGCGAATACGTGCAGAGAGCCTGAATTTGGCTCCAAAATATGGCTCAGGCGTCGAAATTGGGATGTTTGGGATATTTTGAAAACTGCAGGGGAGTTTGTGCAAAATGTGACTCACTGCCGCTTTCAGTACTTAGCATACGTTGGGTATAAAAAGTCGTAATATCAAACTGCGAATACGTGCATAGAGCCAGAATTTGGCTCCAAAATATGGCTCAGGCCACGAAATTGGAATGTTTGGGATATTTTGAAAACTGGAGGGAGGTTTGGGACAAATGTGACCAAACGCAGCTTTCAGGACTTGGCATATGTTGGGTATAAAAAGTCGTAATTTTAAACTGCGAATACGTGCAGAGATCCAGAATTTGGCTCCAAAATATGGCTCAGGCCTCGATATTAGGATGTTTGGGATATTTTGAAAACTGCAGAGGGGATTGGGACAAATGTGACCAAACGCCGCTTCCAGCACTTGGCATATGTTGGGTATAAAAAAGTCGCAATTTCAAACTGCGAATACGTGCAGAGAGCCTGAATTTGGCTCCAAAATATGTCTCAGGCCTAGAAATTGGGAAATTTGGGATATTTCGAAAACTGCAGGGAGTTTGTGCAAAATGTGACTCACTGCCGCTTTCAGGACTTGGCATATGTTGGGTATAAAAAGTTGTAATATCAAACTGCGAATACGTGCATAGAGCCAGAGTTTGGCTCCAAAATATGGCTCAGGTCTCGAAATTAGGATGTTTGGGATATTTTAAAAACTGGAGGGAGGTTTGGGACAAATGTGACCAAACGCCGCTTTCAGCACTTGGCATATATTGGGTATAAAAAAGTCGCAATTTCAAACTGCGAAAACGTGCAGAGAGCCTGAATTTGGCTCCAAAATATGGCTCAGGCCTCAAAATTGGGATATTTGGGATATTTTGAAAACTGGAGGGGAGTTTGTGCAAAATGTGACTCACTGCCACTTTCAGTACTTGGCATATGTTGGGTATAAAATTCGTAATATCAAACTGCGAATACTTGCAGAGAGCCAGAATTTGGCTCCAAAATATGGCTCAGGCCTCGATATAGGGATGTTTGGAATATTTTGAAAACTGCAGGAAGGTTTTAGACAAATGTGACCAAACGCCGCTTTCAGTACTTCGCATATGTTGGGTATAAAAAATTCGTAATTTCAAACTGCGAATATGTGCAGAGAGCCAGAATTTGGCTCCAAAATATAGCTCAGGCCTCGAAATTGGGATGTTTGGGATATTTTGAAAACTGCAGGGGAGTTTGTTCAAAATGTGACTCACTGCTGCGTCCAGTACTTGGCATATGTTGGGTTTAAAAAGTCGTAATATCAAACTGCGAATACGTGCAGAGAGCCAAAATTTGGCTCCAAAATATGGCTCAGGCCTCGTAATTAGGATATTTGGGTTATTTTGAAAACTGCAGGGAGGTTTGGGACAAATGTGACCAAACGTCGCTTTCAGTACTTGGCATATGTTGGGTATAAAAAATTCGCAGTTTCAAACTGCGAATACGTGCAGAGAGAGAGAATTTGGCTCCAAAATATTGCTCAGGCCTCGAAATTGTGATGTTTGGGATATTTTGAAAACTGCAGGGGACTTTCGGACAAATATGACCAAATGCCGCTTTCGGTACTTGACGTATGTTGGGTATAAAAAGTCGTAATTTCAAACTGCGAATACGTGCAGAGAGCCTGAATTTTGCTCCAAAATATGGCTCAGGCCTCGAAATTGGGATATATGGAATATTTTGAAAACTGCAAAGAGGTTTGGGACAAATGTGACCAAATGCCGCTTTCAGTACTTCGCATATGTTGGGTATAAAAAGTCGTAATTTCAAACTGCGAATACGTGCAGAGAGCCAGAATTTGGCTCCAAAATATGGCTCAGGCCTCGAAATTGGGTTGTTTGGGATATTTTGAAAACTGGAGGGAGGTTTGGGACAAATGTGACCAAACGCCGCTTTCAGTACTTGGCATATGTTGGGTATAAAAAAGTCGCAATTTCAAACTGCGAATACGTTCAGAGAGCCTGAATTTGGCCCCAAAATATGGCTCAGGCCTCGAAATTGAGATGTTTGGGATATTTTGAAATCTGCAGGGGGGGATTGGGACAAATGTGACCAAACGCCGCTTTCAGAACTTGGCATATGTTGGGTATAAAAAGTCGTAATTTCAAACTGCGAATACGTGCATAGAGCCAGAATTTGGCTCCAAAATATCGCTCAGGCCTCGAAATTGGGATGTTTGGGATATTTTGAAAACTGCATGGGGGGTTTGGGACAAATGTGACCAAACGCCGCTTTCAGTACTTGGCATATTTTGGGTATGAAAAGTCGCAATTTCAAACTGCGAATACGTGCAGAGAGCCTGAATTTGGCTCCAAAGTATGGCTCAGGCCTCAATATTGGGATGTTTAGGATATTTTGAAAACTGCAGGGAGGTTTGGGACAAATGTGACCAAACGCCGCTTTCAGTACTTCGCATAGGTTGGGTATAAAAAAGTCGTAATTTCAAACTGCGAATACGTGCAGAGAACCAGAATTTGGCTGCAAAATATGGCTCAGGCTCGAAATTGGGATATTTGGGATATTTTGAAAACTGCAGGGGAGTTTGTGCAAAATGTGACTCACTGCCGCTTTCAGTACTTGGCATATGTTGGGTATAAAAAGTAGTAATTTCAAACTGCGAATACTTGCAGAGCGCCAGAATTTGGCTCCAAAATATGGCTCAGGCTACGAAATTGGGATGTTTGGGATATTTTGAAAATTGTAGGGGAGTTTTGGACAAATTTGACCAAACGGCGATTTCAGTACATGGCATATGTTTAGTATAAAAAAGTCGCAATTTCAAACTGCGAATACGTGCAGAGAGCCAAAATTTGGCTCCAAAATATGGCTCAGGCATCGAAATTGGGATGTTTGGGATATTTTGAAAACTGCAGGGGAGTTTGTGCAAAATCTGACTCACTGCCGCTTTCAGTACTTGGCATATGTTGGGTATAAAAAGTCGTAATATCAAACTGCGTATACGTGCAGAGAGCCAGAATTTGGCTCGAAAATATGGATCAGGCCTCGAAATTGGGATGTTTGGGATATTTTGAAATCTGCAGGGGGGGATTGGTACAAATGTGTCCAAACGCCGCTTTCGGTACTTGGCATATGTTGGGTATAAAAAGTCGTAATATGAAACTGCGAATACGTGCAGAGAGCCAGAATTTGGCTCCAAAATATGGCTCAGGCCTTGAAATTAGGATGTTTGGGATATTTTGAAAACTGCAGGGAGGTTTGGGACAAATGTGACAAAACGCCACTTTCAGAACTTGGCATATGTTGGGTATAAAAATTCGTAATTTCAAACTGCGAATACTTGCATAGAGCCAGAATTTGGCTCCAAAATATGGCTCAGGCCTCGAAATTGGGATGTTTGGGATATTTTGAAAACTACATGGGGGGTTTGGGATAAATGTGACCAAACCCCGCTTTCAGTACTTGGCATATTTTGGGTATGAAAAGTCGCAATTTCAAACTGCGAATACGTGCAGAGAGCCTGAATTTGGCTCCAAAATATGGCTCAGGCCTCAAAATTGGGATGTTTGGGATATTTTGAAAACTGCAAAGAGGTTTGGGACAAATGTGACGAACCCCGCTTTCAGTACTTCGAATAGGTTGGGTATAAAAAAGTCGGAATTTCAAACTGCGAATACGTGCAGAGAGCCAGAATTTGGCTCCAAAATATGGCTCAGGCCTCGAAATTGGGATATTTGGGATATTTTGAAAACTGCAGGGGAGTTTGTGCAAAATGTGACTCACTGCCGCTTTCAGTACTTGGCAAATGTTGGGTATAAAAAGTCGTAATTTCAAACTGAGAATACGTGCAGAGAGCCTGAATTTGGTTCCAAAATATGGCTCAGGCCTCGAAATCTGGATATTTGGGATATTTGGAAAACTGCAGGGGAGTTTGGGACAAATATGACCAAACGCCGATTTAAGTACATGGCATATGTTGAGTATAAAAAAGTCGCAATTTCAAACTGCGAATACGTGCAGAGAGCCTGAATTTGGCTCCAAAATATGGCTCAGGCCTCGAAATTGGGATGTTTGGGAGATTTTGAAAACTGCAGAGTGGATTGGGACAAATGTGACCAAACGCCGCTTTCAGTACTTGGCTTATGTTGGGTATAAAAAGTCGTTATTTTAAACTGCGAATACGAGCAGAGAGACAGAATTTGACTCCAAAATATGGCTCAGGTCTCGAAATTGGGATATTTGAGATATTTTGAAAACTGCAGAGGAGTTTGTGCAAAATGTGACTCACTGCCGCATTCAGTACTTGGCATATGTTGGGTATAAAAATTCGTAATTTCAAACTGCAAATACGTGCATAGAGCCAGAATTTGGCTCAAAAATATGGCTCAGGCCTCGAAATAGGGATGTTTGGGACATTTTGAAAATTGCAGGGGAGTTTGGGACAAATATGACCAAACGCCGCTTTCAGTACTTGGCATAATTTGGGTATAAAAAAGTCGCAATTACAAACTGCGAATACGTGCAGAGAGCAAGAATTTGGTTCCAAAATATGGCTCAGGCCTCGAAATTGGGATATTTTGAAAACTGCAGGGGAGTTTGTGCAAAATGTGACTCACTGCCACTTTCAGTACTTGACATATGTTGGGTATAAAAAGTCGTAATTTCAAACTGCGAATACGTGCATAGAGCCAGAATTTGGCTCCAAAATATAGCTCAGGCCTCGAAATTAGGATGTTTGGGATATTTTGAAAATTGCAGGGAAGTTTGGGACAAATATGACCAAATGCCGCTTACAGTACTTGGCATATGTTGGGTATAAAAAAGTCGCAATGTCAAACTGCGAATACGTGCAAAGAGCCAGAATTTGGCTCCAAAATATTGCTCAGGCCTCGAAATTGGGATGTTTGTGTTATTTTGAAAACTGCAGGGGAGTTTGGGACAAATATGACCAAACGCCGCTTTCAGTACTTCACATATGTTGGGTATAAAAAGTCGTAATTTCAAACTGCGAATACGTGCAGAGAGCCTGAATTTGGCTCCAAAATATGGCTCAGGCCTCGAAATTGAGATGTTTGGGATATTTTGAAATCTGCAGGGGGGGATTGGGACAAATGTGTCCAATCGCCGCTTTCGGTACTTGGCATATGTTGGGTATAAAAAGTCGTAATATCAAACTGAGAATACGTGCAGAGAGCCAGAATTTGGCTCCAAAATATGGCTCAGGCCTTGAAATTGGGATGTTTGGGATATTTTGAAAACTGCAGGAAGGTTTGGGACAAATGTGACAAAACGCCGCTTTCAGAACTTGGCATATGTTGGGTATAAAAAGTCATAATTTCAAACTGCGAATACGTGCAGATAGCCAGAATTTGGTTCCAAAATATGGCTCAGGTCTCGAAATTGGGATATTTGGGATATTTTGAAAACTGCAGAGGAGTTTGTGCAAAATATGACTCACTGCCGCTTTCAGTACTTGGCATATGTTTTGTATAAAAAGTCGTAATTTCAAACTGCAAATACGTGCATAGAGCCAGAATTTGGCTCCAAAATATGGCTCAGGCCTCGAAATTGGGATATTTTGAAAACTGCAGGGGAGTTTGTGCAAAATGTGACTCACTGCCGCTTTCAGTACTTGACATATGTTGGGTATAAAAAGTCGTAATTTCAAACTGCGAATACGTGCATAGAGCCAGAATTTGGCTCCAAAATATAGCTCAGGCCTCGAAATTAGGATGTTTGGGATATTATGAAAATTGCAGGGAAGTTTGGGACATATATGACCAAATGCCGCTTTCAGTACTTGGCATATGTTGGGTATAAAAAAGTCGCAATTTCAAACTGCGAATATGTGCAGGGAGCCAGAATTTGGCTCCAAAATATGCCTCAGGCCTCGAAATTGGGATGTTTGGGTTATTTTGAAAACTGCAGGGGAGTTTGGGACAAATATGACCAAACGCCGCTTTCAGTACTTCGCATATGTTGGGTATAAAAAGTCGTAATTTCAAACTGCGAATACGTGCAGAGAGCCTGAATTTGGCTCCAAAATATGGCTCAGGCCTCGAAATTGAGATGTTTGGGATATTTTGAAATCTGCAGGGGGGGATTGGGACAAATGTGTCCAAACGCTGCTTTCGGTACTTGGCATATGTTGGGTATAAAAAGTCGTAATATCAAACTGCGAATACGTGCAGAGAGCCAGAATTTGGCTCCAAAATATGGCTCAGGCCTTGAAATTGGGATGTTTGGAATATTTTGAAAACTGCAGGGATGTTTGGGACAAATGTGACAAAACGCTGCTTTCAGAACTTGGCATATGTTGGGGTATAAAAAGTCGTAATTTCAAACTGCGAATACGTGCATAGAGCCAGAATTTGGCTCCAAAATATGGCTCAGGCCTCGAAATTGGGATATTTTGAAAACTGCAGGGGAGTTTGTGCAAAATGTGACTCACTGCCGCTTTTAGTACTTGAAATATGTTGGGTATAAAAAGTAGTAATATAAACTGCGAATACGTGCAGAGAGCCAGAATTTGGCTCCAAAATATGGATCAGGCCTCGAAATTGGGATGTTTGGGATATTTTGAAAACTGCAGGGAGGTTTGGGACAAATGTGACCAAACGTCGCTTTCAGTACTTCACATATGTTTGGTATAAAAAGTCGTAATTTGAAACTGCGAATACGTGCATAGAGCCAGAATTTGGCTCCAAAATATAGCTCAGGCCTCGAAATTGGGATGTTTGGGATATTTTGAAAATTGCAGGGAAGTTTGGGACAAATATGACCAAACGCCGCTTTCAATACTTCCCATATGTTGGGTATAAAAAAGTCGCAATTTCAAACTGCGAATACGTGCAGAGTGCCAGAAATTGGCTCCAAAATATGACTCAGGCCTCGAAATTGGGATATTTGGGATATTTCGAAAACTGCAGGGGAGTTTGTGTAAAATGTGACTCACTGCCGCTTTCAGGACTTGGCATATGTTGGGTATAAAAAGTCGTAATATCAAAATGCGAATACGTGCAGAGAGCCAGAATTTGGCTCCAAAATATGGCTCAGGCCTCGAAATCTGGATATTTGGGATATTTGGAAAACTGCAGGGGAGTTTGGGACAAATATGACCAAACGCCAATTTCAGTACATGGCATATGTGTAGTATAAAAAAGTCGCAATTTCAAACTGCGAATACGTGCAGAGAGCCTGAATTTGGCTCCAAAATATGGCTCAGGCCTCGAAATTGGGATGTTTGGGAGATTTTGAAAACTGCAGGGGGGATTGGGACAAATGTGACCAAACGCCGCTTTTTCAGTACTTGGCTTATGTTGGGATAAAAAAGTCATTATTTTAAACTGCGAATACGAGCAGAGAGCCAGAATTTGACTCCAAAATATGGCTCAGGCCTCGAAATTGGGATATTTGAGATATTTTGAAAACTGCAGGGGAGTTTGTGCAAAATGTGACTCACTGCCGCATTCAGTACTTGGCATATGTTGGGTATAAAAATTCGTAATTTCAAACTGCGAATACGTGCAGATAGCAAGAATTTGGTTCCAAAATATGGCTCAGGCCTCGAAATTGGGATATTTTGAAAACTGCAGGGGAGTTTGTGCAAAATGTGACTCTCTGCCGCTTTCAGTACTTGGCATATGTTGGGTATAAAAATTCGTTATTTCAAACTGCGAATACGTGCAGAGGTCCCGAATTTGGCTCCAAAATATGGCTCAGGCCTCGAAGTTGGGATATTTGGGATATTTCGAAAACTGCAGGGGAGTTTGTGCAAAATGTGACTCACTGCCGCTTTCAGGACTTGGCATATGATGGGTATAAAAAGTCGTAATATCAAAATGCGAATACGTGCAGAGAGCCAGAATTTGGCTCCAAAATATGGCTCAGGCCTCAAAATTGAGATGTTTGGGATATTTTGAAAACTGCAGGGGGGATTGGGACAAATGTGTCCAAACGCCGCTTTCAGTACTTGACATACGTTGGGTATAAAAAGTCGTAATTTCAAACTGCGAATATGTGCATAGAGCCAGAATTTGGTTCCAAAATATGGCTCTGGCCTCGAAATTGGCATGTTTGGGATATTTTGAAAATTGCAGGGGAGTTTGTTCAAAATGTGACTCACTGCCGCTTTCAGTACTTGGCATATGTTGGGTATAAAAAGTCGTGATATCAAACTGCGAATACGTGCAGAGAGCCAGAATTTGGCTCCAAAATATAGATCAGGCCTCGAAATTGGGATGTTTGGGATATTTTGAAAACTGCAGGGAGGTTTGGGACAAATGTGACCAAACGCCGCTTACAGTACTTCGCATATGTTGGGTATAACAATTCGTAATTTCAAACTGCGAATACGTGCATAGAGCCAGAATTTGGCTCCAAAATATTGCTGAGGCCTCGAAATTAGGATGTTTGAGATATTTTGAAAATTGCAGGGAAGATTGGGACAAATATGACCAAACGCCGCTTTCAGTACTTGGCATATGTAGGGTATAAAAAAGTCGAAATTTCAAACAGCGAATACGTGCAGAGAGCCAGAATTTGGCTCCAAAATATGGCTCAGGCCTCGAAATTGGGATGTTTGGGTTATTTTGAAAACTGCAGGGGAGTTTGGGACAAATATGACCAAACGCCGCTTTCAGTACTTGGCATATGTTGGGTATAAAAAGTCGTAATATCAAACTGCGTATACGTGCAGAGAGCCAGAATTTGGCTCGAAAATATGGATCAGGCCTCGAAATTGGGATGTTTGGGATATTTTGAAATCTGCAGGGGGGGATTGGGACAAATGTGTCCAAACGCCGCTTTCGGTACTTGGCATATGTTGGGTATAAAAAGTCGTAATATGAAACTGCGAATACGTGCAGAGAGCCAGAATTTGGCTCCAAAATATGGCTCAGGCCTTGAAATTGGGATGTTTGGGATATTTTGAAAACTGCAGGGAGGTTTGGGACAAATGTGACAAAACGCCACTTTCAGAACTTGGCATATGTTGGGTATAAAAAGTCGTAATTTCAAACTGCGAATACGTGCATAGAGCCAGAATTTGGCTCCAAAATATTGCTGAGGCCTCGAAATTAGGATGTTTGAGATATTTTGAAAATTGCAGGAAAGATTGGGACAAATATGACCAAACGCCGCTTTCAGTACTTGGCATATGTAGGGTATAAAAAAGTCGAAATTTCAAACTGCGAATACGTGCAGAGAGCCAGAATTTGGCTCCAAAATATGGCTCAGGCCTCGAAATTGGGATGTTTGGGTTATTTTGAAAACTGCAGGGGAGTTTGGGACAAATATGACCAAACGCCGCTTTCAGTACTTGGCATATGTTGGGTATAAAAAGTCGTAATATCAAACTGCGTATACGTGCAGAGAGCCAGAATTTGGCTCGAAAATATGGATCAGGCCTCGAAATTGGGATGTTTAGGATATTTTGAAATCTGCAGGGGGGGATTGGGACAAATGTGTCCAAACGCCGCTTTCGGTTCTTGGCATATGTTGGGTATAAAAAGTCGTAATATGAAACTGCGAATACGTGCAGAGAGCAAGAATTTGGCTCCAAAATATGGCTCAGGCCTTGAAATTGGGATGTTTGGGATATTTTGAAAACTGCAGGGAGGTTTGGGACAAATGTGACAAAACGCCACTTTCAGAACTTGGCATATGTTGGGTATAAAAAGTCGTAATTTCAAACTGCGAATACGTGCAGAGAGCCTGAATTTGGCTCCAAAATATGGCTCAGGCCTCAAAATTGGGATGTTTGGGATATTTTGAAAACTGCAGGGAGGTTTGGGACAAATGTGACGAACCCCGCTTTCAGTACTTCGAATAGGTTGGGTATAAAAAAGTCGTAATTTCAAACTGCGAATACGTGCAGAGAGCTAGAATTTGGCTCCAAAATATGGCTCAGGCCTCGAAATTGGGATATTTGGGATATTTTGAAAACTGCAGGGGAGTTTGTGCAAAATGTGACTCACTGCCGCTTTCAGTACTTGGCATATGTTGGGTATAAAAAGTCGTAATTTCAAACTGAGAATACGTGCAGAGAGCCAGAATTTGGTTCCAAAATATGGCTCAGGCCTCGAAATCTGGATATTTGGGATATTTGGAAAACTGCAGGGGAGTTTGGGACAAATATGACCAAACGCCGATTTCAGTACATGGCATATGTTGAGTATAAAAAAGTCGCAATTTCAAACTGCGAATACGTGCAGAGAGCCTGAGTTTGGCTCCAAAATATGGCTCAGGCCTCGAAATTGGGATGTTTGGGAGATTTTGAAAACTGCAGAGTGGATTGGGACAAATGTGACCAAACGCCGCTTTCAGTACTTGGCTTATGTTGGGTATAAAAAGTCGTTATTTTAAACTGCGAATACGAGCAGAGAGACAGAATTTGACTCCAAAATATGGCTCAGGTCTCGAAATTGGGATATTTGAGATATTTTGAAAACTGCAGGGGAGTTTGTGCAAAATGTGACTCACTGCCGCATTCAGTACTTGGCATATGTTGGGTATAAAAATTCGTAATTTCAAACTGCAAATACGTGCATAGAGCCAGAATTTGGCTCAAAAATATGGCTCAGGCCTCGAAATAGGGATGTTTGGGACATTTTGAAAATTGCAGGGGAGTTTGGGACAAATATGACCAAACGCCGCTTTCAGTACTTGGCATAATTTGGGTATAAAAAGTCGCAAGTTCAAACTACGAATACGTGCAGAGAGCAAGAATTTGGCTCCAAAATATGGCTCAGGCCTCGAAATTGGGATATTTTGAAAACTGCAGGGGAGTTTGTGCAAAATGTGACTCACTGCCACTTTCAGTACTTGACATATGTTGGGTATAAAAAGTCGTAATTTCAAACTGCGAATACGTGCATAGAGCCAGAATTTGGCTCCAAAATATAGCTCAGGCCTCGAAATTAGGATGTTTGGGATATTTTGAAAATTGCTGGGAAGTTTGGAACAAATATGACCAAATGCCGCTTTCAGTACTTGGCATATGTTGGGTATAAAAAAGTCGCAATTTCAAACTGCGAATATGTGCATAGAGCCAGAATTTGGTTCCAAAATATGGCTCTGGCCTCGAAATTGGCATGTTTGGGATATTTTGAAAACTGCAGGGGAGTTTGTGCAAAATGTGACTCACTGCCGCTTTCAGTACTTGGCATATGTTGGGTATAAAAGGTCGTGATATCAAACTGCGAATACGTGCAGAGAGCCAGAATTTGGCTCCAAAATATTGCTGAGACCTCGAAATTAGGATGTTTGAGATATTTTGAAAATTGCAGGGAAGTTTGGGACAAATATGATTAAACGCCGCTTTCAGTACTTGGCATATGTAGGGTATAAAAAAGTCGAAATTTCAAACTGCGAATACGTGCAGAGAGCCAGAATTTGGCTCCAAAATATGGCTCAGGCCTCCAAATTGGGATGTTTGGGTTATTTTGAAAACTGCAGGGGAGTTTGGGACAAATATGACCAAACGCCGCTTTCAGTACTTGGCATATGTTGGGTATAAAAAGTCGTAATTTCAAACTGCGAATACGTGCAGAGAGCCTGAATTTTGCTCCAAAATATGGCTCAGGCCTCGAAATTGGGATGTTTGGGATATTTTGAAAACTGCAGGGGAGTTTGTGCAAAATGTGACTCACTGCCGCTTTCAGTACTTGGCATATGTTGGGTATAAAAAGTCGTAATATCAAACTGCGTATACTTGCAGAGAGCCAGAATTTGGCTCGAAAATATGGATCAGGCCTCGAAATTGGGATGTTTGGGATATTTTGAAATCTGCAGGGGGGGATTGGGACAAATGTGTCCAAACGCCGCTTTCGGTACTTGGCATATGTTGGGTATAAAAAGTCGTAATATGAAACTGCGAATACGTGCAGAGAGCCAGAATTTGGCTCCAAAATATGGCTCAGGCCTTGAAATTCGGATGTTTTGGATAATTTGAAAACTGCAGGGAGGTTTAGGACAAATGTGACAAAACGCCACTTTCAGAACTTGGCATATGTTGGGTATAAAAAGTCGTAATTTCAAACTGCGAATACAAGCAGAGAGCCTGATTTTGGCTCCAAAATATGGCTCAGGCCTCAAAATTGGGATGTTTGGGATATTTTGAAAACTGCAGGGAGGTTTGGGACAAATGTGACCAAACGCCGCTTACAGTACTTCGCATATGTTGGGTATAAAAAGTCGTAATTTCAAACTGCGAATACGTGCATAGAGCCAGAATTTGGCTCCAAAATATTGCTGAGGCCTCGAAATTAGGATGTTTGAGATATTTTGAAAATTGCAGGGAAGATTGGGACAAATATGACCAAACGCCGCTTTCAGTACTTGGCATATGTAGGGTATAAAAAAGTCGAAATTTCAAACAGCGAATACGTGCAGAGAGCCAGAATTTGGCTCCAAAATATGGCTCAGGCCTCGAAATTGGGATGTTTGGGTTATTTTGAAAACTGCAGGGGAGTTTGGGACAAATATGACCAAACGCCGCTTTCAGTACTTGGCATATGTTGGGTATAAAAAGTCGTAATATCAAACTGCGTATACGTGCAGAGAGCCAGAATTTGGCTCGAAAATATGGATCAGGCCTCGAAATTGGGATGTTTGGGATATTTTGAAATCTGCAGGGGGGGATTGGGACAAATGTGTCCAAACGCCGCTTTCGGTACTTGGCATATGTTGGGTATAAAAAGTCGTAATATGAAACTGCGAATACGTGCAGAGAGCCAGAATTTGGCTCCAAAATATGGCTCAGGCCTTGAAATTGGGATGTTTGGGATATTTTGAAAACTGCAGGGAGGTTTGGGACAAATGTGACAAAACGCCACTTTCAGAACTTGGCATATGTTGGGTATAAAAAGTCGTAATTTCAAACTGCGAATACGTGCATAGAGCCAGAATTTGGCTCCAAAATATTGCTGAGGCCTCGAAATTAGGATGTTTGAGATATTTTGAAAATTGCAGGGAAGATTGGGACAAATATGACCAAACGCCGCTTTCAGTACTTGGCATATGTAGGGTATAAAAAAGTCGAAATTTCAAACTGCGAATACGTGCAGAGAGCCAGAATTTGGCTCCAAAATATGGCTCAGGCCTCGAAATTGGGATGTTTGGGTTATTTTGAAAACTGCAGGGGAGTTTGGGACAAATATGACCAAACGCCGCTTTCAGTACTTGGCATATGTTGGGTATAAAAAGTCGTAATATCAAACTGCGTATACGTGCAGAGAGCCAGAATTTGGCTCGAAAATATGGATCAGGCCTCGAAATTGGGATGTTTAGGATATTTTGAAATCTGCAGGGGGGGATTGGGACAAATGTGTCCAAACGCCGCTTTCGGTTCTTGGCATATGTTGGGTATAAAAAGTCGTAATATGAAACTGCGAATACGTGCAGAGAGCAAGAATTTGGCTCCAAAATATGGCTCAGGCCTTGAAATTGGGATGTTTGGGATATTTTGAAAACTGCAGGGAGGTTTGGGACAAATGTGACAAAACGCCACTTTCAGAACTTGGCATATGTTGGGTATAAAAAGTCGTAATTTCAAACTGCGAATACGTGCAGAGAGCCTGAATTTGGCTCCAAAATATGGCTCAGGCCTCAAAATTGGGATGTTTGGGATATTTTGAAAACTGCAGGGAGGTTTGGGACAAATGTGACGAACCCCGCTTTCAGTACTTCGAATAGGTTGGGTATAAAAAAGTCGTAATTTCAAACTGCGAATACGTGCAGAGAGCTAGAATTTGGCTCCAAAATATGGCTCAGGCCTCGAAATTGGGATATTTGGGATATTTTGAAAACTGCAGGGGAGTTTGTGCAAAATGTGACTCACTGCCGCTTTCAGTACTTGGCATATGTTGGGTATAAAAAGTCGTAATTTCAAACTGAGAATACGTGCAGAGAGCCAGAATTTGGTTCCAAAATATGGCTCAGGCCTCGAAATCTGGATATTTGGGATATTTGGAAAACTGCAGGGGAGTTTGGGACAAATATGACCAAACGCCGATTTCAGTACATGGCATATGTTGAGTATAAAAAAGTCGCAATTTCAAACTGCGAATACGTGCAGAGAGCCTGAGTTTGGCTCCAAAATATGGCTCAGGCCTCGAAATTGGGATGTTTGGGAGATTTTGAAAACTGCAGAGTGGATTGGGACAAATGTGACCAAACGCCGCTTTCAGTACTTGGCTTATGTTGGGTATAAAAAGTCGTTATTTTAAACTGCGAATACGAGCAGAGAGACAGAATTTGACTCCAAAATATGGCTCAGGTCTCGAAATTGGGATATTTGAGATATTTTGAAAACTGCAGGGGAGTTTGTGCAAAATGTGACTCACTGCCGCATTCAGTACTTGGCATATGTTGGGTATAAAAATTCGTAATTTCAAACTGCAAATACGTGCATAGAGCCAGAATTTGGCTCAAAAATATGGCTCAGGCCTCGAAATAGGGATGTTTGGGACATTTTGAAAATTGCAGGGGAGTTTGGGACAAATATGACCAAACGCCGCTTTCAGTACTTGGCATAATTTGGGTATAAAAAGTCGCAAGTTCAAACTGCGAATACGTGCAGAGAGCAAGAATTTGGCTCCAAAATATGGCTCAGGCCTCGAAATTGGGATATTTTGAAAACTGCAGGGGAGTTTGTGCAAAATGTGACTCACTGCCACTTTCAGTACTTGACATATGTTGGGTATAAAAAGTCGTAATTTCAAACTGCGAATACGTGCATAGAGCCAGAATTTGGCTCCAAAATATAGCTCAGGCCTCGAAATTAGGATGTTTGGGATATTTTGAAAATTGCTGGGAAGTTTGGAACAAATATGACCAAATGCCGCTTTCAGTACTTGGCATATGTTGGGTATAAAAAAGTCGCAATTTCAAACTGCGAATATGTGCATAGAGCCAGAATTTGGTTCCAAAATATGGCTCTGGCCTCGAAATTGGCATGTTTGGGATATTTTGAAAACTGCAGGGGAGTTTGTGCAAAATGTGACTCACTGCCGCTTTCAGTACTTGGCATATGTTGGGTATAAAAAGTCGTGATATCAAACTGCGAATACGTGCAGAGAGCCAGAATTTGGCTCCAAAATATTGCTGAGACCTCGAAATTAGGATGTTTGAGATATTTTGAAAATTGCAGGGAAGTTTGGGACAAATATGATTAAACGCCGCTTTCAGTACTTGGCATATGTAGGGTATAAAAAAGTCGAAATTTCAAACTGCGAATACGTGCAGAGAGCCAGAATTTGGCTCCAAAATATGGCTCAGGCCTCCAAATTGGGATGTTTGGGTTATTTTGAAAACTGCAGGGGAGTTTGGGACAAATATGACCAAACGCCGCTTTCAGTACTTGGCATATGTTGGGTATAAAAAGTCGTAATTTCAAACTGCGAATACGTGCAGAGAGCCTGAATTTTGCTCCAAAATATGGCTCAGGCCTCGAAATTGGGATGTTTGGGATATTTTGAAAACTGCAGGGGAGTTTGTGCAAAATGTGACTCACTGCCGCTTTCAGTACTTGGCATATGTTGGGTATAAAAAGTCGTAATATCAAACTGCGTATACTTGCAGAGAGCCAGAATTTGGCTCGAAAATATGGATCAGGCCTCGAAATTGGGATGTTTGGGATATTTTGAAATCTGCAGGGGGGGATTGGGACAAATGTGTCCAAACGCCGCTTTCGGTACTTGGCATATGTTGGGTATAAAAAGTCGTAATATGAAACTGCGAATACGTGCAGAGAGCCAGAATTTGGCTCCAAAATATGGCTCAGGCCTTGAAATTCGGATGTTTTGGATAATTTGAAAACTGCAGGGAGGTTTAGGACAAATGTGACAAAACGCCACTTTCAGAACTTGGCATATGTTGGGTATAAAAAGTCGTAATTTCAAACTGCGAATACAAGCAGAGAGCCTGATTTTGGCTCCAAAATATGGCTCAGGCCTCAAAATTGGGATGTTTGGGATATTTTGAAAACTGCAGGGAGGTTTGGGACAAATGTGACGAACCCCGCTTTCAGTACTTCGAATAGGTTGGGTATAAAAAAGTCGTAATTTCAAACTGCGAATACGTGCAGAGAGCCAGAATTTGGTTCCAAAATATGGCTCAGGCCTCGAAATCTGGATATTTGGGATATTTGGAAAACTGCAGGGGAGTTTGGGACAAATATGACCAAACGCCGATTTCAGTACATGGCATATGTTGAGTATAAAAAAGTCGCAATTTCAAACTGCGAATACGTGCAGAGAGCCTGAATTTGGCTCCAAAATATGGCTCAGGCCTCGAAATTGGGATGTTTAGGAGATTTTGAAAACTGCAGAGTGGATTGGGACAAATGTGACCAAACGCCGCTTTCAGTACTTGGCTTATGTTGGGTATAAAAAGTCGTTATTTTAAACTGCGAATACGAGCAGAGAGACAGAATTTGACTCCAAAATATGGCTCAGGTCTCGAAATTGGGATATTTGAGATATTTTGAAAACTGCAGGGGAGTTTGTGCAAAATGTGACTCACTGCCGCATTCAGTACTTGGCATATGTTGGGTATAAAAATTCGTAATTTCAAACTGCAAATACGTGCATAGAGCCAGAATTTGGCTCAAAAATATGGCTCAGGCCTCGAAATAGGGATGTTTGGGACATTTTGAAAATTGCAGGGGAGTTTGGTACAAATATGACCAAACGCCGCTTTCAGTACTTGGCATAATTTGGGTATAAAAAAGTCGCAATTTTAAACTGCAAATACGTGCAGAGAGCAAGAATTTGGCTCCAAAATATGGCTCAGGCCTCGAAATTGGGATATTTTGAAAACTGCAGGGGAGTTTGTGCAAAATGTGACTCACTGCCACTTTCAGTACTTGACATATGTTGGGTATAAAAAGTCGTAATTTCAAACTGCGAATACGTGCATAGAGCCAGAATTTGGCTCCAAAATATAGCTCAGGCCTTGAAATTAGGATGTTTGGGATATTTTGAAAATTGCAGGGAAGTTTGGGACAAATATGACCAAATGCCGCTTTCAGTACTTGGCATATGTTGGGTATAAAAAAGTCGCAATTTCAAACTGCGAATACGTGCAGAGAGCCAGAATTTGGCTCCAAAATATGGCTCAGGCCTCGAAATTGGATGTTTGGGTTATTTTGAAAACTGCAGGGGAGTTTGATACAAATATGTCCAAACGCCGCTTTCAGTACTTCACATATGTTGGGTATAAAAAGTCGTAATTTCAAACTGCGAATACGTGCAGATAGCCAGATCTTGGTTCCAAAATATGGCTCAGGTCTCGAAATTGGGATATTTGGGATATTTTGAAAACTGCAGAGGAGTTTGTGCAAAATATGACTCACTGCCACTTTCAGTACTTGACATATGTTGGGTATAAAAAGTCGTAATTTCAAACTGCGAACACGTGCAGAGAGCCTGAATTTGGCTCCAAAATATGGCTCAGGCCTCGAAATTGAGATGTTTGGGATATTTTGAAATCTGCAGGGGGGGATTGGGACAAATGTGTCCAAACGCCGCTTTCGGTACTTGGCATATGTTGGGTATAAAAAGTCGTAATATCAAACTGCGAATACGTGCAGAGAGCCAGAATTTGGCTCCAAAATATGGCTCAGGCCTTGAAATTGGGATGTTTGGGATATTTTGAAAACTGCAGGGAGGTTTGGGACAAATATGACAAAACGCCGCTTTCAGAACTTGGCATATGTTGGGTATAAAAAGTCGTAATTTCAAACTGCGAATACGTGCAGATAGCCAGATCTTGGTTCCAAAATATGGCTCAGGTCTCGAAATTGGGATATTTGGGATATTTTGAAAACTGCAGAGGAGTTTGTGCAAAATATGACTCACTGCCGCTTTCAGTACTTGGCATATGTTTGGTATAAAAAGTCGTAATTTCAAACTGCAAATACGTGCATAGAGCCAGAATTTGGCTAAAAAATATGGCTCAGGCCTCGAAATAGGGATGTTTGTGACATTTTGAAAATTGCAGAGGAGTTTGGGACAAATATGACCAAACGCCGCTTTCAGTACTTGGCATAATTTGGGTATAAAAAAGTCGCAATATCAAACTGCGAATACGTGCAGAGAGCCAGAATTTGGCTTCAAAATATGGCTCAGGCCTCGAAATTGGGATATTTTGAAAACTGCAGGGGAGTTTGTGCAAAATGTCAGTCACTGCCGCTTTCAGGACTTAGCATATTTTGCCTATAAAAAGTCGTAATTTCAAACTGCGAAAATGTGCATAGAGCCAGAATTTGGCTCCAAAATATGGCTCTGGCCTCGAAATTGGGATGTTTGGGATATTTGGAAAACTGCAGGGGAGTTTGTGCAAAATGTGACTCACTGCCGCTTTCAGTAATTGGCATATGTTGGGTATAAAAAGTCGTATTATCAAACTGCGAATAAGTGCAGAGAGCCAGAATTTGGCTCCAAAATATGGATCAGGCCTCGATATTGGGATGTTTGGGATATTTTGAAAACTGCAGGGAGGTTTGGGACAAATGTGACCAAATGCCGCTTTCAGTACTTGGCATATGTTGGATATAAAAATTCATTATTTCAAACTGCGAATACGTGCAGAGAGCCAGAATTTGGGTCCAAAATATGGCTCAGGCCTCGAAGTTAGGATAATTGGGATATTTCGAAAACTGCAGGGGAGTTTCTGCAAAATGTGACTCACTGCTGCTTTCAGGACTTGGCATATGTTGGGTATAAAAAGTCGTAATATCAAAATGCGAATACATGCAGAGAGCCAGAATTGGGCTCCAAAATATGGCTCAGGCCTCAAAATTGAGATGTTTGGGATATTTTGAAAACTGCAGGGGGGATTTGGACAAATGTGTCCAAACGCCGCTTTCAGTACTTGGCATACGTTGGGTATAAAAAGTCGTAATATCAAACTGCGAATACCTGCAGAAAGCCAGATTTTGGCTCCAAAATATGGCTCTGGCCTTAAAATTGGATATTTGGGATATTTAAAAACTGCAGGGGAGGTTGTGCAAAATGTCACTCACTGCCGCTTTCAGGACTTGGCTTATGTTGGGTATAAAAAGTCGTTATTTTAAACTGTGAATACGAGCAGAGAGCCAGAATTTGACTCCAAAATATGGCTCAGGCCTCGAAATTGGGATATTTGAGATATTTTGAAAACTGCAGCGGAGTTTGTTCAAAATGTGACTCACTGCCGCATTCAGTACTTGGCATATGTTGGGTATAAAAATTCGTTATTTCAAACTGCGAATACGTGCAGAGAGCCAGAATTTGGCTCCAAAATATGGCTCAGGCCTCGAAGTTGGGATATTTGGGATATTTCGAAAACTGCAGGGGAGTTTGTGCAAAATGTGACTCACTGCCGCTTTCAGGACTTGGCATATGTTGGGTATAAAAAGTCGTAATTTCAAACTGCGAATACGTGCAGAAAGCCAGAATTTGGCTCCAAAATATGGCTCAGGCCTCAAAATTGAGATGTTTGGTATATTTTGAAAACTGCAGGGGGGATTGGGACAAATGTGTCCAAACGCCGCTTTCAGTACTTGGCATACGTTGGGTATAAAAAGTCGTATTTTCAAACTGTGAATACATGCAGAAAGCCAGAATTTGACTCAAAAATATGGCTCTGGCCTCAAAATTGGGATATTTGGGATATTTTAAAAACTGTAGGGGAGTTTGTGCAAAATGTCACTCAATGCCGCTTTCAGGGCTTGGCATATTTTGCCTATAAAAAGTCGTAATTTCAAACTGCGAAAATGTGCATAGAGCCAGAATTTGGCTCCAAAATATGGCTCTGGCCTCGAAGTTGGGATGTTTGGGATATTTTGAAAACTGCAGGGGAGTTTGTGCAAAATGTGACTCACTGCCGCTTTCAGTACTTGGCATATGTTGGGTATAAAAAGTCGTAATATCAAAATGCGAATACGTGCAGAGAGCCAGAATTTGGCTCCAAAATATGGCTCAGGCCTCAAAATTGAGATGTTTGGGATATTTTGAAAACTGCAGGGGGGATTGGGACAAATGTGTCCAAACGCCGATTTCAGTACATGGCATACGTTGGGTATAAAAAGTCGTAATATCAAACTGTGAATACGTGCAGGAAGCCAGAATTTGGCTCCAAAATATGGCTCTGGCCTTAAAATTGGGATATTTGGGATATTTAAAAACTGCAGGGGAGTTTGTGCAAAATGTCACTCACTGCCGCTTTCAGGACTTGGCATATTTTGTGTATAAAAGGTCGTAATATCAAACTGCGAATACGTGCAGAGAGCCAGAATTTGGCTCGAAAATATGGATCAGGCCTCGAAATTGGGATGTTTGGGATATTTTGAAAACTGCAGGGAAGTTTGGGACAAATATGACCAAACGCCGCTTTTAGTACTTGGCATATGTTGGGAATAAAAAAGTCGCAATTTCAATCTGCGAATACGTGCAGAGAGCCAGAATTTGGCTCCAAAATATGGCTCAGGCCTCGAAATTGGGATGTTTGGGTTATTTTGAAAACTGCAGGGGAGTTTGGGACAAATATGACCAAACGCCGCTTTCAGTACTTGGCATACGTTGGGTATAAAAAGTCGTAATATCAAACTGCGAATACCTGCAGAAAGCCAGATTTTGGCTCCAAAATATGGCTCTGGCCTTAAAATTGGGATATTTGGGATATTTAAAAACTGCAGGGGAGGTTGTGCAAAATGTCACTCACTGCCGCTTTCAGGACTTGGCTTATGTTGGGTATAAAAAGTCGTTATTTTAAACTGTGAATACGAGCAGAGAGCCAGAATTTGACTCCAAAATATGGCTCAGGCCTCGAAATTGGGATATTTGAGATATTTTGAAAACTGCAGCGGAGTTTGTTCAAAATGTGACTCACTGCCGCATTCAGTACTTGGCATATGTTGGGTATAAAAATTCGTTATTTCAAACTGCGAATACGTGCAGAGAGCCAGAATTTGGCTCCAAAATATGGCTCAGGCCTCGAAGTTGGGATATTTGGGATATTTCGAAAACTGCAGGGGAGTTTGTGCAAAATGTGACTCACTGCCGCTTTCAGGACTTGGCATATGTTGGGTATAAAAAGTCGTAATTTCAAACTGCGAATACGTGCAGAAAGCCAGAATTTGGCTCCAAAATATGGCTCAGGCCTCAAAATTGAGATGTTTGGTATATTTTGAAAACTGCAGGGGGGATTGGGACAAATGTGTCCAAACGCCGCTTTCAGTACTTGGCATACGTTGGGTATAAAAAGTCGTAATATCAAACTGCGAATACGTGCAGAAAGCCAGAATTTGGCTCCAAAATATGGCTCTGGCCTTAAAATTGGGATATTTGGGATATTTAAAAACTGCAGGGGAGTTTGTGCAAAATGTGACTCACTGCCGCTTTCAGGACTTGGAATATGTTGGGTATAAAAAGTCGTAATTTCAAACTGCGAATACGTGCAGAAAGCCAGAATTTGGCTCCAAAATATGGCTCAGGCCTCAAAATTGAGATGTTTGGTATATTTTGAAAACTGCAGGGGGGATTGGGACAAATGTGTCCAAACGCCGCTTTCAGTACTTGGCATACGTTGGGTATAAAAAGTCGTATTTTCAAACTGTGAATACATGCAGAAAGCCAGAATTTGACTCAAAAATATGGCTCTGGCCTCAACATTGGGATATTTGGGATATTTTAAAAACTGTAGGGGAGTTTGTGCAAAATGTCACTCAATGCCGCTTTCAGGGCTTGGCATATTTTGCCTATAAAAAGTCGTAATTTCAAACTGCGAAAATGTGCATAGAGCCAGAATTTGGCTCCAAAATATGGCTCTGGCCTCGAAGTTGGGATGTTTGGGATATTTTGAAAACTGCAGGGGAGTTTGTGCAAAATGTGACTTACTGCCGCTTTCAGTACTTGGCATATGTTGGGTATAAAAAGTCGTAATATCAAACTGCGAATACGTGCAGAGAGCCAGAATTTGGCTCCAAAATATGGATCAGGCCTCGAAATTGGGATGTTTGGGATATTTTGAAAACTGCAGGGAGGTTTGGGACAAATGTGACCAAATGCCGCTTTCAGTACTTGGCATATGTTGGATATAAAAATTCATTATTTCAAACTTCGAATACGTGCAGAGAGCCATAATTTGGCTCCAAAATTTGGCTCAGGCCTTGAAGTTAGGATAATTGGGATATTTCGAAAACTGCAGGGGAGTTAGTGCAAAATGTGACTCACTGCTGCTTTCAGGACTTGGCATATGTTGGGTTTAAAAAGTCGTTATTTTAAACTGTGAATACGAGCAGAGAGCCAGAATTTGACTCCAAAATATGGCTCAGGCCTCGAAATTGGGATATTTGAGATATTTTGAAAACTGCAGCGGAGTTTGTTCAAAATGTGACTCACTGCCGCATTCAGTACTTGGCATATGTTGGGTATAAAAATTCGTTATTTCAAACTGCGAATACGTGCAGAGAGCCAGAATTTGGCTCCAAAATATGGCTCAGGCCTCGAAGTTGGGATATTTGGGATATTTCGAAAACTGCAGGGGAGTTTGTGCAAAATGTGACTCACTGCCGCTTTCAGGACTTGGCATATGTTGGGTATAAAAAGTCGTAATATCAAAATGCGAATACGTGCAGAGAGCCAGAATTTGGCTCCAAAATATGGCTCAGGCCTCAAAATTGAGATGTTTGGGATATTTTGAAAACTGCAGGGGGGATTGGGACAAATGTGTCCAAACGCCGCTTTCAGTACTTGGCATACGTTGGGTATAAAAAGTCGTATTTTCAAACTGCGTATACGTGCAGAAAACCAGAATTTGACTCAAAAATATGGATCAGGCCTCGAAATTGGGATGTTTGGGATATTTTGAAAACTGCAGGGAGGTTTGGGACAAATGTGACCACATGCCGCTTTCAGTACTTGGCATATGTTGGATATATAAATTCATTATTTCAAACTGCGAATACGTGCAGAGAGCCAGAATTTGGCTCCAAAATATGGCTCAGGCCTCGAAGTTAGGATAATTGGGATATTTCGAAAACTGCAGGGGAGTTTGTGCAAAATGTGACTCACTGCTGCTTTCAGGACTTGGCATATGTTGGGTATAAAAAGTCGTAATATCAAAATGCGAATACGTGCAGAGAGCCAGAATTTGGCTCCAAAATATGGCTCAGGCCTCAAAATTGAGATGTTTGGGATATTTTGAAAACTGCAGGGGGGATTGGGACAAATGTGTCCAAACGCCGCTTTCAGTACTTGGCATACGTTGGGTATAAAAAGTCGTAATATCAAACTGCGAATACGTGCAGAAAGCCAGAATTTGGCTCCAAAATATGGCTCTGGCCTTAAAATTGGGATATTTGGGATATTTAAAAACTGCAGGGGAATTTGTGCAAAATGTCACTCACTGCCGCTTTCAGGACTTGGCATATTTTGCGTATAAAAAGCCGTAATTTCAAACTGCGAATATGTGCATAGAGCCATAATTTGGCTCCAAAATATGGCTCTGGCCTCGAAATTGGGATGTTTGGGATATTTTGAAAACTGCAGGTGAGTTTGTGCAAAATGTGACTCACTGCCGCTTTCAGTACTTGGCATATGCTGGGTATAAAAAGTCGTAATATCAAACTGCGAATACGTGCAGAGAGCCAGAATTTGGCTCGAAAATATGGATCAGGCCTCGAAATTGGGATGTTTGGGATATTTTGAAAAGTGCAGGGAAGTTTGGGACAAATATGACCAAACGCCGCTTTCAGTACTTGGCATATGTTGGGTATAAAAAAGTCGCAATTTCAAACTGCGAATACGTGCAGAGAGCCAGAATTTGGCTCCAAAATATGGCTCAGGCCAAGAAATTGGGATGTTTGGGTTATTTTGAAAACTGCAGGGGAGTTTGGGACAAATAAGACCAAACGCCGCTTTCAGTACTTGGCATATGTTGGGTATAAAAGTCGTAATTTCAAACTGCGAATACGTGCAGAGAGCCTAAATTTGGCTCCAAAATATGGCTCAGGCCTCGAAATTGGGATGTTTGGGAGATTTTGAAAACTGCAGGGGGGATTGGGACAAATGTGACCAAACGCCGCTTTCAGTACTTCGCATATGTTGGGTATAAAAAGTTGTAATTTCAAACAGCGTATTCGTGCAGAAAGGCAGAATATGGCTCCAAAATATGGCTCAGGCCTCGAAATTGGGATATTTGCGATATTTTTAAAACTGCATGGAAGTTTGTGCAAAATGTGACTCACTGCCGCTTTCAGTACTTGGCTTATGTTGGGTATAAAAAGTCGTTATTTTAAACTGTGAATACGAGCAGAGAGCCAGAATTTGACTCCAAAATATGGTTCAGGCCTCGAAATTAGGATATTTGAGATATTTTGAAAACTGCAGCGGAGTTTGTTCAAAATGTGACTCACTGCCGCTTTCAGTACTTGGCATATGTTGGGTATAAAAATTCGTTATTTCAAACTGCGAATACGTGCAGAGAGCCAGAATTTGGCTCCAAAATATGGCTCAGGCCTCGAAGTTGGGATATTTGGGATATTTCGAAAACTGCAGGGGAGTTTGTGCAAAATGTGACTCACTGCAGCTTTCAGGACTTGGCATATGTTGGGTATAAAAAGTCGTAATATAAAAATGCGAATACGTGCAGAGAGCCAGAATTTGGCTCCAAAATATGGCTCAGGCCTCAAAATTGAGATGTTTGGGATATTTTGAAAACTGCAGGGGGGATTGGGACAAATGTGTCCAAACGCCGCTTTCAGTACTTGGCATACGTTGGGTATAAAAAGTCGTAATATCAAACTGCGAATACGTGCAGAAAGCCAGAATTTAGCTCGAAAATATGGATCAGGCCTCGAAATTGGTATGTTTGGGATATTTTGAAATCTGCAGGGGGGGATTGGGACAAATGTGTCCAAACGCCGCTTTCAGTACTTTGCATATGTTGGGTATAAAAAGTCGTAATTTCAAACTGCGAATACGTGCATAGAGCCAGAATTTGGCTCCAAAATATAGCTCAGGCCTCGAAATTAGGATGTTTGGGATATTTTGAAAATTGCAGGGAAGTTTGGGACAAATATGACCAAACGCCGCTTTCAGTACTTGGCATATGTTGGGTATAAAAAGTCGTAATTTCAAACTGCGAATACGTGCATAGAGCCAGAATTTGGCTCCAAAATATAGCTCAGGCCTCGAAATTGGGATGTTTGGGATATTTTGAAAACTGCATGGGGGGTTTGGGACAAATGTGACCAAACGCCGCTTTCAGTACTTGGCATATGTTGGGTATGAAAAGTCGCAATTTCAAACTGCGAATACGTGCAGAGAGCCTGAATTTGGCTCCAAATTATGGCTCAGTCCTCGAAATTGGGATATTTGGGATATTTTGAAAACTGCAGGGGAGTTTGTGCAAAATGTGACTCACTGCCGCTTTCAGTACTTGGCATATGTTGGGTATAAAAAGTAGTAATTTCAAACTGCGAATACTTGCAGAGCGCCAGAATTTGGCTCCAAAATATGGCTCAGGCTACGAAATTGGGATGTTTGGGATATTTTGAAAATTGTAGGGGAGTTTTGGACAAATTTGACCAAACGCCGATTTCAGTACATGGCATATGTTGAGTATAAAAAAGTCGCAATTTCAAACTGCGAATACGTGCAGAGAGCCAAAATTTGGCTCCAAAATATGGCTCAGGCCTCGAAATTGAGATGTTTGGGGAATTTTGAAAACTGCAGGGGGGATTGGGACAAATGTGACCAAACGCTGCTTTCAGTACTTCGCATATGTTGGGTATAAAAAGTCGTAATTTCAAACTGCGAATACATGCATAGAGCCAGAATTTGGCTCGAAAATATAGCTCAGGCCTCGAAATTAGGATGTTTGGGATATTTTGAAAATTGCAGGGAAGTTTGGAACAAATATGACCAAACGCCGCTTTCAGTACTTTACATATGTTGGGTATAAAAAAGTCGCAATTTCAAACTGCGAATACGTGCAGAGTGCCAGAAATTGGCTCCAAAATATGACTCAGGCCTCGAAATTGGGATATTTGGGATATTTCGAAAACTGCAGGGGAGTTTGTGTAAAATGTGACTCACTGCCGCTTTCAGGACTTGGCATATGTTCAGTATAAAGAGTCGTAATATCAAAATCCGAATACGTGCAGAGAGCCAGAATTTGGCTCCAAAATATGGCTCATTCCTCGAAATTGGGATATTTGGGATATTTTGAAAACTGCAGGGGAGTTTGTGCAAAATGTGACTCACTGCTGCTTTCAGTACTTTGCATATGTTGGGTATAAAAAGTCGTAATATCAAACTGCGAATACGTGCAGAGAGCCAGAATTTGGCTACAAAATATGGCTCAGGCCTGAAATTGGGATGTTTGGGATATTTTGAAAACTGCAGGGAGGATTGGGACAAATGTGACAAAACGCCGCATTCAGAACTTGGCATATGTTGGGTATAAAAAGTTGTAATTTCAAACAGCGTATTCGTGCAGAAAGCCAGAATATGGCTCAGGCCTCGAAATTGGGATATTTGCGATATTTCGAAAACTGCATGGGAGTTTGTGCAAAATGTGACTCACTGCCGCTTTCAGTACTTGTCATATGTTAGGTATAAAAAGTCGTAATTTCAAACTGCGAATACGTGCATAGAGCCAGAATTTGGCTCCAAAATATGGCTCAGGCCTCGAAATTGGGATATTTTGAAAACTGCAGGGGAGTTTGTGCAAAATGTGACTCACTGCCGCTTTCAGTACTTGGCGTATGTTGGGTATAAAAATTCGTTATTTCAAACTGCGAATACGTGCAGAGAGCCAGAATTTGGCTCCAAAATATGGCTCAGGCCTCGAAGTTGGGATATTTGTGATATTTCGAAAACTGCAGGGGAGTTTGTGCAAAATGTGACTCTTTGCCGCTTTCAGTACTTGGCATACGTTGGGTATAAAAAGTCGTAATTTCAAACTGCGAATACGTGAAGAAAGCCAGAATTTGGCTCCAAAATATGGCTCTGGCCTCAAAATTGGGATATTTTGGATATTTTAAAAACTGCAGAGGAGTTTGTGCAAAATGTCACTCACTGCCGCTTTCAGGACTTGGCATATTTTGCCTATAAAAAGTCGTAATTTCAAACTGCGAATATGTGCAAATAGCCAGAATTTGGCTCCAAAATATGGCTCTGGCCTCGAAATTGGGATGTTTGGGATATTTTGAAAACTGCAGGGGAGTTTGTGCAAAATGTGACTCACTGCCGCTTTCAGTACTTGGCATATGTTGGGTATAAAAAGTCGTAATATCAAACTGCGAATACGTGCAGAGAGCCAGAATTTGGCTCGAAAATATGGATCAGGCCTCGAAATTGGGATGTTTGGGATATTTTGAAAACTGCAGGGAGGTTTGGGACAAATGTGACCACATGCCGCTTTCAGTACTTGGCATATGTTGGATATATAAATTCATTATTTCAAACTGCGAATACGTGCAGAGAGCCAGAATTTGGCTCCAAAATAAGGCTCAGGCCTCGAAGTTAGGATAATTGGGATATTTCGAAAACTGCAGGGGAGTTTGTGCAAAATGTGACTCACTGCTGCTTTCAGGACTTGGCATATGATGGGTATAAAAAGTCGTAATATCAAAATGCGAATACGTGCAGAGAGCCAGAATTTGGCTCCAAAATATGGCTCAGGCCTCAAAATTGAGATGTTTGGGATATTTTGAAAACTGCAGGGGGGATTGGGACAAATGTGTCCAAACGCCGCTTTCAGTACTTGGCATACGTTGGGTATAAAAAGTCGTATTTTCAAACTGCGAATACGTGCAGAAAACCAGAATTTGACTCAAAAATATGGATCAGGCCTCGAAATTGGGATGTTTGGGATATTTTGAAAACTGCAGGGAGGTTTGGGACAAATGTGACCACATGCCGCTTTCAGTACTTGGCATATGTTGGATATATAAATTCATTATTTCAAACTGCGAATACGTGCAGAGAGCCAGAATTTGGCTCCAAAATATGGCTCAGGCCTCGAAGTTAGGATAATTGGGATATTTCGAAAACTGCAGGGGAGTTTGTGCAAAATGTGACTCACTGCTGCTTTCAGGACTTGGCATATGTTGGGTATAAAAAGTCGTAATATCAAAATGCGAATACGTGCAGAGAGCCAGAATTTGGCTCCAAAATATGGCTCAGGCCTCAAAATTGAGATGTTTGGGATATTTTGAAAACTGCAGGGGGGATTGGGACAAATGTGTCCAAACGCCGCTTTCAGTACTTGGCATACGTTGGGTATAAAAAGTCGTAATATCAAACTGCGAATACGTGCAGAAAGCCAGAATTTGGCTCCAAAATATGGCTCTGGCCTTAAAATTGGGATATTTGGGATATTTAAAAACTGCAGGGGAATTTGTGCAAAATGTCACTCACTGCCGCTTTCAGGACTTGGCATATTTTGCGTATAAAAAGCCGTAATTTCAAACTGCGAATATGTGCATAGAGCCATAATTTGGCTCCAAAATATGGCTCTGGCCTCGAAATTGGGATGTTTGGGATATTTTGAAAACTGCAGGTGAGTTTGTGCAAAATGTGACTCACTGCCGCTTTCAGTACTTGGCATATGCTGGGTATAAAAAGTCGTAATATCAAACTGCGAATACGTGCAGAGAGCCAGAATTTGGCTCGAAAATATGGATCAGGCCTCGAAATTGGGATGTTTGGGATATTTTGAAAAGTGCAGGGAAGTTTGGGACAAATATGACCAAACGCCGCTTTCAGTACTTGGCATATGTTGGGTATAAAAAAGTCGCAATTTCAAACTGCGAATACGTGCAGAGAGCCAGAATTTGGCTCCAAAATATGGCTCAGGCCAAGAAATTGGGATGTTTGGGTTATTTTGAAAACTGCAGGGGAGTTTGGGACAAATAAGACCAAACGCCGCTTTCAGTACTTGGCATATGTTGGGTATAAAAGTCGTAATTTCAAACTGCGAATACGTGCAGAGAGCCTGAATTTGGCTCCAAAATATGGCTCAGGCCTCGAAATTGGGATGTTTGGGAGATTTTGAAAACTGCAGGGGGGATTGGGACAAATGTGACCAAACGCCGCTTTCAGTACTTCGCATATGTTGGGTATAAAAAGTTGTAATTTCAAACAGCGTATTCGTGCAGAAAGGCAGAATATGGCTCCAAAATATGGCTCAGGCCTCGAAATTGGGATATTTGCGATATTTTTAAAACTGCATGGAAGTTTGTGCAAAATGTGACTCACTGCCGCTTTCAGTACTTGGCTTATGTTGGGTATAAAAAGTCGTTATTTTAAACTGTGAATACGAGCAGAGAGCCAGAATTTGACTCCAAAATATGGTTCAGGCCTCGAAATTAGGATATTTGAGATATTTTGAAAACTGCAGCGGAGTTTGTTCAAAATGTGACTCACTGCCGCTTTCAGTACTTGGCATATGTTGGGTATAAAAATTCGTTATTTCAAACTGCGAATACGTGCAGAGAGCCAGAATTTGGCTCCAAAATATGGCTCAGGCCTCGAAGTTGGGATATTTGGGATATTTCGAAAACTGCAGGGGAGTTTGTGCAAAATGTGACTCACTGCAGCTTTCAGGACTTGGCATATGTTGGGTATAAAAAGTCGTAATATCAAAATGCGAATACGTGCAGAGAGCCAGAATTTGGCTCCAAAATATGGCTCAGGCCTCAAAATTGAGATGTTTGGGATATTTTGAAAACTGCAGGGGGGATTGGGACAAATGTGTCCAAACGCCGCTTTCAGTACTTGGCATACGTTGGGTATAAAAAGTCGTAATATCAAACTGCGAATACGTGCAGAAAGCCAGAATTTAGCTCGAAAATATGGATCAGGCCTCGAAATTGGTATGTTTGGGATATTTTGAAATCTGCAGGGGGGGATTGGGACAAATGTGTCCAAACGCCGCTTTCAGTACTTTGCATATGTTGGGTATAAAAAGTCGTAATTTCAAACTGCGAATACGTGCATAGAGCCAGAATTTGGCTCCAAAATATAGCTCAGGCCTCGAAATTAGGATGTTTGGGATATTTTGAAAATTGCAGGGAAGTTTGGGACAAATATGACCAAACGCCGCTTTCAGTACTTGGCATATGTTGGGTATAAAAAGTCGTAATTTCAAACTGCGAATACGTGCATAGAGCCAGAATTTGGCTCCAAAATATAGCTCAGGCCTCGAAATTGGGATGTTTGGGATATTTTGAAAACTGCATGGGGGGTTTGGGACAAATGTGACCAAACGCCGCTTTCAGTACTTGGCATATGTTGGGTATGAAAAGTCGCAATTTCAAACTGCGAATACGTGCAGAGAGCCTGAATTTGGCTCCAAATTATGGCTCAGTCCTCGAAATTGGGATATTTGGGATATTTTGAAAACTGCAGGGGAGTTTGTGCAAAATGTGACTCACTGCCGCTTTCAGTACTTGGCATATGTTGGGTATAAAAAGTAGTAATTTCAAACTGCGAATACTTGCAGAGCGCCAGAATTTGGCTCCAAAATATGGCTCAGGCTACGAAATTGGGATGTTTGGGATATTTTGAAAATTGTAGGGGAGTTTTGGACAAATTTGACCAAACGCCGATTTCAGTACATGGCATATGTTGAGTATAAAAAAGTCGCAATTTCAAACTGCGAATACGTGCAGAGAGCCAAAATTTGGCTCCAAAATATGGCTCAGGCCTCGAAATTGAGATGTTTGGGGAATTTTGAAAACTGCAGGGGGGATTGGGACAAATGTGACCAAACGCTGCTTTCAGTACTTCGCATATGTTGGGTATAAAAAGTCGTAATTTCAAACTGCGAATACATGCATAGAGCCAGAATTTGGCTCGAAAATATAGCTCAGGCCTCGAAATTAGGATGTTTGGGATATTTTGAAAATTGCAGGGAAGTTTGGAACAAATATGACCAAACGCCGCTTTCAGTACTTTACATATGTTGGGTATAAAAAAGTCGCAATTTCAAACTGCGAATACGTGCAGAGTGCCAGAAATTGGCTCCAAAATATGACTCAGGCCTCGAAATTGGGATATTTGGGATATTTCGAAAACTGCAGGGGAGTTTGTGTAAAATGTGACTCACTGCCGCTTTCAGGACTTGGCATATGTTCAGTATAAAGAGTCGTAATATCAAAATCCGAATACGTGCAGAGAGCCAGAATTTGGCTCCAAAATATGGCTCATTCCTCGAAATAGAGCCAGAATTTGGCTCGAAAATATGGATCAGGCCTCGAAATTGGGATGTTTGGGATATTTTGAAAACTGCAGGGAGGTTTGGGACAAATGTGTTCAGTACTTGGCATATGTTGGATATATAAATTCATTATTTCAAACTGCGAATACGTGCAGAGAGCCAGAATTTGGCTCCAAAATATGGCTCAGGCCTCGAAGTTAGGATAATTGGGATATTTCGAAAACTGCAGGGGAGTTTGTGCAAAATGTGACTCACTGCTGCTTTCAGGACTTGGCATATGATGGGTATAAAAAGTCGTAATATCAAAATGCGAATACGTGCAGAGAGCCAGAATTTGGCTCCAAAATATGGCTCAGGCCTCAAAATTGAGATGTTTGGGATATTTTGAAAACTGCAGGGGGGATTGGGACAAATGTGTCCAAACGCCGCTTTCAGTACTTGGCATACGTTGGGTATAAAAAGTCGTAATATCAAACTGCAAATACGTGCAGAAAGCCAGAATTTGGCTCCAAAATATGGCTCTGGCCTTAAAATTGGGATATTTGGGATATTTAAAAACTGCAGGGGAGTTTGTGCAAAATGTCACTCACTGCCGCTTTCAGGACTTGGCATATTTTGCGTATAAAAAGCCGTAATTTCAAACTGCGAATATGTGCATAGAGCCATAATTTGGCTCCAAAATATGGCTCTGGCCTCGAAATTGGGATGTTTGGAATATTTTGAAAACTGCAGGTGAGTTTGTGCAAAATGTGACTCACTGCCGCTTTCAGTACTTGGCATATGTTGGGTATAAAAAGTCGTAATATCAAACTGCGAATACGTGCAGAGAGCCAGAATTTGGCTCGAAAATATGGATCAGGCCTCGAAATTGGGATGTTTGGGATATTTTGAAAACTGCAGGGAAGTTTGGGACAAATATGACCAAACGCCGCTTTCAGTACTTGGCATATGTTGGGTATAAAAAGGTCGTAATTTCAAACTGAGAATACGTGCAGAGAGCCAGAATTTGGTTCCAAAATATGGCTCAGGCCTCGAAATCTGGATATTTGGGATATTTGGAAAACTGCAGGGGAGTTTGGGACAAATATGACCAAACGCCGATTTCAGTACATGGCATATGTTGGGTATAAAAAGTCGTAATATCAAACTGCGAATACGTGCAGAGAGCCAGAATTTGGCTCCAAAATATGGCTCAGGCCTTGAAATTGGGATGTTTGGGATTTTTTGAAAACTGCAGGGAGGTTTGGGACAAATGTGACAAAACGCCGCTTTCAGAACTTGGCATGTGTTGGGGTATAAATAGTCGTAATTTCAAACTGCGAATACGTGCATAGAGCCAGAATTTGGCTCCAAAATATGGCTCAGGCCTCGAAATTGGGATGTTTGAGATATTTTGAAAACTGCATGGGGGGTTTGGGACAAATGTGACCAAACGCCGCTTTCAGTACTTGGCATATTTTGGGTATGAAAAGTCGCAATTTTAAACTGCGAATACGTGCAGACAGCCTGAATTTGGCTCCAAAATATGGCTCAGGCCTCGAAATTGGGATGTTTGGGAGATTTTGAAAACTGCAGGGGGGATTGGGACAAATGTGACCAAACGCCGCTTTCAGTACTTCGCATATGTTGGGTATAAAAAGTTGTAATTTCAAACAGCGTATTCGTGCAGAAAGGCAGAATATGGCTCCAAAATATGGCTCAGGCCTCGAAATTGGGATATTTGCGATATTTTTAAAACTGCATGGAAGTTTGTGCAAAATGTGACTCACTGCCGCTTTCAGTACTTGGCTTATGTTGGGTATAAAAAGTCGTTATTTTAAACTGTGAATACGAGCAGAGAGCCAGAATTTGACTCCAAAATATGGTTCAGGCCTCGAAATTGGGATATTTGAGATATTTTGAAAACTGCAGCGGAGTTTGTTCAAAATGTGACTCACTGCCGCTTTCAGTACTTGGCATATGTTGGGTATAAAAATTCGTTATTTCAAACTGCGAATACGTGCAGAGAGCCAGAATTTGGCTCCAAAATATGGCTCAGGCCTCGAAGTTGGGATATTTGGGATATTTCGAAAACTGCAGGGGAGTTTGTGCAAAATGTGACTCACTGCCGCTTTCAGGACTTGGGATATGTTGGGTATAAAAAGTCGTAATATCAAAATGCGAATACGTGCAGAGAGCCAGAATTTGGCTCCAAAATATGGCTCAGGCCTCAAAATTGAGATGTTTGGGATATTTTGAAAACTGCAGGGGGGATTGGGACAAATGTGTCCAAACGCCGCTTTCAGTACTTGGCATACGTTGGGTATAAAAAGTCGTAATATCAAACTGCGAATACGTGCAGAAAGCCAGAATTTGGCTCCAAAATATGGCTCTGGCCTTAAAATTGGGATATTTGGGATATTTAAAAACTGCACGGGAGTTTGTGCAAAATGTCACTCACTGCCGCTTTCAGGACTTGGCATATTTTGCGTATAAAATGTCGTAATTTCAAACTGTGAATATGTGCATAGAGCCAGAATTTGGCTCCAAAATATGGCTCTGGCCTCGAAATTGGGATGTTTGGGATATTTTGAAAACTGCAGGTGAGTTTGTGCAAAATGTGACTCACTGCCGCTTTCAGTACTTGGCATATGTTGGGTATAAAAAGTCGTAATATCAAACTGCGAATACGTGCAGAGAGCCAGAATTTAGCTCGAAAATATGGATCATGCCTCGAAATTGGTATGTTTGGGATATTTTGAAATCTGCAGGGGGGGATTGGGACAAATGTGTCCAAACGCCGCTTTCAGTACTTTGCATATGTTGGGTATAAAAAGTCGTAATTTCAAACTGCGAATACGTGCATAGAGCCAGAATTTGGCTCCAAAATATAGCTCAGGCCTCGAAATTAGGATGTTTGGGATATTTTGAAAATTGCAGGGAAGTTTGGGACAAATATGACCAAACGCCGCTTTCAGTACTTGGCATATGTTGGGTATAAAAAAGTCGCAATTTCAAACTGCGAATACGTTCAGAGAGCCTGAATTTGGCCCCAAAATATGGCTCAGGCCTCGAAATTGAGATGTTTGGGATATTTTGAAATCTGCAGGGGGGGATTGGGACAAATGTGACCAAACGCCGCTTACAGAACTTGGCATATGTTGGGTATAAAAAGTCGTAATTTCAAACTGCGAATACGTGCATAGAGCCAGAATTTGGCTCCAAAATATCGCTCAGGCCTCTAAATTGGGATGTTTGGGATATTTTGAAAACTGCATGGGGGGTTTGGGACAAATGTGACCAAACGCCGCTTTCAGTACTTGGCATATTTTGGGTATGAAAAGTCGCAATTTCAAACTGCGAATACGTGCAGAGAGCCTGAATTTGGCTCCAAAATATGGCTCAGGCCTCGAAATTGGGATATTTGGGATATTTTGAAAACTGCAGGGGAGTTTGTGCAAAATGTGACTCACTGCCGCTTTCAGTACTTGGCATATGTTGGGTATAAAAAGTAGTAATTTCAAACTTCGAATACTTGCAGAGCGCCAGAATTTGGCTCCAAAATATGGCTCAGGCTACGAAATTGGGATGTTTGGGATATTTTGAAAATTGTAGGGGAGTTTTGGACAAATTTGACCAAACGCCGATTTCAGTACATGGCATATGTTGAGTATAAAAAAGTCGCAATTTCAAACTGCGAATACGTGCAGAGAGCCAAAATTTGGCTCCAAAATATGGCTCAGGCCTCGAAATTGAGATGTTTGGGAAATTTTGAAAACTGCAGGGGGGATTGGGACAAATGTGACCAAACGCTGCTTTCAGTACTTCGCATATGTTGGGTATAAAAAGTCGTAATTTCAAACTGCGAATACATGCATAGAGCCAGAATTTGGCTCGAAAATATAGCTCAGGCCTCGAAATTAGGATGTTTGGGATATTTTGAAAATTGCAGGGAAGTTTGGAACAAATATGACCAAACGCCGCTTTCAGTACTTTACATATGTTGGGTATAAAAAAGTCGCAATTTCAAACTGCGAATACGTGCAGAGTGCCAGAAATTGGCTCCAAAATATGACTCAGGCCTCGAAATTGGGATATTTGGGATATTTCGAAAACTGCAGGGGAGTTTGTGTAAAATGTGACTCACTGCCGCTTTCAGGACTTGGCATATGTTCAGTATAAAGAGTCGTAATATCAAAATGCGAATACGTGCAGAGAGCCAGAATTTGGCTACAAAATATGGCTCAGGCCTAAAATTGGGATGTTTGGGATATTTTGAAAACTGCAGGGAGGATTGGGACAAATGTGACAAAACGCCGCATTCAGAACTTGGCATATGTTGGGTATAAAAAGTTGTAATTTCAAACAGCGTATTCGTGCAGAAAGCCAGAATATGGCTCAGGCCTCGAAATTGGGATATTTGCGATATTTCGAAAACTGCATGGGAGTTTGTGCAAAATGTGACTCACTGCCGCTTTCAGTACTTGTCATATGTTAGGTATAAAAAGTCGTAATTTCAAACTGTGAATACGTGCATAGAGCCAGAATTTGGCTCCAAAATATGGCTCAGGCCTCGAAATTGGGATGTTTGGGATATTTTGAAAGCTGCATGGGGGGTTTGTGACAAATGTGACCAAACGCCGCTTTCAGTACTTGGCATATGTTGGGTATGAAAAGTCGTTATATTAAACTGCGAATACGAGCAGAGAGCCAGAATTTGACTCCAAAATATGGCTCAGGCCTCGAAATTGGGATATTTGAGATATTCTGGAAACTGCAGGGGAGTTTGTGGAAAATGTGACTCACTGCCGCATTCAGTACTTGGCATATGTTGGGTATAAAAATTCGTAATTTCAAACTGCGAATACGTGCAGATAGCCAGAATTTGGATCCAAAATATGGCTCAGGCCTCGAAATTGGGATATTTTGAAAACTGCAGGGGAGTTTGTGCAAAATGTGACTCACTGCCGCTTTCAGTACTTGGCGTATGTTGGGTATAAAAATTCGTTATTTCAAACTGCGAATACGTGCAGAGAGCCAGAATTTGGCTCCAAAATATGGCTCAGGCCTCGAAGTTGGGATATTTGTGATATTTCGAAAACTGCAGGGGAGTTTGTGCAAAATGTGACTCACTGCCGCTTTCAGTACTTGGCATACGTTGGGTATAAAAAGTCGTAATTTCAAACTGCGAATACGTGAAGAAAGCCAGAATTTGGCTCCAAAATATGGCTCTGGCCTCAAAATTGGGATATTTTGGATATTTTAAAAACTGCAGAGGAGTTTGTGCAAAATGTCACTCACTGCCGCTTTCAGGACTTGGCATATTTTGCCTATAAAAAGTCGTAATTTCAAACTGCGAATATGTGCAAATAGCCAGAATTTGGCTCCAAAATATGGCTCTGGCCTCGAAATTGGGATGTTTGGGATATTTTGAAAACTGCAGGGGAGTTTGTGCAAAATGTGACTCACTGCCGCTTTCAGTACTTGGCATATGTTGGGTATAAAAAGTCGTAATATCAAACTGCGAATACGTGCAGAGAGCCAAAATTTGGCTCGAAAATATGGATCAGGCCTCGAAATTGGGATGTTTGGGATATTTTGAAAACTGCAGGGAGGTTTGGGACAAATGTGACCAAACGCCGCTTTCAGTACTTCGCATATGTTGGGTATAAAAAGTCGTAATTTCAAACTGCGAATACGTGCATAGAGCCAGAATTTGGCTCCAAAATATAGCTCAGGCCTCGAAATTAGGATGTTTGGGATATTTTGAAAATTGCAGGGAAGTTTGGGACAAATATGACCAAACGCCGCTTTCAGTACTTGGCATATGTTGGGTAGAAAAAGTCGTAATTTCAAACTGCGAATACGTGCAGAGAGCCAGAATTTGGCTCCAAAAATATGGCTCAGGCCTCGAAATTGGGATGTTTGGGTTATTTTGAAAACTGCAGGGGAGTTTGGGACAAATATGACCAAACGCCGCTTTCAGTACTTGGCAAATGTTGGGAATAAAAAGTCATAATTTCAAACTGAGAATACGTGCATAGAGCCAGAATTTGGCTCCAAAATATGGCTCAGGCCTCGAAATCTGGATATTTGGGATATTTGGAAAACTGCAGGGGAGTTTGGGACAAATATGACCAAACGCCGATTTCAGTACATGGCATATGTTGAGTATAAAAAAGTCGCAATTTCAAACTGCGAATACGTGCAGAGAGCCTGAATTTGGCTCCAAAATATGGCTCAGGCCTCGAAATTGGGATGTTTGGGAGATTTTGAAAACTGCAGAGGGGATTGGGACAAATGTGACCAAACGCCGCTTTCAGTACATGGCTTATGTTGGGTATAAAAAGTCGTTATTTTAAACTGCGAATACGAGCAGAGAGACAGAATTTGATTCCAAAATATGGCTCAGGTCTCGAAAATGGGATATTTGAGATATTTTGAAAACTGCAGAGGAGTTTGTGCAAAATGTGACTCCCTGCCGCATTCAGTACTTGGCATATGTTGGGTATAAAAATTCGTAATTTCAAACTGCGAATACGTGCAGATAGCCAGAATTTGGTTCCAAAATATGGCTCAGGTCTCGAAATTGGGGTATTTGGGATATTTTGAAAACTGCAGAGGAGTTTGTACAAAATATGACTCACTGCCGCTTTCAGTACTTGGCATATGTTTGGTATAAAAAGTCGTAATTTCAAACTGCAAATACGTGCATAGAACCAGAATTTGGCTCAAAAATATGGCTCAGGCCTCGAAATAGGGATGTTTGGGACATTTTGAAAACTGCAGGGAGGTTTGGGACAATTGTGACGAACCCCGCTTTCAGTACTTCGAATAGGATGGGTATAAAAAAGTCGTAATTTCAAACTGCGAATACGTGCAGAGAGCCAGAATTTGGCTCCAAAATATGGCTCAGGCCTCGAAATTGGGATATTTGGGATAATTTGAAAACTGCAGGGGAGTTTGTGCAAAATGTGACTCAGTGCCGCTTCCAGTACTTGGCATATGTTGGGTATAAAAAGGTCGTAATTTCAAACTGAGAATACGTGCAGAGAGCCAGAATTTGGTTCCAAAATATGGCTCAGGCCTCGAAATCTGGATATTTGGGATATTTGGAAAACTGCAGGGGAGTTTGGGACAAATATGACCAAACGCCGATTTCAGTACATGGCATATGTTGGGTATAAAAAGTCGTAATATCAAACTGCGAATACGTGCAGAGAGCCAGAATTTGGCTCCAAAATATGGCTCAGGCCTTGAAATTGGGATGTTTGGGATTTTTTGAAAACTGCAGGGAGGTTTGGGACAAATGTGACAAAACGCCGCTTTCAGAACTTGGCATATGTTGGGGTATAAATAGTCGTAATTTCAAACTGCGAATACGTGCATAGAGCCAGAATTTGGCTCCAAAATATGGCTCAGGCCTCGAAATTGGGATGTTTGAGATATTTTGAAAACTGCATGGGGGGTTTGGGACAAATGTGACCAAACGCCGCTTTCAGTACTTGGCATATTTTGGGTATGAAAAGTCGCAATTTTAAACAGCGAATACGTGCAGAGAGCCTGAATTTGGCTCCAAAATATGGCTCAGGCCTCAAAATTGGGATGTTTGGGATATTTTGAAAACTGCAGGGAGGTTTGGGACAAATGTGACCAAACGCCGCTTTCAGTACTTCGAATAGGTTGGGTATAAAAAAGTCGTAATTTCAAACTTCGAATACATGCAGAGAGCCAGAATTTGGCTCCAAAATATGGCTCAGGCCTCGAAACTGGGATGTTTGGGAGATTTTGAAAACTGCAGAGGGGATTGGGACAAATGTGACCAAACGCCGCTTTCAGTACTTGGCTTATGTTGGGTATAAAAAGTCGTTATTTTAAACTGCGAATACGAGCAGAGAGACAGAATTTGACTCCAAAATATGGCTCAGGTCTCGAAATTGGGATATTTGAGATGTTTTGAAAACTGCAGGGGAGTTTGTGCAAAATGTGACTCACTGCCGCATTCAGTACTTGGCATATGTTGGGTATAAAAATTCGTAATTTCAAACTGCAAATACGTGCATAGAGCCAGAATTTGGCTCAAAAATATGGCTCAGGCCTCGAAATAGGGATGTTTGGGACATTTTGAAAATTGCAGGGGAGTTTGGGACAAATATGACCAAACGCCGCTTTCAGTACTTGGCATAATTTGGGTATAAAAAAGTCGCAATTTCAAACTGCGAATACGTGCAGAGAGCAAGAATTTGGCTCCAAAATATGGCTCAGGCCTCGAAATTGGGATATTTTGAAAACTGCAGGGGAGTTTGTGCAAAATGTGACTTACTGCCACTTTCAGTACTTGACATATGTTGGGTATAAAAAGTAGTAATATCAAACTGCGAATACGTGCAGAGAGCCAGAATTTGGCTCCAAAATATGGATCAGGCCTCGAAATTGGGATGTTTGGGATATTTTGAAAACTGCAGGGAGGTTTGGGACAAATGTGACCAAACGTCGCTTTCAGTACTTCGCATATGTTTGGTATAAAATGTCGTAATTTCAAACTGCGAATACGTGCATAGAGCCAGAATTTGGCTCCAAAATATAGCTCAGGCCTCGAAATTGGGATGTTTGGGATATTTTGAAAATTGCAGGGAAGTTTGGGACAAATATGACCAAACGCCGCTTTCAATACTTCCCATATGTTGGGTATAAAAAAGTCGCAATTTCAAACTGCGAATACGTGCAGAGTGCCAGAAATTGGCTCCAAAATATGACTCAGGCCTCAAAATTGGGATATTTGGGATATTTCGAAAACTGCAGGGGTGTTTGTGTAAAATGTGACTCACTGCCGCTTTCAGGACTTGGCATATGTTGGGTATAAAAAGTCGTAATATCAAAATGCGAATACGTGCAGAGAGCCAGAATTTGGCTCCAAAATATGGCTCAGGCCTCGAAATTGGGATGTTTGGGATATTTTGAAAACTGCATGGGGGGTTTGGGACAAATGTGACCAAACGCCGCTTTCAGTACTTGGCATATGTTGGGTAAGAAAAGTCGCAATTTTAAACTGCGAATACGAGCAGAGAGAATGAATTTGATTCCAAAATATGGCTCAGGTCTCGAAATTGGGGTATTTGGGATATTTTGAAAACTGCAGTGGAGTTTGTGCAAAATATGACTCACAGCCGCTTTCAGTACTTGGCATATGTTTGGTATAAAAAGTCGTAATTTCATACTGCAAATACGTGCATAGAGCCAGAATTTGGCTCAAAAATATGGCTCAGGCATCGAAATTGGGATGTTTGGGAGATTTTGAAAACTGCAGAGGGGATTGTGCAAAATGTGACTCACTGCCGCTTTCAGTACTTGGCATATGTTTGGTATAAAAAGTCGAAATTTCAAACTGCGAATACGTGCAGAAAGCAAAAATTTGGCTCCAAAATATGGCTCAGGCCTCAAAATTGGGATATTTTGAAAACTGCAGGGGAGTTTGTGCAAAATGTGACTCACTGCCGCTTTCAGTACTTGACATATGTTGGGTATAAAAAGTCGTAATTTCAAACTGCAAATACGTGCATAGAGCCAGAATTTGGCTCCAAAATATAGCTCAGGCCTCGAAATTAGGATGTTTGGGATATTTTGAAAATTGCAGGGAAGTTTGGGACAAATATGACCAAATGCCGCTTTCAGTACTTGGCATATGTTGGGTATAAAAAAGTCGCAATTTCAAACTGCGAATACGTGCAGAGAGCCAGAATTTGGCTCCAAAATATGGCTCAGGCCTCGAAATTGGGATGTTTGGGTTATTTTGAAAACTGCAGGGGAGTTTGATACAAATATGTCCAAACGCCGCTTTCAGTACTTCACATATGTTGGGTATAAAAAGTCGTAATTTCAAACTGCGAATACGTGCAGAGAGCCTGAATTTGGCTCCAAAATATGGCTCAGGCCTCGAAATTGAGATGTTTGGGATATTTTGAAATCTGCAGGGGGGGGATTGGGACAAATGTGTCCAAACGCCGCTTTCGGTACTTGGCATATGTTGGGTATAAAAAGTCGTAATATCAAACTGCGAATACGTGCAGAGAGCCAGAATTTGGCTCCAAAATATGGCTCAGGCCTTGAAATTGGGATGTTTGGGATATTTTGAAAACTGCAGGGAGGTTTGGGACAAATGTGACAAAACGCCGCTTGCAGAACTTGGCATATGTTGGGTATAAAAAGTCGTAATTTCAAACTGCGAATACGTGCAGATAGCCAGAATTTGGTTCCAAAATATGGCTCAGGTCTCGAAATTGGGATATTTGGGATATTTTTAAAACTGCAGAGGAGTTTGTGCAAAATATGACTCACTGCCGCTGTTGGCATATGTTTGGTATAAAAAGTCGTAATTTCAAACTGCAAATACGTGCATAGAGCCAGAATTTGGCTCAAAAATATGGCTCAGGCCTCGAAATAGGGATGTTTGGGACATTTTGAAAATTGCAGGGGAGTTTGGGACAAATATGACCAAACGCCGCTTTCAGTACTTGGCATAATTTGGGTATAAAAAAGTCGCAATATCAAACTGCGAATACGTGCAGAGAGCCAGAATTTGGCTCCAAAATATGGCTCAGGCCTCGAAATTGGGATATTTTGAAAACTGCAGGGGAGTTTGTGCAAAATGTGACTCACTGCCGCTTTCAGTACTTGACATATGTTGGGTATAAAAAGTCGTAATTTCAAACTGCGAATACGTGCATAGAGCCAGAATTTGGCTCCAAAATATAGCTCAGGCCTCGAAATTAGGATGTTTGGGATATTTTGAAAATTGCAGGGAAGTTTGGGACAAATATGATCAAATGCCGCTTTCAGTACTTGGCATATGTTTGGTATAAAAAAGTCGCAATTTCAAACTGCGAATATGTGCAGAGAGCCAGAATTTGGCTCCAAAATATGGCTCAGGCCTCGAAATTGGGATGTTTGGGTTATTTTGAAAACTGCAGGGGAGTTTGGGACAAATATGACCAAACGCCGCTTTCAGTACTTGGCATATGTTGGGTATAAAAAGTCGTAATTTCAAACTGCGAATACGTGCAGAGAGCCTGAATTTGGCTCCAAAATATGGCTCAGGCCTCGAAATTGAGATGTTTGGGATATTTTGAAATCTGCAGGGGGGGATTGGGACAAATGTGTCCAAACTCTGCTTTCGGTACTTGGCATATGTTGGGTATAAAAAGTCTTAATATCAAACTGCGAATACGTGCAGAGAGCCAGAATTTGGCTCCAAAATATGGCTCAGGCCTTGAAATTGGGATGTTTGGAATATTTTGAAAACTGCAGGGAGGTTTGGGACAAATGTGACAAAACGCCGCTTTCAGAACTTGGCATATGTTGGGGTATAAAAAGTCGTAATTTCAAACTGCGAATACGTGCATAGAGCCAGAATTTGGCTCCAAAATATGGCTCAGGCCTCGAAATTGGGATGTTTGGGATATTTTGAAAACTGCATGGGGGGTTTGGGACAAATGTGACCAAACGCCGCTTTCAGTACTTGGCATATTTTGGGTATGAAAAGTCGCAATTTTAAACTGCGAATACGTGCAGAGAGCCTGAATTTGGCTCCAAAATATGGCTCTGGCCTCAAAATTGGGATGTTTGGGATATTTTGAAAACTGCAGGGAGGTTTGGGACAAATGTGACCAAACGCCGCTTTCAGTACTTCGAATAGGTTGGGTATAAAAAAGTCGTAATTTCAAACTTCGAATACATGCAGAGAGCCAGAATTTGGCTCCAAAATATGGCTCAGGCCTCGAAATTGGGATATTTGGGATATTTTGAAAACTGCAGGGGAGTTTGTGCAAAATGTGACTCACTGCCGCTTTCAGTACTTGGCATATGTTGGGTATAAAATGTCGCAATTTCAAACTGAGAATAGGTGCAGAGAGCCAGAATTTGGTTCCAAAATATGGCTCAGGCCTCGAAATTTTGATGTTTGGGATATTTTGAAAACTGCAGGTGAGTTTGGGACATATATGACCAAACGCCGCTTTCAGTACTTGGAATATGTTGGGTATAAAATTCGTAATTTCAAACTGCGAATACGTGCAGAGAGCCTGAATTTGGCTCCAAAATATGGCTCAGGCCTCGAAATTTGGATGTTTTGGAGATTTTGAAAACTGCAGAGGGGATTGGGACAAATGTGACCAAACGCCGCTTTCAGTACTTGGAATATGTTGGGTATAAACTTCGTAATTTCAAACTGCGAATACGTGCAGAGAGCAAAAATTTGGCTCCAAAATATGGCTCAGGCCTCGAAATTGGGATATTTTTAAAACTGCAGGATAGTTTGTGCAAAATGTGACTCACTGCCGCTTTCAGTACTTGAAATATGTTGGGTATAAAAAGTAGTAATATCAAACTGCGAATACGTGCAGAGAGCCAGAATTTGGCTCCAAAATATGGATCAGGCCTCGAAATTGGGATGTTTGGGATATTTTGAAAACTGCAGGGAGGTTTGGAACAAATGTGACCAAACGTCGCTTTCAGTACTTCGCATATGTTTGGTATAAAAAGTCGTAATTTCAAACTGCGAATACGTGCATAGAGCCAGAATTTGGCTCCAAAATATAGCTCAGGCCTCGAAATTGGGATGTTTGGGATATTTTGAAAATTGCAGGGAAGTTTGGGACAAATATGACCAAACGCCGCTTTCAATACTTCCCATATGTTGGGTATAAAAAAGTCGCAATTTCAAACTGCGAATACGTGCAGAGAGCCTGAATTTGGCTCCAAAATATGACTCAGCCTTCGAAATTGGGATATTTGGGATATTTCGAAAACTGCAGGGGAGTTTGTGTAAAATGTGACTCACTGCCGCTTTAAGGACTTGGCATATGTTGGGTATAAAAAGTCGTAATATCAAAATGCGAATACGTGCAGAGAGCCAGAATTTGGCTCCAAGATATGGCTCAGGCCTTGAAATTGGGATGTTTGGGATATTTTGAAAACTGCATGAGGGGTTTGGGACAAATGTGACCAAACGCCGCTTTCAGTACTTGGCATATGTTGGGTATGAAAAGTCGCAATTTCAAACTGCGAATACGTGCAGAGAGCCTGAATTTGGCTCCAAAATATGGCTCAGGCCTCGAAATTGGGATGTTTGGGAGATTTTGAAAACTGCAGGGGGGATTGGGACAAATGTGACCAAACGCCGCTTTTTCAGTACTTGGCTTATGTTGGGTATAAAAAGTCATTATTTTAAACTGCGAATACGAGCAGAGAGCCAGAATTTGACTCCAAAATATGGCTCACGCCTCGAAATTGGGGTATTTGAGATATTTTGAAAACTGCAGGGGAGTTTGTGCAAAATGTGACTCACTGCCGCATTCAGTACTTGGCATATGTTGGGTATAAAAATTCGTAATTTCAAACTGCGAATACGTGCAGATAGCAAGAATTTGGCTCCAAAATATGGCTCAGGCCTCGAAATTGGGATATTTGGGATATTTTGAAAACTGCAGAGGAGTTTGTACAAAATATGACTCACTGCCGCTTTCAGTACTTGGCATATGTTTGGTATAAAAAGTCGTAATTTCAAACTGCAAATACGTGCATAGAACCAGAATTTGGCTCAAAAATATGGCTCAGGCCTCGAAATAGGGATGTTTGGGACATTTTGAAAACTGCAGGGGAGTTTGGGACAAATATGACCAAACGCCGCTTTCAGTACTTGGCAAATGTTGGGAATAAAAAGTCATAATTTCAAACTGAGAATACGTGCATAGAGCCAGAATTTGGCTCCAAAATATGGCTCAGGCCTCGAAATCTGGATATTTGGGATATTTGGAAAACTGCAGGGGAGTTTGGGACAAATATGACCAAACGCCGATTTCAGTACATGGCATATGTTGAGTATAAAAAAGTCGCAATTTCAAACTGCGAATACGTGCAGAGAGCCTGAATTTGGCTCCAAAATATGGCTCAGGCCTCGAAATTGGGATGTTTGGGAGATTTTGAAAACTGCAGAGGGGATTGGGACAAATGTGACCAAACGCCGCTTTCAGTACATGGCTTATGTTGGGTATAAAAAGTCGTTATTTTAAACTGCGAATACGAGCAGAGAGACAGAATTTGATTCCAAAATATGGCTCAGGTCTCGAAAATGGGATATTTGAGATATTTTGAAAACTGCAGAGGAGTTTGTGCAAAATGTGACTCCCTGCCGCATTCAGTACTTGGCATATGTTGGGTATAAAAATTCGTAATTTCAAACTGCGAATACGTGCAGATAGCCAGAATTTGGTTCCAAAATATGGCTCAGGTCTCGAAATTGGGGTTTTTGGGATATTTTGAAAACTGCAGAGGAGTTTGTACAAAATATGACTCACTGCCGCTTTCAGTACTTGGCATATGTTTGGTATAAAAAGTCGTAATTTCAAACTGCAAATACGTGCATAGAACCAGAATTTGGCTCAAAAATATGGCTCAGGCCTCGAAATAGGGATGTTTGGGACATTTTGAAAACTGCAGGGAGGTTTGGGACAATTGTGACGAACCCCGCTTTCAGTACTTCGAATAGGTTGGGTATAAAAAAGTCGTAATTTCAAACTGCGAAAACGTGCAGAGAGCCAGAATTTGGCTCCAAAATATGGCTCAGGCCTCGAAATTGGGATATTTGGGATAATTTGAAAACTGCAGGGGAGTTTGTGCAAAATGTGACTCAGTGCCGCTTCCAGTACTTGGCATATGTTGGGTATAAAAAGGTCGTAATTTCAAACTGAGAATACGTGCAGAGAGCCAGAATTTGGTTCCAAAATATGGCTCAGGCCTCGAAATCTGGATATTTGGGATATTTGGAAAACTGCAGGGGAGTTTGGGACAAATATGACCAAACGCCGATTTCAGTACATGGCATATGTTGGGTATAAAAAGTCGTAATATCAAACTGCGAATACGTGCAGAGAGCCAGAATTTGGCTCCAAAATATGGCTCAGGCCTTGAAATTGGGATGTTTGGGATTTTTTGAAAACTGCAGGGAGGTTTGGGACAAATGTGACAAAACGCCGCTTTCAGAACTTGGCATATGTTGGGGTATAAATAGTCGTAATTTCAAACTGCGAATACGTGCATAGAGCCAGAATTTGGCTCCAAAATATGGCTCAGGCCTCGAAATTGGGATGTTTGAGATATTTTGAAAACTGCATGGGGGGTTTGGGACAAATGTGACCAAACGCCGCTTTCAGTACTTCGCATATGTTGGGTATAAAAAGTCGTAATTTCAAACTGCGAATACGTGCATAGAGCCAGAATTTGGCTCCAAAATATAGCTCAGGCCTCGAAATTAGGATGTTTGGGATATTTTGAAAATTGCAGGGAAGTTTGGGACAAATATGACCAAACGCCGCTTTCAGTACTTGGCATATGTTGGGTAGAAAAAGTCGTAATTTCAAACTGCGAATACGTGCAGAGAGCCAGAATTTGGCTCCAAAAATATGGCTCAGGCCTCGAAATTGGGATGTTTGGGTTATTTTGAAAACTGCAGGGGAGTTTGGGACAAATATGACCAAACGCCGCTTTCAGTACTTGGCAAATGTTGGGAATAAAAAGTCGTAATTTCAAACTGAGAATACGTGCATAGAGCCAGAATTTGGCTCCAAAATATGGCTCAGGCCTCGAAATCTGGATATTTGGAATATTTGGAAAACTGCAGGGGAGTTTGGGACAAATATGACCAAACGCCGATTTCAGTACATGGCATATGTTGAGTATAAAAAAGTCGCAATTTCAAACTGCGAATACGTGCAGAGAGCCTGAATTTGGCTCCAAAATATGGCTCAGGCCTCGAAATTGGGATGTTTGGGAGATTTTGAAAACTGCAGAGGGGATTGGGACAAATGTGACCAAACGCCGCTTTCAGTACATGGCTTATGTTGGGTATAAAAAGTCGTTATTTTAAACTGCGAATACGAGCAGAGAGACAGAATTTGATTCCAAAATATGGCTCAGGTCTCGAAAATGGGATATTTGAGATATTTTGAAAACTGCAGAGGAGTTTGTGCAAAATGTGACTCCCTGCCGCATTCAGTACTTGGCATATGTTGGGTATAAAAATTCGTAATTTCAAACTGCGAATACGTGCAGATAGCCAGAATTTGGTTCCAAAATATGGGTCAGGTCTCGAAATTGGGGTATTTGGGATATTTTGAAAACTGCAGAGGAGTTTGTACAAAATATGACTCACTGCCGCTTTCAGTACTTGGCATATGTTTGGTATAAAAAGTCGTAATTTCAAACTGCAAATACGTGCATAGAACCAGAATTTGGCTCAAAAATATGGCTCAGGCCTCGAAATAGGGATGTTTGGGACATTTTGAAAACTGCAGGGAGGTTTGGGACAATTGTGACGAACCCCGCTTTCAGTACTTCGAATAGGTTGGGTATAAAAAAGTCGTAATTTCAAACTGCGAATACGTGCAGAGAGCCAGAATTTGGCTCCAAAATATGGCTCAGGCCTCGAAATTGGGCTTTTTGGGATAATTTGAAAACTGCAGGGGAGTTTGTGCAAAATGTGACTCAGTGCCGCTTCCAGTACTTGGCATATGTTGGGTATAAAAAGGTCGTAATTTCAAACTGAGAATACGTGCAGAGAGCCAGAATTTGGTTCCAAAATATGGCTCAGGCCTCGAAATCTGGATATTTGGGATATTTGGAAAACTGCAGGGGAGTTTGGGACAAATATGACCAAACGCCGATTTCAGTACATGGCATATGTTGGGAATAAAAAGTCGTAATATCAAACTGCGAATACGTGCAGAGAGCCAGAATTTGGCTCCAAAATATGGCTCAGGCCTTGAAATTGGGATGTTTGGGATTTTTTGAAAACTGCAGGGAGGTTTGGGACAAATGTGACAAAACGCCGCTTTCAGAACTTGGCATATGTTGGGGTATAAATAGTCGTAATTTCAAACTGCGAATACGTGCATAGAGCCAGAATTTGGCTCCAAAATATGGCTCAGGCCTCGAAATTGGGATGTTTGAGATATTTTGAAAACTGCATGGGGGGTTTGGGACAAATGTGACCAAACGCCGCTTTCAGTACTTGGCATATTTTGGGTATGAAAAGTCGCAATTTTAAACTGCGAATACGTGCAGAGAGCCTGAATTTGGCTCCAAAATATGGCTCAGGCCTCGAAATTGGGATGTTTGGGAGATTTTGAAAACTGCAGGGGGGATTGGGACAAATGTGACCAAACGCCGCTTTCAGTACTTCGCATATGTTGGGTATAAAAAGTTGTAATTTCAAACAGCGTATTCGTGCAGAAAGGCAGAATATGGCTCCAAAATATGGCTCAGGCCTCGAAATTGGGATATTTGCGATATTTTTAAAACTGCATGGAAGTTTGTGCAAAATGTGACTCACTGCCGCTTTCAGTACTTGGCTTATGTTGGGTATAAAAAGTCGTTATTTTAAACTGTGAATACGAGCAGAGAGCCAGAATTTGACTCCAAAATATGGTTCAGGCCTCGAAATTGGGATATTTGAGATATTTTGAAAACTGCAGCGGAGTTTGTTCAAAATGTGACTCACTGCCGCTTTCAGTACTTGGCATATGTTGGGTATAAAAATTCGTTATTTCAAACTGCGAATACGTGCAGAGAGCCAGAATTTGGCTCCAAAATATGGCTCAGGCCTCGAAGTTGGGATATTTGGGATATTTCGAAAACTGCAGGGGAGTTTGTGCAAAATGTGACTCACTGCCGCTTTCAGGACTTGGGATATGTTGGGTATAAAAAGTCGTAATATCAAAATGCGAATACGTGCAGAGAGCCAGAATTTGGCTCCAAAATATGGCTCAGGCCTCAAAATTGAGATGTTTGGGATATTTTGAAAACTGCAGGGGGGATTGGGACAAATGTGTCCAAACGCCGCTTTCAGTACTTGGCATACGTTGGGTATAAAAAGTCGTAATATCAAACTGCGAATACGTGCAGAAAGCCAGAATTTGGCTCCAAAATATGGCTCTGGCCTTAAAATTGGGATATTTGGGATATTTAAAAACTGCACGGGAGTTTGTGCAAAATGTCACTCACTGCCGCTTTCAGGACTTGGCATATTTTGCGTATAAAATGTCGTAATTTCAAACAGTGAATATGTGCATAGAGCCAGAATTTGGCTCCAAAATATGGCTCTGGCCTCGAAATTGGGATGTTTGGGATATTTTGAAAACTGCAGGTGAGTTTGTGCAAAATGTGACTCACTGCCGCTTTCAGTACTTGGCATATGTTGGGTATAAAAAGTCGTAATATCAAACTGCGAATACGTGCAGAGAGCCAGAATTTAGCTCGAAAATATGGATCATGCCTCGAAATTGGTATGTTTGGGATATTTTGAAATCTGCAGGGGGGGGATTGGGACAAATGTGTCCAAACGCCGCTTTCAGTACTTTGCATATGTTGGGTATAAAAAGTCGTAATTTCAAACTGCGAATACGTGCATAGAGCCAGAATTTGGCTCCAAAATATAGCTCAGGCCTCGAAATTAGGATGTTTGGGATATTTTGAAAATTGCAGGGAAGTTTGGGACAAATATGACCAAACGCCGCTTTCAGTACTTGGCATATGTTGGGTATAAAAAAGTCGCAATTTCAAACTGCGAATACGTTCAGAGAGCCTGAATTTGGCCCCAAAATATGGCTCAGGCCTCGAAATTGAGATGTTTGGGATATTTTGAAATCTGCAGGGGGGGATTGGGACAAATGTGACCAAACGCCGCTTACAGAACTTGGCATATGTTGGGTATAAAAAGTCGTAATTTCAAACTGCGAATACGTGCATAGAGCCAGAATTTGGCTCCAAAATATCGCTCAGGCCTCGAAATTGGGATGTTTGGGATATTTTGAAAACTGCATGGGGGGTTTGGGACAAATGTGACCAAACGCCGCTTTCAGTACTTGGCATATTTTGGGTATGAAAAGTCGCAATTTCAAACTGCGAATACGTGCAGAGAGCCTGAATTTGGCTCCAAAATATGGCTCAGGCCTCGAAATTGGGATATTTGGGATATTTTGAAAACTGCAGGGGAGTTTGTGCAAAATGTGACTCACTGCCGCTTTCAGTACTTGGCATATGTTGGGTATAAAAAGTAGTAATTTCAAACTTCGAATACTTGCAGAGCGCCAGAATTTGGCTCCAAAATATGGCTCAGGCTACGAAATTGGGATGTTTGGGATATTTTGAAAATTGTAGGGGAGTTTTGGACAAATTTGACCAAACGCCGATTTCAGTACATGGCATATGTTGAGTATAAAAAAGTCGCAATTTCAAACTGCGAATACGTGCAGAGAGCCAAAATTTGGCTCCAAAATATGGCTCAGGCCTCGAAATTGAGATGTTTGGGAAATTTTGAAAACTGCAGGGGGGATTGGGACAAATGTGACCAAACGCTGCTTTCAGTACTTCGCATATGTTGGGTATAAAAAGTCGTAATTTCAAACTGCGAATACATGCATAGAGCCAGAATTTGGCTCGAAAATATAGCTCAGGCCTCGAAATTAGGATGTTTGGGATATTTTGAAAATTGCAGGGAAGTTTGGAACAAATATGACCAAACGCCGCTTTCAGTACTTTACATATGTTGGGTATAAAAAAGTCGCAATTTCAAACTGCGAATACGTGCAGAGTGCCAGAAATTGGCTCCAAAATATGACTCAGGCCTCGAAATTGGGATATTTGGGATATTTCGAAAACTGCAGGGGAGTTTGTGTAAAATGTGACTCACTGCCGCTTTCAGGACTTGGCATATGTTCAGTATAAAGAGTCGTAATATCAAATGCGAATACGTGCAGAGAGCCAGAATTTGGCTACAAAATATGGCTCAGGCCTGAAATTGGGATGTTTGGGATATTTTGAAAACTGCAGGGAGGATTGGGACAAATGTGACAAAACGCCGCATTCAGAACTTGGCATATGTTGGGTATAAAAAGTTGTAATTTCAAACAGCGTATTCGTGCAGAAAGCCAGAATATGGCTCAGGCCTCGAAATTGGGATATTTGCGATATTTCGAAAACTGCATGGGAGTTTGTGCAAAATGTGACTCACTGCCGCTTTCAGTACTTGTCATATGTTAGGTATAAAAAGTCGTAATTTCAAACTGTGAATACGTGCATAGAGCCAGAATTTGGCTCCAAAATATGGCTCAGGCCTCGAAATTGGGATGTTTGGGATATTTTGAAAGCTGCATGGGGGGTTTGTGACAAATGTGACCAAACGCCGCTTTCAGTACTTGGCATATGTTGGGTATGAAAAGTCGTTATATTAAACTGCGAATACGAGCAGAGAGCCAGAATTTGACTCCAAAATATGGCTCAGGCCTCGAAATTGGGATATTTGAGATATTCTGGAAACTGCAGGGGAGTGTGTGGAAAATGTGACTCACTGCCGCATTCAGTACTTGGCATATGTTGGGTATAAAAATTCGTAATTTCAAACTGCGAATACGTGCAGATAGCCAGAATTTGGATCCAAAATATGGCTCAGGCCTCGAAATTGGGATATTTTGAAAACTGCAGGGGAGTTTGTGCAAAATGTGACTCACTGCCGCTTTCAGTACTTGGCGTATGTTGGGTATAAAAATTCGTTATTTCAAACTGCGAATACGTGCAGAGAGCCAGAATTTGGCTCCAAAATATGGCTCAGGCCTCGAAGTTGGGATATTTGTGATATTTCGAAAACTGCAGGGGAGTTTGTGCAAAATGTGACTCACTGCCGCTTTCAGTACTTGGCATACGTTGGGTATAAAAAGTCGTAATTTCAAACTGCGAATACGTGAAGAAAGCCAGAATTTGGCTCCAAAATATGGCTCTGGCCTCAAAATTGGGATATTTTGGATATTTTAAAAACTGCAGAGGAGTTTGTGCAAAATGTCACTCACTGCCGCTTTCAGGACTTGGCATATTTAGCCTATAAAAAGTCGTAATTTCAAACTGCGAATATGTGCAAATAGCCAGAATTTGGCTCCAAAATATGGCTCTGGCCTCGAAATTGGGATGTTTGGGATATTTTGAAAACTGCAGGGGAGTTTGTGCAAAATGTGACTCACTGCCGCTTTCAGTACTTGGCATATGTTGGGTATAAAAAGTCGTAATATCAAACTGCGAATACGTGCTGAGAGCCAAAATTTGGCTCGAAAATATGGATCAGGCCTCGAAATTGGGATGTTTGGGATATTTTGAAAACTGCAGGGAGGTTTGGGGACAAATGTGACCAAACGCCGCTTTCAGTACTTCGCATATGTTGGGTATAAAAAGTCGTAATTTCAAACTGCGAATACGTGCATAGAGCCAGAATTTGGCTCCAAAATATAGCTCAGGCCTCGAAATTAGGATGTTTGGGATATTTTGAAAATTGCAGGGAAGTTTGGGACAAATATGACCAAACGCCGCTTTCAGTACTTGGCATATGTTGGGTAGAAAAAGTCGTAATTTCAAACTGCGAATACGTGCAGAGAGCCAGAATTTGGCTCCAAAAATATGGCTCAGGCCTCGAAATTGGGATGTTTGGGTTATTTTGAAAACTGCAGGGGAGTTTGGGACAAATATGACCAAACGCCGCTTTCAGTACTTGGCAAATGTTGGGAATAAAAAGTCATAATTTCAAACTGAGAATACGTGCATAGAGCCAGAATTTGGCTCCAAAATATGGCTCAGGCCTCGAAATCTGGATATTTGGGATATTTGGAAAACTGCAGGGGAGTTTGGGACAAATATGACCAAACGCCGATTTCAGTACATGGCATATGTTGAGTATAAAAAAGTCGCAATTTCAAACTGCGAATACGTGCAGAGAGCCTGAATTTGGCTCCAAAATATGGCTCAGGCCTCGAAATTGGGATGTTTGGGAGATTTTGAAAACTGCAGAGGGGATTGGGACAAATGTGACCAAACGCCGCTTTCAGTACATGGCTTATGTTGGGTATAAAAAGTCGTTATTTTAAACTGCGAATACGAGCAGAGAGACAGAATTTGATTCCAAAATATGGCTCAGGTCTCGAAAATGGGATATTTGAGATATTTTGAAAACTGCAGAGGAGTTTGTGCAAAATGTGACTCCCTGCCGCATTCAGTACTTGGCATATGTTGGGTATAAAAATTCGTAATTTCAAACTGCGAATACGTGCAGATAGCCAGAATTTGGTTCCAAAATATGGCTCAGGTCTCGAAATTGGGGTATTTGGGATATTTTGAAAACTGCAGAGGAGTTTGTACAAAATATGACTCACTGCCGCTTTCAGTACTTGGCATATGTTTGGTATAAAAAGTCGTAATTTCAAACTGCAAATACGTGCATAGAACCAGAATTTGGCTCAAAAATATGGCTCAGGCCTCGAAATAGGGATGTTTGGGACATTTTGAAAACTGCAGGGAGGTTTGGGACAATTGTGACGAACCCCGCTTTCAGTACTTCGAATAGGTTGGGTATAAAAAGTCGTAATTTCAAACTGCGAATACGTGCAGAGAGCCAGAATTTGGCTCCAAAATATGGCTCAGGCCTCGAAATTGGGATATTTGGGACATTTTGAAAATTGCAGGGGAGTTTGGGACAAATATGACCAAACGCCGCTTTCAGTACTTGGCATAATTTGGGTATAAAAAAGTCGCAATTTCAAACTGCGAATACGTGCAGAGAGCAAGAATTTGGCTCCAAAATATGGCTCAGGCCTCGAAATTGGGATATTTTGAAAACTGCAGGGGAGTTTGTGCAAAATGTGACTTACTGCCACTTTCAGTACTTGACATATGTTGGGTATAAAAAGTAGTAATATCAAACTGCGAATACGTGCAGAGAGCCAGAATTTGGCTCCAAAATATGGATCAGGCCTCGAAATTGGGATGTTTCGGATATTTTGAAAACTGCAGGGAGGTTTGGGACAAATGTGACCAAACGTCGCTTTCAGTACTTCGCATATGTTTGGTATAAAATGTCGTAATTTCAAACTGCGAATACGTGCATAGAGCCAGAATTTGGCTCCAAAATATAGCTCAGGCCTCGAAATTGGGATGTTTGGGATATTTTGAAAATTGCAGGGAAGTTTGGGACAAATATGACCAAACGCCGCTTTCAATACTTCCCATATGTTGGGTATAAAAAAGTCGCAATTTCAAACTGCGAATACGTGCAGAGTGCCAGAAATTGGCTCCAAAATATGACTCAGGCCTCAAAATTGGGATATTTGGGATATTTCGAAAACTGCAGGGGTGTTTGTGTAAAATGTGACTCACTGCCGCTTTCAGGACTTGGCATATGTTGGGTATAAAAAGTCGTAATATCAAAATGCGAATACGTGCAGAGAGCCAGAATTTGGCTCCAAAATATGGCTCAGGCCTCGAAATTGGGATGTTTGGGATATTTTGAAAACTGCATGGGGGGTTTGGGACAAATGTGACCAAACGCCGCTTTCAGTACTTGGCATATGTTGGGTAAGAAAAGTCGCAATTTTAAACTGCGAATACGTGCAGAGAGCCTGAATTTGGCTCCAAAATATGGCTCAGGCCTCGAAATTGGGATGTTTGGGAGATTTTGAAAACTGCAGAGGGGATTTGGACAAATGTGACCAAACGCCGCTTTCAGTACTTGGCTTATGTTGGGTATAAAAAGTCGTTATTTTAAACTGCGAATACGAGCAGAGAGAATGAATTTGATTCCAAAATATGGCTCAGGTCCCGAAATTGGGATATTTGAGATATTTTGAAAACTGCAGAGGAGTTTGTGCAAAATGTGACTCCTTGCCGCATTCAGTACTTGGCATATGTTGGGTATAAAAATTCGTAATTTCAAACTGCGAATACGTGCAGATAGCCAGAATTTGGTTCCAAAATATGGCTCAGGTCTCGAAATTGGGGTATTTGGGATATTTTGAAAACTGCAGTGGAGTTTGTGCAAAATATGACTCACAGCCGCTTTCAGTACTTGGCATATGTTTGGTATAAAAAGTCGTAATTTCATACTGCAAATACGTGCATAGAGCCAGAATTTGGCTCAAAAATATGGCTCAGGCCTCGAAATTGGGATGTTTGGGAGATTTTGAAAACTGCAGAGGGGATTGTGCAAAATGTGACTCACTGCCGCTTTCAGTACTTGGCATATGTTTGGTATAAAAAGTCGAAATTTCAAACTGCGAATACGTGCAGAAAGCAAAAATTTGGCTCCAAAATATGGCTCAGGCCTCAAAATTGGGATATTTTGAAAACTGCAGGGGAGTTTGTGCAAAATGTGACTCACTGCCGCTTTCAGTACTTGACATATGTTGGGTATAAAAAGTCGTAATTTCAAACTGCAAATACGTGCATAGAGCCAGAATTTGGCTCCAAAATATAGCTCAGGCCTCGAAATTAGGATGTTTGGGATATTTTGAAAATTGCAGGGAAGTTTGGGACAAATATGACCAAATGCCGCTTTCAGTACTTGGCATATGTTGGGTATAAAAAAGTCGCAATTTCAAACTGCGAATACGTGCAGAGAGCCAGAATTTGGCTCCAAAATATGGCTCAGGCCTCGAAATTGGGATGTTTGGGTTATTTTTGAAAACTGCAGGGGAGTTTGATACAAATATGTCCAAACGCCGCTTTCAGTACTTCACATATGTTGGGTATAAAAAGTCGTAATTTCAAACTGCGAATACGTGCAGAGAGCCTGAATTTGGCTCCAAAATATGGCTCAGGCCTCGAAATTGAGATGTTTGGGATATTTTGAAATCTGCAGGGGGGGGATTGGGACAAATGTGTCCAAACGCCGCTTTCGGTACTTGGCATATGTTGGGTATAAAAAGTCGTAATATCAAACTGCGAATACGTGCAGAGAGCCAGAATTTGGCTCCAAAATATGGCTCAGGCCTTGAAATTGGGATGTTTGGGATATTTTGAAAACTGCAGGGAGGTTTGGGACAAATGTGACAAAACGCCGCTTTCAGAACTTGGCATATGTTGGGTATAAAAAGTCGTAATTTCAAACTGCGAATACGTGCAGATAGCCAGAATTTGGTTCCAAAATATGGCTCAGGTCTCGAAATTGGGATATTTGGGATATTTTTAAAACTGCAGAGGAGTTTGTGCAAAATATGACTCACTGCCGCTGTTGGCATATGTTTGGTATAAAAAGTCGTAATTTCAAACTGCAAATACGTGCATAGAGCCAGAATTTGGCTCAAAAATATGGCTCAGGCCTCGAAATAGGGATGTTTGGGACATTTTGAAAATTGCAGGGGAGTTTGGGACAAATATGACCAAACGCCGCTTTCAGTACTTGGCATAATTTGGGTATAAAAAAGTCGCAATATCAAACTGCGAATACGTGCAGAGAGCCAGAATTTGGCTCCAAAATATGGCTCAGGCCTCGAAATTGGGATATTTTGAAAACTGCAGGGGAGTTTGTGCAAAATGTGACTCACTGCCGCTTTCAGTACTTGACATATGTTGGGTATAAAAAGTCGTAATTTCAAACTGCGAATACGTGCATAGAGCCAGAAATTTGGCTCCAAAATATAGCTCAGGCCTCGAAATTAGGATGTTTGGGATATTTTGAAAATTGCAGGGAAGTTTGGGACAAATATGACCAAATGCCGCTTTCAGTACTTGGCATATGTTTGGTATAAAAAAGTCGCAATTTCCAAACTGCGAATATGTGCAGAGAGCCAGAATTTGGCTCCAAAATATGGCTCAGGCCTCGAAATTGGGATGTTTGGGTTATTTTGAAAACTGCAGGGGAGTTTGGGACAAATATGACCAAACGCCGCTTTCAGTACTTGGCATATGTTGGGTATAAAAAGTCGTAATTTCAAACTGCGAATACGTGCAGAGAGCCTGAATTTGGCTCCAAAATATGGCTCAGGCCTCGAAATTGAGATGTTTGGGATATTTTGAAATCTGCAGGGGGGGATTGGGACAAATGTGTCCAAACTCTGCTTTCGGTACTTGGCATATGTTGGGTATAAAAAGTCTTAATATCAAACTGCGAATACGTGCAGAGAGCCAGAATTTGGCTCCAAAATATGGCTCAGGCCTTGAAATTGGGATGTTTGGAATATTTTGAAAACTGCAGGGAGGTTTGGGACAAATGTGACAAAACGCCGCTTTCAGAACTTGGCATATGTTGGGGTATAAAAGTCGTAATTTCAAACTGCGAATACGTGCATAGAGCCAGAATTTGGCTCCAAAATATGGCTCAGGCCTCGAAATTGGGATGTTTGGGATATTTTGAAAACTGCATGGGGGGTTTGGGACAAATGTGACCAAACGCCGCTTTCAGTACTTGGCATATTTTGGGTATGAAAAGTCGCAATTTTAAACTGCGAATACGTGCAGAGAGCCTGAATTTGGCTCCAAAATATGGCTCTGGCCTCAAAATTGGGATGTTTGGGATATTTTGAAAACTGCAGGGAGGTTTGGGACAAATGTGACCAAACGCCGCTTTCAGTACTTCGAATAGGTTGGGTATAAAAAGTCGTAATTTCAAACTTCGAATACATGCAGAGAGCCAGAATTTGGCTCCAAAATATGGCTCAGGCCTCGAAATTGGGATATTTGGGATATTTTGAAAACTGCAGGGGAGTTTGTGCAAAATGTGACTCACTGCCGCTTTCAGTACTTGGCATATGTTGGGTATAAAATGTCGCAATTTCAAACTGAGAATAGGTGCAGAGAGCCAGAATTTGGTTCCAAAATATGGCTCAGGCCTCGAAATTTTGATGTTTGGGATATTTTGAAAACTGCAGGTGAGTTTGGGACATATATGACCAAACGCCGCTTTCAGTACTTGGAATATGTTGGGTATAAAATTCGTAATTTCAAACTGCGAATACGTGCAGAGAGCCTGAATTTGGCTCCAAAATATGGCTCAGGCCTCGAAATTTGGATGTTTTGGAGATTTTGGAAAACTGCAGAGGGGATTGGACAAATGTGACCAAACGCCGCTTTCAGTACTTGGAATATGTTGGGTATAAACTTCGTAATTTCAAACTGCGAATACGTGCAGAGAGCAAAAATTTGGCTCCAAAATATGGCTCAGGCCTCGAAATTGGGATATTTTTAAAACTGCAGGATAGTTTGTGCAAAATGTGACTCACTGCCGCTTTCAGTACTTGAAATATGTTGGGTATAAAAAGTAGTAATATCAAACTGCGAATACGTGCAGAGAGCCAGAATTTGGCTCCAAAATATGGATCAGGCCTTGAAATTGGGATGTTTGGGATATTTTGAAAACTGCAGGGAGGTTTGGAACAAATGTGACCAAACGTCGCTTTCAGTACTTCGCATATGTTTGGTATAAAAAGTCGTAATTTCAAACTGCGAATACGTGCATAGAGCCAGAATTTGGCTCCAAAATATAGCTCAGGCCTCGAAATTGGGATGTTTGGGATATTTTGAAAATTGCAGGGAAGTTTGGGACAAATATGACCAAACGCCGCCTTTCAATACTTCCCGTATGTTGGGTATAAAAAAGTCGCAATTTCAAACTGCGAATACGTGCAGAGAGCCTGAATTTGGCTCCAAAATATGACTCAGCCTTCGAAATTGGGATATTTGGGATATTTCGAAAACTGCAGGGGAGTTTGTGTAAAATGTGACTCACTGCCGCTTTAAGGACTTGGCATATGTTGGGTATAAAAAGTCGTAATATCAAAATGCGAATACGTGCAGAGAGCCAGAATTTGGCTCCAAGATATGGCTCAGGCCTTGAAATTGGGATGTTTGGGATATTTTGAAAACTGCATGAGGGGTTTGGGACAAATGTGACCAAACGCCGCTTTCAGTACTTGGCATATGGTTGGGTATGAAAAGTCGCAATTTCAAACTGCGAATACGTGCAGAGAGCCTGAATTTGGCTCCAAAATATGGCTCAGGCCTCGAAATTGGGATGTTTGGGAGATTTTGAAAACTGCAGGGGGGATTGGGACAAATGTGACACAAACGCCGCTTTTTCAGTACTTGGCTTATGTTGGGTATAAAAAGTCATTATTTTAAACTGCGAATACGAGCAGAGAGCCAGAATTTGACTCCAAAATATGGCTCACGCCTCGAAATTGGGGTATTTGAGATATTTTGAAAACTGCAGGGGAGTTTGTGCAAAATGTGACTCACTGCCGCATTCAGTACTTGGCATATGTTGGGTATAAAAATTCGTAATTTCAAACTGCGAATACGTGCAGATAGGCAAGAATTTGGTTCCAAAATATGGCTCAGGCATCGAAATTGGGATATTTGAAAACTGCAGGGGAGTTTGTGCAAAATGTGACTCTCTGCCGCTTTCAGTACTTGAAATTATGTTGGGTATAAAAAGTAGTAATATCAAACTGCGAATACGTGTAGAGAGCCAGAATTTGGCTCCAAAATATGGCTCAGGCCTCGAAATTAAGATATTTTGAAAACTGCAGGGGAGTTTGTGCAAAATGTGACTCACTGCCGCTTTCAGTACTTGAAATATGTTGGGTATAAAAAGTAGTAATATCAAACTGCGAATACGTGTAGAGAGCCAGAATTTGGCTCCAAAATATGGATCAGGCCTCGAAATTGGGATGTTTGGGATATTTTGAAAACTGCAGGGAGGTTTGGGACAAATGTGACCAAACGTCGCTTTCAGTACTTCGCATATGTTTGGTATAAAAAGTCGTAATTTCAAACTGCGAATACGTGCATAGAGCCAGAATTTGGCTCCAAATATAGCTCAGGCCTCGAAATTGGGATGTTTGGGATATTTTGAAAATTGCAGGCATATTTGGGACAAATATGACCAAACGCCGCTTTCAATACTTCCCATATGTTGGGTATAAAAAAGTCGCAATTTCAAACAGCGAATACGTGCAGAGTGCCAGAAATTGGCTCCAAAATATGACTCAGGCCTCGAAATTGGGATATTTGGGATATTTCGAAAAACTGCAGGGGAGTTTGGTAAAATGTGACTCACTGCCGCTTTCAGGACTTGGCATATGTTGGGTATAAAAAGTCGTAATATCAAAATGCGAATACGTGCAGAGAGCCAGAATTTGGCTCCAAAATATGGCTCAGGCCTCGAAATTGGGATGTTTGGGATATTTTGAAAACTGCATGGGGGGGTTTGGGACAAATGTGACCCAAACGCCGCTTTCAGTACTTGGCATATGTTGGGTATGAAAAGTCGCAATTTCAAACTTCGAATACGTGCAGAGAGCCTGCATTTGGCTCCAAAAATGGCCTCAGGCCTCGAAATTGGGATGTCTGGGAGATTTGAAAACTGCAGGGGGGGATTGGGACAAATGTGACCAAACGCCGCTTTTTCAGTACTTGGCTTATGTTGGGTATAAAAAGTCATTATTTTAAACTGCGAATACGAGCAGAGAGCCAGAATTTGACTCCAAAATATGGCTCAGGCCTCGAAATTGGGATATTTGAGATATTTTGAAAACTGCAGGGGAGTTTGTGCAAAATGTGACTCACTGCCGCATTCAGTACTTGGCATATGTAGGGTATAAAAATTCGTAATTTTCAACTGCGAATACGTACAGATAGCAAAAATTTGGTTCCAAAATATGGCTCAGGCCTCGAAATTGGGATATTTTGAAAACTGCAGGGGAGTTGTGCAAAATGTGACTCACTGCCGCTTTCAGTACTTGGCATATGTTTGGTATAAAAATTCGTTATTTCAAATTGCGAATACGTGCAGAGGTCCAGAATTTGGCTCCAAAATATGGCTCAGGCCTCGAAGTTGGGATATTTGGGATATTTCGAAAACTGCAGAGGAGTTTGTGCAAAATGTGACTCACTGCCGCTTTCAGGACCTTGGCATATGTTGGGTATAAAAAGTCGTAATATCAAAATGCGAATACGTGCAGAGAGCCAGAATTTGGCTCCAAATATGGCTCAGGCCTCAAAATTGAGATGTTTGGGATATTTTGAAAACTGCAGGGGGGATTGGGACAGATGTGTCCAAATGCCGCTTTCAGTACTTGGCATACGTTGGGTATAAAAAAGTCGTAATTTCAAACTGCGAATATGTGCATAGAGCCAGAATTTGGTTCCAAAATATAGCTCAGGCCTCGAAGTTGGGATATTTGGGATATTTCGAAAACTGCAGGGGAGTTTGTGCAAAATATGACTCACTGCCGCTTTCAGGACTTGGCATATGTTGGGTATAAAAGTCGTAATATCAAAATGCGAATACGTGCAGAGAGCCAGAATTTGGCTCCAAAATATAGCTCAGGCCTCGAAATTGAGATGTTTGGGATATTTTGAAAACTGCAGGGAGGTTTGGGACAAATGTGACCAAACGCCGCTTTCAGTACTTCGCATATGTTGGGTATAAAAAGTCGTAATTTCAAACTGCGAATACGTGCATAGAGCCAGAATTTGCTCCAAAATATTGCTGAGGCCTCGAAATTAGGATGTTTGAGATATTTTGAAAATTGCAGGGAAGTTTGGGACAAATATGACCCAAACGCCGCTTTCAGTACTTGGCATATATTGGGTATAAAAAAGTCGCAATTTCAAACTGCGAATACGTGCAGAGAGCCAGAATTTGGCTCCAAAATATGGCTCAGGCCTCGAAATTGGGATGTTTGGGATATTTTGAAAACTGCAGGGGAGTTTGGGACAAATATGATCAAACGCCGCTTTCAGGACTTGGCATATGTTGGTGTATAAAAAGTTGTAATATCAAAATGCGAATACGTGCAGAGAGTCAAAATTTGGCTCCAAAATATGGCTGACGCCTCGAAATTGGGAGATTTGGGATATTTCGAAAACTGCAGGGGAGTTTGTGCAAAATGTGACTCACTGCCGCTTTCAGGACTTTGCATATGTTGGGTATAAAAAGTCGTAATATCAAACTGCGAATACGTGCATAGAGCCCGAATTTGGCTCCAAAATATGGCTCAGGCCTCGATATTGGGTTGTTTGGGATATTTTGAAAACTGCAGAGGGGATTGGGACAAATAAGACCAAACGCCGCATTCAGTACTTGGCATATGTTGGGTATAAAAAGTCGTAATTTCAAACTGCGAATACGTGCAGAGAGCCAGAATTTGGCTCCAAAATATGGCTCATTCCTCGAAATTGGGATATTTGGGATATTTTGAAAACTGCAGGGAGTTTGTGCAAAATGTGTCTCACTGCCGCTTTCAGGACTTGGCATACGTTGGGTATAAAAAGTCGTAATTTCAAACTGCGAATACGTACAGAAAAACAGAATTTGGCTCCAAAATATGGCTCTAGGCCTCAAAATTGGGATATTTGGGATATTTTAAAAACTGCAGGGGAGTTTGTGCAAAATGTCACTCACTGCCGCTTTCAGTACTTGGCATATTTTGCGTATAAAAAGTCGTAATTTCGAACTGCGAATATGTGCATAGAGCCAGAATTTGGCTCCAAAATATGGCTCTGGCCTGGAAAGTGGGATGTTTGTTATATTTTGAAAACTGCAGGGGAGTTTGTGCAAAATGTGACTCACTGCCGCTTTCAGGACTTGGCATATGTTGGCTATTAAAAAGTCGTAATTTCAAACTGCGAATACGTGCATAGAGACAGAATTTGGCTCCAAAATATAGCTCAGGCCTCGAAATTAGGATGTTTGGGATATTTTGAAAATTGCAGGGAAGTTTAGGACAAATATGACCAAACGCCGCTTTCAGTACTTGGCATATGTTAGGTATAAAAAAGTCGCAATTTCAAACTGTGAATACGTGTAGAGAGCCAGAAATTGGCCTCCAAAATATGACTCAGGCCTCGAAATTGGGATATTTGGGATATTTTGAACACTGCAGGGAAATTTGTGCAAAATGTGAGTCACTGCCGCTTTCAGTACTTTGCATATGTTGGGTATAAAAAGTCGTAATATCAAACTGCGAATACGTGCAGAGAGCCAGAATTTGGCTCCAAAATATGGCTCAGGCCTGAAATTGGGATGTTTGGGATATTTTGAAAACTGCAGGGAGGTTTGGGACAAATGTGACAAAACGCCGCTTTCAGAACTTGGCATATGTTGGATATAAAATGTCGTAATTTCAAACAGCGTATTCGTGCAGAAAGCCAGAATTTGGCTCCAAAATATGGCTCATTCCTCGAAATTGGGATATTTGGGATATTTTGAAAACTCCAGGGGAGTTTGTGCAAAATGTGACTCACTGCCGCTTTCAGTACTTTGCATATGTTGGGTATAAAAGTCGTAATATCAAACTGCGAATACGTGCAGAGAGCCAGAATTTGGCTCCAAAATATGGCTCAGGCCTTGAAATTGGGATGTTTGGGATATTTTGAAAACTGCAGGGAGGTTTGGGACAAATGTGACAAAACGCCGCTTTCAGTACTTCGAATAGGTTGGGTATAAAAAAGTCGTAATTTCAAAACTTCGAATACATGCAGAGAGCCAGAATTTGGCTCCAAAATATGGCTCAGGCCTCGAAATTGGGATATTTGGATATTTTGAAAACTGCAGGGGAGTTTGTGCAAAATGTGACTCACTGCCGCTTTCAGTACTTGGCATATGTTGGGTATAAAATGTCGCAATTTCAAACTGAGAATAGGTGCAGAGAGCCAGAATTTGGTTCCAAAATATGGCTCAGGCCTCGAAATTTTGATGTTTGGGATATTTTGAAAACTGCAGGTGAGTTTGGGACATATATGACCAAAACGCCGCTTTCAGTACTTGGAATATGTTGGGTATAAACTTCGTAATTTCAAACTGCGAATACGTGCAGAGAGCAAAAATTTGGCTCCAAAATATGGCTCAGGCCTCGAAATTGGGATATTTTTAAAACTGCAGGATAGTTTGTGCAAAATGTGACTCACTGCCGCTTTCAGTACTTGAAATATGTTGGGTATAAAAAGTAGTAATATCAAACTGCGAATACGTGCAGAGAGCCAGAATTTGGCTCCAAAATATGGATCAGGCCTCGAAATTGGGAAGTTTGGGATATTTTGAAAACTGCAGGGAGGTTTGGAACAAATGTGACCAAACGTCGCTTTCAGTACTTCGCATATGTTTGGTATAAAAAGTCGTAATTTCAAACTGCGAATACGTGCATAGAGCCAGAATTTGGCTCCAAAATATAGCTCAGGCCTCGAAATTGGGATGTTTGGGATATTTTGAAAATTGCAGGAAGTTTGGGACAAATATGACCAAACGCCGCTTTCAATACTTCCCATATGTTGGTATAAAAAAGTCGCAATTTCAAACTGCGAATACGTGCAGAGAGCCTGAATTTGGCTCCAAAATATGACTCAGCCTTCGAAATTGGGATATTTGGGATATTTCGAAAACTGCAGGGGAGTTTGTGTAAAATGTGACTCACTGCCGCTTTAAGGACTTGGCATATGTTGGGTATAAAAAGTCGTAATATCAAAATGCGAATACGTGCAGAGAGCCAGAATTTGGCTCCAAGATATGGCTCAGGCCTTGAAATTGGGATGTTTGGGATATTTTGAAAACTGCATGAGGGGTTTGGGACAAATGTGACCAAACGCCGCTTTCAGTACTTGGCATATGTTGGGTATGAAAAGTCGCAATTTCAAACTGCGAATACGTGCAGAGAGCCTGAATTTGGCTCCAAAATATGGCTCAGGCCTCGAAATTGGGATGTTTGGGAGATTTTGAAAACTGCAGGGGGGATTGGGACAAATGTGACCAAACGCCGCTTTTTCAGTACTTGGCTTATGTTGGGTATAAAAAGTCATTATTTTAAACTGCGAATACGAGCAGAGAGCCAGAATTTGACTCCAAAATATGGCTCACGCCTCGAAATTGGGTATTTGAGATATTTTGAAAACTGCAGGGGAGTTTGTGCAAAATGTGACTCACTGCCGCATTCAGTACTTGGCATATGTTGGGTATAAAAATTCGTAATTTTCAAACTGCGAATACGTGCAGATAGCAAGAATTTGGTTCCAAAATATGGCTCAGGCATCGAAATTGGGATATTTTGAAAACTGCAGGGGAGTTTGTGCAAAATGTGACTCTCTGCCGCTTTCAGTACTTGAAATATGTTGGGTATAAAAAGTAGTAATATCAAACTGCGAATACGTGTAGAGAGCCAGAATTTGGCTCCAAAATATGGCTCAGGCCTCGAAATTAAGATATTTTGAAAACTGCAGGGGAGTTTGTGCAAAATGTGACTCACTGCCGCTTTCAGTACTTGAAATATGTTGGGTATAAAAAGTAGTAATATCAAACTGCGAATACGTGTAGAGAGCCAGAATTTGGCTCCAAAATATGGATCAGGCCTCGAAATTGGGATGTTTGGGATATTTTGAAAACTGCAGGGAGGTTTGGGACAAATGTGACCAAACGTCGCTTTCAGTACTTCGCATATGTTTGGTATAAAAAGTCGTAATTTCAAACTGCGAATACGTGCATAGAGCCAGAATTTGGCTCCAAATATAGCTCAGGCCTCGAAATTGGGATGTTTGGGATATTTTGAAAATTGCAGGCAAATTTGGGACAAATATGACCAAACGCCGCTTTCAATACTTCCCATATGTTGGGTATAAAAAAGTCGCAATTTCAAACAGCGAATACGTGCAGAGTGCCAGAAATTGGCTCCAAAATATGACTCAGGCCTCGAAATTGGGATATTTGGGATATTTCGAAAACTGCAGGGGAGTTTGTGTAAAATGTGACTCACTGCCGCTTTCAGGACTTGGCATATGTTGGGTATGAAAAGTCGCAATTTCAAACTTCGAATACGTGCAGAGAGCCTGCATTTGGCTCCAAAAATGGCTCAGGCCTCGAAATTGGGATGTCTGGGAGATTTTGAAAACTGCAGGGGGGATTGGGACAAATGTGACCAAACGCCGCTTTTTCAGTACTTGGCTTATGTTGGGTATAAAAAGTCATTATTTTAAACTGCGAATACGAGCAGAGAGCCAGAATTTGACTCCAAAATATGGCTCAGGCCTCGAAATTGGGATATTTGAGATATTTTGAAAACTGCAGGGGAGTTTGTGCAAAATGTGACTCACTGCCGCATTCAGTACTTGGCATATGTTGGGTATAAAAATTCGTAATTTCAAACTGCGAATACGTACAGATAGCAAAAATTTGGTTCCAAAATATGGCTCAGGCCTCGAAATTGGGATATTTTGAAAACTGCAGGGGAGTTTGTGCAAAATGTGACTCACTGCCGCTTTCAGTACTTGGCATATGTTTGGTATAAAAATTCGTTATTTCAAATTGCGAATACGTGCAGAGGTCCAGAATTTGGCTCCAAAATATGGCTCAGGCCTCGAAGTTGGGATATTTGGGATATTTCGAAAACTGCAGAGGAGTTTGTGCAAAATGTGACTCACTGCCGCTTTCAGGACTTGGCATATGTTGGGTATAAAAAGTCGTAATATCAAAATGCGAATACGTGCAGAGAGCCAGAATTTGGCTCCAAAATATGGCTCAGGCCTCAAAATTGAGATGTTTGGGATATTTTGAAAACTGCAGGGGGGATTGGGACAGATGTGTCCAAATGCCGCTTTCAGTACTTGGCATACGTTGGGTATAAAAAGTCGTAATTTCAAACTGCGAATATGTGCATAGAGCCAGAATTTGGTTCCAAAATATAGCTCAGGCCTCGAAGTTGGGATATTTGGGATATTTCGAAAACTGCAGGGGAGTTTGTGCAAAATATGACTCACTGCCGCTTTCAGGACTTGGCATATGTTGGGTATAAAAAGTCGTAATATCAAAATGCGAATACGTGCAGAGAGCCAGAATTTGGCTCCAAAATATAGCTCAGGCCTCGAAATTGAGATGTTTGGGATATTTTGAAAACTGCAGGGAGGTTTGGGACAAATGTGACCAAACGCCGCTTTCAGTACTTCGCATATGTTGGGTATAAAAAGTCGTAATTTCAAACTGCGAATACGTGCATAGAGCCAGAATTTGGCTCCAAAATATTGCTGAGGCCTCGAAATTAGGATGTTTGAGATATTTTGAAAATTGCAGGGAAGTTTGGGACAAATATGACCAAACGCCGCTTTCAGTACTTGGCATATATTGGGTATAAAAAAGTCGCAATTTCAAACTGCGAATACGTGCAGAGAGCCAGAATTTGGCTCCAAAATATGGCTCAGGCCTCGAAATTGGGATGTTTGGGATATTTTGAAAACTGCAGGGGAGTTTGGGACAAATATGATCAAACGCCGCTTTCAGGACTTGGCATATGTTGGGTATAAAAAGTTGTAATATCAAAATGCGAATACGTGCAGAGAGTCAAAATTTGGCTCCAAAATATGGCTGACGCCTCGAAATTGGGAGATTTGGGATATTTCGAAAACTGCAGGGGAGTTTGTGCAAAATGTGACTCACTGCCGCTTTCAGGACTTTGCATATGTTGGGTATAAAAAGTCGTAATATCAAACTGCGAATACGTGCATAGAGCCCGAATTTGGCTCCAAAATATGGCTCAGGCCTCGATATTGGGTTGTTTGGGATATTTTGAAAACTGCAGAGGGGATTGGGACAAATAAGACCAAACGCCGCATTCAGTACTTGGCATATGTTGGGTATAAAAAGTCGTAATTTCAAACTGCGAATACGTGCAGAGAGCCAGAATTTGGCTCCAAAATATGGCTCATTCCTCGAAATTGGGATATTTGGGATATTTTGAAAACTGCAGGGGAGTTTGTGCAAAATGTGTCTCACTGCCGCTTTCAGGACTTGGCATACGTTGGGTATAAAAAGTCGTAATTTCAAACTGCGAATACGTACAGAAAAACAGAATTTGGCTCCAAAATATGGCTCTGGCCTCAAAATTGGGATATTTGGGATATTTTAAAAACTGCAGGGGAGTTTGTGCAAAATGTCACTCACTGCCGCTTTCAGTACTTGGCATATTTTGCGTATAAAAAGTCGTAATTTCGAACTGCGAATATGTGCATAGAGCCAGAATTTGGCTCCAAAATATGGCTCTGGCCTGGAAAGTGGGATGTTTGTTATATTTTGAAAACTGCAGGGGAGTTTGTGCAAAATGTGACTCACTGCCGCTTTCAGGACTTGGCATATGTTGGCTATAAAAAGTCGTAATTTCAAACTGCGAATACGTGCATAGAGACAGAATTTGGCTCCAAAATATAGCTCAGGCCTCGAAATTAGGATGTTTGGGATATTTTGAAAATTGCAGGGAAGTTTAGGACAAATATGACCAAACGCCGCTTTCAGTACTTGGCATATGTTAGGTATAAAAAGTCGCAATTTCAAACTGTGAATACGTGCAGAGAGCCAGAAATTGGCTCCAAAATATGACTCAGGCCTCGAAATTGGGATATTTGGGATATTTTGAACACTGCAGGGAAATTTGTGCAAAATGTGAGTCACTGCCGCTTTCAGTACTTTGCATATGTTGGGTATAAAAAGTCGTAATATCAAACTGCGAATACGTGCAGAGAGCCTGAATTTGGCTCCAAAATATGGCTCAGGCCTTGAAATTGGGATGTTTGGGATATTTGAAAACTGCAGGGAGGTTTGGGACAAATGTGACAAAACGCCGCTTTCAGAACTTGGCATATGTTGGATATAAAATGTCGTAATTTCAAACAGCGTATTCGTGCAGAAAGCCAGAATTTGGCTCCAAAATATGGCTCATTCCTCGAAATTGGGATATTTGGGATATTTTGAAAACTCCAGGGGAGTTTGTGCAAAATGTGACTCACTGCCGCTTTCAGTACTTTGCATATGTTGGGTATAAAAAGTCGTAATATCAAACTGCGAATACGTGCAGAGAGCCAGAATTTGGCTCCAAAATATGGCTCAGGCCTTGAAATTGGGATGTTTGGGATATTTTGAAAACTGCAGGGAGGTTTGGGACAAATGTGACAAAACGCCGCTTTCAGAACTTGGCATATGTTGGGTATAAAAAGTCGTAATTTCAAACAGCGTATTCGTGCAGAAAGCCAGAATTTGGCTCCAAAATATGGCTCAGGCCTCGAAATTGGGATATTTGAGATATTTTGAAAACTGCATGGGAGTTTGTGCAAAATGTGACTCACTGCCACTTTCAGTACTTGTCATATGTTAGGTATAAAAAGTCGTAATTTCAAACTGCGAATACGTGCATAGAGCCAGAATTTGGCTCCAAAATATGGCTCAGGCCAAAAAATGGGATGTTTGGGATATTTTGAAAACTGCATGGGGGGTTTGGGACAAATGTGACCAAACGCCGCTTTCAGTACTTGGCATATGTTGGGTATGAAAAGTCGCAATTTTAAACTGCGAATACGTGCAGAGAGAGTGAATTTGGCTCCAAAATATGGCTCAGGCCTCGAAATTGGGATGTTTGGGAGATTTTGAAAACTGCAGGGGGGATTGGGACAAATATGACCAAACGCCGCTTTCAGTACTTGGCTTATGTTGGGTATAAAAAGTCGTTATTTTAAACTGCGAATACGAGCAGAGAGCCAGAAATTGACTCCAAAATATGGCTCAGGCCTCAAAACTGGGATATTTGAGATATTTTGAAAACTGCAGGGGAGTTTGTGCAAAATGTGACTCACTGCCGCATTCAGTACATGGCATATGTTGGGTATAAAAATTCGTAATTTCAAACTGCGAATACGTGTAGATAGCCAGAATTCGGTTCCAAAATATGGCTCAGGCCTCGAAATTGGGATATTTTGAAAACTGCAGGGGAGTTTGTGCAAAATGTGACTCACTGCCGCTTTCAGTACTTGGCATATGTTGGGTATAAAAATTCGTTATTTCAAACTGCGAATATGTGCAGAGAGCCAGAATTTGGCTCCAAAATATGGCTCAGGCCTCGAAGTTGGGATATTTGGATATTTCGAAAACTGCAGGGAAGTTTGTGCAAAATGTGACTCACTGCCGCTTTCAGGACTTGGCATATGTTGGGTATAAAAAGTCGTAACATAAAAATGCGAATACGTGCAGAGAGCCATAATTTGGCTCTAAAATATGGCTTAGGCCTCAAAATTGAGATGTTTGGGATATTTTGAAAACTGCAGGGGGGATTGGGACAAATGTGTCCAAACGCCGCTTTCAGTACTTGGCATACGTTGGGTATAAAAAGTCGTAATTTCAAACTGCGAATACGTGCAGAAAGCCAGAATTTGGCTCCAAAATATGGCTCTGGCCTCAAAATTGGGATATTTGGGATATTTTAAAAACTGCAGGGGAGTTTGTGCAAAATGTCACTCACTGCCGCTTTAAGGACTTGGCATATTTTGCGTATAAAAAGTCGTAATTTCAAACTGCGAATATGTGCATAGAGCCAGAATTTGGCTCCAAAATATGGCTCTGGCCTCGAAATTGGGATGTTTGGGATATTTTGAAAATTGCAGGGGAGTTTGTGCAAAATGTGACTCACTGCCGCTTTCAGTACTTGGCATATGTTGGGTATAAAAAGTCGTAATATCAAAATGCGAATACGTGCAGAGAGCCAGAATTTGGCTCCAAAATATAGCTCAGGCCTCGAAATTGAGATGTTTGGGATATTTTGAAAACTGCAGGGAGGTTTGGGACAAATGTGACAAAACGCCGCTTTCAGAACTTGGCATATGTTGGGTATAAAAAGTCGTAATTTCAAACAGCGTATTCGTGCAGAAAGCCAGAATTTGGCTCCAAAATATGGCTCAGGCCTCGAAATTGGGATATTTGAGATATTTTGAAAACTGCATGGGAGTTTGTGCAAAATGTGACTCACTGCCACTTTCAGTACTTGTCATATGTTAGGTATAAAAAGTCGTAATTTCAAACTGCGAATACGTGCATAGAGCCAGAATTTGGCTCCAAAAATATGGCTCAGGCCAAAAAATGGGATGTTTGGATATTTTGAAAACTGCATGGGGGGTTTGGGACAAATGTGACCAAACGCCGCTTTCAGTACTTGGCATATGTTGGGTATGAAAAGTCGCAATTTTAAACTGCGAATACGTGCAGAGAGAGTGAATTTGGCTCCAAAATATGGCTCAGGCCTCGAAATTGGGATGTTTGGGAGATTTTGAAAACTGCAGGGGGGATTGGGACAAATATGACCAAACGCCGCTTTCAGTACTTGGCTTATGTTGGGTATAAAAAGTCGTTATTTTAAACTGCGAATACGAGCAGAGAGCCAGAAATTGACTCCAAAATATGGCTCAGGCCTCAAAACTGGGATATTTGAGATATTTTGAAAACTGCAGGGGAGTTTGTGCAAAATGTGACTCACTGCCGCATTCAGTACATGGCATATGTTGGGTATAAAAATTCGTAATTTCAAACTGCGAATACGTGTAGATAGCCAGAATTCGGTTCCAAAATATGGCTCAGGCCTCGAAATTGGGATATTTTGAAAACTGCAGGGGAGTTTGTGCAAAATGTGACTCACTGCCGCTTTCAGTACTTGGCATATGTTGGGTATAAAAATTCGTTATTTCAAACTGCGAATATGTGCAGAGAGCCAGAATTTGGCTCCAAAATATGGCTCAGGCCTCGAAGTTGGGATATTTGGATATTTCGAAAACTGCAGGGAAGTTTGTGCAAAATGTGACTCACTGCCGCTTTCAGGACTTGGCATATGTTGGGTATAAAAAGTCGTAACATAAAAATGCGAATACGTGCAGAGAGCCATAATTTGGCTCTAAAATATGGCTTAGGCCTCAAAATTGAGATGTTTGGGATATTTTGAAAACTGCAGGGGGGATTGGGACAAATGTGTCCAAACGCCGCTTTCAGTACTTGGCATACGTTGGGTATAAAAAGTCGTAATTTCAAACTGCGAATACGTGCAGAAAGCCAGAATTTGGCTCCAAAATATGGCTCTGGCCTCAAAATTGGGATATGTTGGGATATTTTAAAAACTGCAGGGGAGTTTGTGCAAAATGTCACTCACTGCCGCTTTAAGGACTTGGCATATTTTGCGTATAAAAAGTCGTAATTTCAAACTGCGAATATGTGCATAGAGCCAGGAATTTGGCTCCAAAATATGGCTCTGGCCTCGAAAATTGGGATGTTTGGGATATTTTGAAAATTGCAGGGGAGTTTGTGCAAAATGTGACTCACTGCCGCTTTCAGTACTTGGCATATGTTGGGTATAAAAAGTCGTAATATCAAAATGCGAATACGTGCAGAGAGCCAGAATTTGGCTCCAAAATATAGCTCAGGCCTCGAAATTGAGATGTTTGGGATATTTTGAAAACTGCAGGGAGGTTTGGGACAAATGTGACCAAACGCCGCTTTCAGTACTTCGCATATGTTGGGTATAAAAAGTCGTAATTTCAAACTGCGAATACGTGCATAGAGCCAGAATTTGGCTCCAAAATATTGCTGAGGCCTCGAAATTAGGATGTTTGAGATATTTTGAAAATTGCAGGGAAGTTTGGGACAAATATGACCAAACGCCGCTTTCAGTACTTGGCATATATTGGGTATAAAAAAGTCGCAATTTCAAACTGCGAATACGTGCAGAGAACCAGAATTTGGCTCCAAAATATGGCTCAGGCCTCGAAATTGGGATGTTTGGGATATTTTGAAAACTGCAGGGGAGTTTGGGACAAATATGACCAAACGCCGCTTTCAGGACTTGGCATATGTTGGGTATAAAAAGTTGTAATATCAAAATGCGAATACGTGCAGAGAGTCAAAATTTGGCTCCAAAATATGGCTGAGGCCTCGAAATTGGGAGATTTGGGATATTTCGAAAACTGCAGGGGAGTTTGTGCAAAATGTGACTCACTGCCGCTTTCAGGACTTTGCATATGTTGGGTATAAAAAGTCGTAATATCAAACTGCGAATACGTGCATAGAGCCCGAATTTGGCTCCAAAATATGGCTCAGGCCTCGATATTGGGTTGTTTGGGATATTTTGAAAACTGCAGAGGGGATTGGGACAAATAAGACCAAACGCCGCACTCAGTACTTGGCATATTTGGGTATAAAAAGTCGTAATTTCAAACTGCGAATACGTGCAGAGAGCCAGAATTTGGCTCCAAAATATGGCTCATTCCTCGAAATTGGGATATTTGGGATATTTTGAAAACTGCAGGGGAGTTTGTGCAAAATGTGACTCACTGCCGCTATCAGGACTTGGCATACGTTGGGTATAAAAAGTCGTAATTTCAAACTGCGAATACGTACAGAAAAACAGAATTTGGCTCCAAAATATGGCTCTGGCCTCAAAATTGGGATATTTGGGTTATTTTAAAAACTGCAGGGGAGTTTGTGCAAAATGTCACTCACTGCCGCTTTCAGTACTTGGCATATTTTGCGTATAAAAAGTCGTAATTTCGAACTGCGAATATGTGCATAGAGCCAGAATTTGGCTCCAAAATATGGCTCTGGCCTGGAAAGTGGGATGTTTGTTATATTTTGAAAACTGCAGGGGAGTTTGTGCAAAATGTGACTCACTGCCGCTTTTAGGACTTGGCATATGTTGGCTATAAAAAGTCGTAATTTCAAACTGCGAATACGTGCATAGAGACAGAATTTGGCTCCAAAATATAGCTCAGGCCTCGAAATTAGGATGTTTGGGATATTTTGAAAATTGCAGGGAAGTTTGGGACAAATATGACCAAACGCCGCTTTCAGTACTTGGCATATGTTAGGTATAAAAAAGTCGCAATTTCAAACTGTGAATACGTGCAGAGAGCCAGAAATTGGCTCCAAAATATGACTCAGGCCTCGAAATTGGGATATTTGGGATATTTTGAACACTGCAGGGAAATTTGTGCAAAATGTGACTCACTGCCGCTTTCAGTACTTTGCATATGTTGGGTATAAAAAGTCGTAATATCAAACTGCGAATACGTGCAGAGAGCCAGAATTTGGCTCCAAAATATGGCTCAGGCCTTGAAATTGGGATGTTTGGGATATTTTGAAAACTGCAGGGAGGTTTGGGACAAATGTGACAAAACGCCGCTTTCAGAACTTGGCATATGTTGGGTATAAAATGTCGTAATTTCAAACAGCGTATTCGTGCAGAAAGCCAGAATTTGGCTCCAAAATATGGCTCATTCCTCGAAATTGGGATATTTGAGATATTTTGAAAACTCCAGGGGAGTTTGTGCAAAATGTGACTCACTGCCGCTTTCAGTACTTTGCATATGTTGGGTATAAAAAGTCGTAATATCAAACTGCGAATACGTGCAGAGAGCCAGAATTTGGCTCCAAAATATGGTTCAGGCCTTGAAATTGGGTTGTTTGGGATATTTTGAAAACTGCAGGGAGGTTTGGGACAAATGTGACAAAACGCCGCTTTCAGAACTTGGCATATGTTGGGTATAAAAAGTCGTAATTTCAAACAGCGTATTCGTGCAGAAAGCCAGAATTTGGCTCCAAAATATGGCTCAGGCCTCGAAATTGGGATATTTGAGATATTTTGAAAACTGCATGGGAGTTTGTGCAAAATGTGACTCACTGCCACTTTCAGTACTTGTCATATGTTAGGTATAAAAAGTCGTAATTTCAAACTGCGAATACGTGCATAGAGCCAGAATTTGGCTCCAAAATATGGCTCAGGCCAAAAAATGGGATGTTTGGGATATTTTGAAAACTGCATGGGGGGTTTGGGACAAATGTGACCAAACGCCGCTTTCAGTACTTGGCATATGTTGGGTATGAAAAGTCGCAATTTTAAACTGCGAATACGTGCAGAGAGAGTGAATTTGGCTCCAAAATATGGCTCAGGCCTCGAAATTGGGATGTTTGGGAGATTTTGAAAACTGCAGGGGGATTGGGACAAATGTGACCAAACGCCGCTTTCAGTACTTGGCTTATGTTGGGTATAAAAAGTCGTTATTTTAAACTGCGAATACGAGCAGAGAGCCAGAAATTGACTCCAAAATATGGTTCAGGCCTCAAAACTGGGATATTTGAGATATTTTGAAAACTGCAGGGGAGTTTGTGCAAAATGTGACTCACTGCCGCATTCAGTACTTGGCATATATTGGGTATAAAAATTCGTAATTTCAAACTGCGAATACGTGTAGATAGCCAGAATTCGGTTCCAAAATATGGCTCAGGCCTCGAAATTGGGATATTTTGAAAACTGCAGGGGAGTTTGTGCAAAATGTGACTCACTGCCGCTTTCAGTACTTGGCATATGTTGGGTATAAAAATTCGTTATTTCAAACTGCGAATATGTGCAGAGAGCCAGAATTTGGCTCCAAAATATGGCTCAGGCCTCGAAGTTGGGATATTTGGATATTTCGAAAACTGCAGGGAAGTTTGTGCAAAATGTGACTCACTGCCGCTTTCAGGACATGGCATATGTTGGGTATAAAAAGTCGTAATATAAAAATGCGAATACGTGCAGAGAGCCATAATTTGGCTCTAAAATATGGCTTAGGCCTCAAAATTGAGATGTTTGGGATATTTTGAAAACTGCAGGGGGGATTGGGACAAATGTGTCCAAACGCCGCTTTCAGTACTTGGCATACGTTGGGTATAAAAAGTCGTAATTTCAAACTGCGAATACGTGCAGAAAGCCAGAATTTGGCTCCAAAATATGGCTTTGGCCTCAAAATTGGGATATTTGGGATATTTTAAAAACTGCAGGGGAGTTTGTGCAAAATGTCACTCACTGCCGCTTTCAGGACTTGGCATATTTTGCGTATAAAAAGTCGTAATTTCAAACTGCGAATATGTGCATAGAGCCAGAATTTGGCTCCAAAATATGGCTCTGGCCTCGAAATTGGGATGTTTGGGATATTTTGAAAATTGCATGGGAGTTTGTGCAAAATGTGACTCACTGCCGCTTTCAGTACTTGGCATATGTTGGGTATAAAAAGTCGTAATATCAAAATGCGAATACGTGCAGAGAGCCAGAATTTGGCTCCAAAATATAGCTCAGGCCTCGAAATTGAGATGTTTGGGATATTTTGAAAACTGCAGGGAGGTTTGGGACAAATGTGACCAAACGCCGCTTTCAGTACTTCGCATATGTTGGGTATAAAAAGTCGTAATTTCAAACTGCGAATACGTGCATAGAGCCAGAATTTGGCTCCAAAATATTGCTGAGGCCTCGAAATTAGGATGTTTGAGATATTTTGAAAATTGCAGGGAAGTTTGGGACAAATATGACCAAACGCCGCTTTCAGTACTTGGCATATATTGGGTATAAAAAAGTCGCAATTTCAAACTGCGAATACGTGCAGAGAGCCAGAATTTGGCTCCAAAATATGGCTCAGGCCTCGAAATTGGGATGTTTGGGATATTTTGAAAACTGCAGGGGAGTTTGGGACAAATATGACCAAACGCCGCTTTCAGGACTTGGCATATGTTGGGTATAAAAAGTTTTAATATCAAAATGCGAATACGTGCAGAGAGTCAAAATTTGGCTCCAAAATATGCTGAGGCCTCGAAATTGGGAGATTTGGGATATTTCGAAAACTGCAGGGGAGTTTGTGCAAAATGTGACTCACTGCCGCTTTCAGGACTTTGCATATGTTGGGTATAAAAAGTCGTAATATCAAACTGCGAATACGTGCATAGAGCCCGAATTTGGCTCCAAAATATGGCTCAGGCCTCGATATTGGGTTGTTTGGGATTTTTGAAAACTGCAGAGGGGATTGGGACAAATAAGACCAAACGCCGCACTCAGTACTTGGCATATTGTGGGTATAAAAAGTCGTAATTTCAAACTGCGAATACGTGCAGAGAGCCAGAATTTGGCTCCAAATATGGCTCATTCCTCGAAATTGGGATATTTGGATATTTTGAAACTGCAGGGGAGTTTGTGCAAAATGTGACTCACTGCCGCTATCAGGACTTGGCATACGTTGGGTATAAAAAGTCGTAATTTCAAACTGCGAATACGTACAGAAAAACAGAATTTGGCTCCAAAATATGGCTCTGGCCTCAAAATTGGGATATTTGGGTTATTTTTAAAAACTGCAGGGGAGTTTGTGCAAAATGTCCACTCACTGCCGCTTTCAGTACTTGGCATATTTTGCGTATAAAAAGTCGTAATTTCGAACTGCGAATATGTGCATATAGCCAGAATTTGGCTCCAAAATATGGCTCTGGCCTGGAAAGTGGGATGTTTGTTATATTTTGAAAACTGCAGGGGAGTTTGTGCAAAAGTGACTCACTGCCGCTTTTAGGACTTGGCATATGTTGGCTATAAAAAGTCGTAATTTCAAACTGCGAAATACTGCATAGAGACAGAATTTGGCTCCAAATATAGCTCAGGCCTCGAAATTAGGATGTTTGGGATATTTTGAAAATTGCAGGGAAGTTTTGGACAAATATGACCAAACGCCGCTTTCAGTACTTGGCATATGTTAGGTATAAAAAATCGCAATTTCAAACTGTGAATACGTGCAGAGAGCCAGAAATTGCTCCAAAATACTCAGGCCTCGAAATTGGGATATTTGGGATATTTTGAACACTGCAGGGAAATTTGTGCAAAATGTGACTCACTGCCGCTTTCAGTACTTTGCATATGTTGGGTATAAAAAGTCGTAATATCAAACTGCGAATACTGCAGAGAGCCAGAATTTGGCTCCAAAATATGGCTCAGGCCTTGAAATTGGGATGTTTGGGATATTTTTGAAAACTGCAGGGAGGTTTGGGACAAATGTGACAAAACGCCGCTTTCAGAACTTGGCATATGTTGGGTATAAATGTCGTAATTTCAAACAGCGTATTCGTGCAGAAAGCCAGAATTTTGGCTCCAAAATATGGCTCATTCCTCGAAATTGGGATATTTGAGATATTTTGAAAACTCCAGGGAGTTTGTGCAAAATGTGACTCACTGCCGCTTTCAGTACTTTGCATATGTTGGTATAAAAAGTCGTAATATCAAACTGCGAATACGTGCAGAGAGCCAGAATTTGGCTCCAAAATATGGTTCAGGCCTTGAAATTGGGTGTTTGGGATATTTTGAAAACTGCAGGGAGGTTTGGGACAAATGTGACAAAACGCCGCTTTCAGAACTTGGCATATGTTGGGTATAAAAAGTCGTAATTTCAAACAGCGTATTCGTGCAGAAAGCCAGAATTTGGCTCCAAAATGGCTCAGGCCTCGAAATTGGGATATTTGAGATATTTTGAAAACTGCATGGGAGTTTGTGCAAAATGTGACTCACTGCCACTTTCAGTACTTGTCATATGTTAGGTATAAAAAGTCGTAATTTCAAACTGCGAATACGTGCATAGAGCCAGAATTTGGCTCCAAAATATGGCTCAGGCCAAAAAATGGGATGTTTGGGATATTTTGAAAACTGCATGGGGGTTTGGGACAAATGTGACCAACGCCGCTTTCAGTACTTGGCATATGTTGGGTATGAAAGTCGCAATTTTAAACTGCGAATACGTGCAGAGAGAGTGAATTGGCTCCAAAATATGGCTCAGGCCTCGAAATTGGATTTGGGGATTTTGAAAACTGCAGGGGGGATTGGGACAAATGTGACCAAACGCCGCTTTCAGTACTTGGCTTATGTTGGGTATAAAAAGTCGTTTTTTAAACTGCGATACGAGCAGAGAGCCAGAAATTGACTCCAAAATATGGTCAGGCCTCAAAACTGGGATATTTGAGATATTTTGAAAACTGCAGGGGAGTTTGTGCAAAATGTGAACTCACTGCCGCATTCAGTACTTGGCATATATTGGGTATAAAAATTCGTAATTTCAAACTGCGAATATGTTTAGATAGCCAGAATTCGGTTCCAAAATATGCTCAGGCCTCGAAATTGGGATATATTTGAAAACTGCAGGGGAGTTTGTGCAAAATGTGACTCACTGCCGCTTTCAGTACTTGGCATATGTTGGGTATAAAAATTCGTTATTTCAAACTGCGAATATGTGCAGAGAGCCAGAATTTGGCTCCAAAATATGGCTCAGGCTCGAAGTTGGGATATTTTGGATATTCGAAAACTGCAGGGAAGTTTGTGCAAAATGTGACTCACTGCCGCTTTCAGGACATGGCATATGTTGGGTATAAAAAGTCGTAAATAAAAATGCGAATACGTGCAGAGAGCCATAATTTGGCTCTAAAATATGGCTTAGGCCTCAAAATTGAGATGTTTGGGATATTTTGAAAACTGCAGGGGATTGGGACAAATGTGTCCCAAACGCCGCTTTCAGTACTTGGCATACGTTGGGTTAAAAAAGTCGTAATTTCAAACTGCGAATACGTGCAGAAAGCCAGAATTTGGCTCCAAAATATGGCTTTGGCCTCAAAATTGGGATATTTGGGATATTTTAAAAACTGCAGGGGAGTTTGTGCAAAATGTCACTCACTGCCGCTTTCAGGACTTGGCATATTTTGCGTATAAAAAGTCGTAATTTCAAACTGCGAATATGTGCATAGAGCCAGAATTTGGCTCCAAAATAGGCTCTGGCCTCGAAATTGGGATGTTTGGGATATTTTTGAAAATTGCATGGGAGTTTGTGCAAAATGTGACTCACTGCCGCTTTCAGTACTTGGCATATGTTGGGTATAAAAAGTCGTATTCAAAATGCGAATACGTGCAGAGAGCCAGAATTTGGCTCCAAAATATAGCTCAGGCCTCGAAATTGAGATGTTTGGGATATTTTGAAAACTGCAGGGAGTTTGGACAAATATGACCAAACGCCGCTTTCAGTACTTCGCATATTGGGTATAAAAAGTCGTAATTTCAAACTGCGAATACGTGCATAGAGCCAGAATTTGGCTCCAAAATATTGCTGATGCCTCGAAATTAGGATGTTTGAGATATTTTGAAAATTGCAGGGAAGTTTGGTGCGAAATATGACCCGCCGCTTTCAGTACTTGGCATATATTGGGTATAAAAAGTCGCAATTTCAAACTGCGAATACGTGCAGAGAGCAAATTTGGCTCCAGGCCTCG